>NW_021604587.1:21652473-21677231 GCF_004785775.1 Grammomys surdaster
ATAGACATCTAGACTGATTCCATTTGCAGTCTGGCAAGTTATATTGTAGCACGCAGGATCCAAGCACTGGGCAAGACTGTCATCTCACCCAGAAGTCTACAGAGTATCACTATATAAGCTATCACAGTCTTCTCACCCAGAAGTCTACAGAGTATCACTATATAAGCTATCGCAGTCTTCTCACCCAGAAGTCTACAGAGTATCACTATATAAGCTATCGCAGTCTTCTCACCCAGAAGTCTACAGAGCATCACTATATAAGCTATCGCAGTCTTCTCACCCAGAAGTCTACAGAGACTATATAAGGGAGCTAGCAGGGAGGAAGGTCCCCAGTGAGTTAGAAATTGATTTCTGTATTTCCTGCAGTCGAAGTGTGTGGTGTTTTCAACAACAGGGTTTTACCATCCAGTGATGGTGGTCAGCCAAGGGCAGTGGTGATAGTCTGATTGCTTGTAGGAACCTCTGAAGACACCTTAGCTGACACCTCCTGGGGGGTGTTCTATGTATGATATTGAGATTTTTGTTTAGTAATTCATGTCTTTTGGGAATAACACTGTCCACTCATACAAGGCACCCCCATCCAAACTCCTCTTTAAGCTGTTCTCCCGTCTCCTTTCGTACCACATGCATTCCCTTCCCTCTTTCATGAAAAATTTCTGGCTTTTTGATGTCCATAGACACCCTAAATAGAACATACAAACCTAAAAATGCAAAGCTAAGATTCACATTTGAAAGAGGAAGCAGCCATTGTCTTCCTGGGCCTGGGGTTCTCACCTGCTCTAATATTTTCCAGTTATGTCCATTTTTTTGTACAGATTTTTATAATTTCATTTTTCTTTACAACTTAGTTTAATTCTATTGTTTATATGTACCACTCTTTCATTATTTGTTCACCGGTTGATGGACATCTAGGCTGTTTTATGTCCTGGTGTTGTGAGTAGAGCTGCGACGTTCACAGTTGTACAGGTATCCCTGAGGTAGACTGGAGAGTCTTTGAGTGTATGCTCACAAGTAATATGTACAGATCAAATAGCTTCACTTTTAGTTTTCTTGCACAACTGCTACATTGATTTCTATAGTACCTACACCAGTTTACACTCCTACTTACAGCAAATAAGGTGCCCCCTTTCCCAAGAACCTCATTAGCATTTGTTGACATCTGTTTTATTGATCTTAGCTATTCTCAATGAAGTGAGGTGGAACCTGGAAGTATTTTTAATTATAACCAAATGTTCTACAATCTTGTTGTAGATCCTCCTTCATCCACCTGAATGAAACAAGTTTGGAGCTGTTTTTTTCTTCCAGCTTTTTAACTTTTTCTTCTTTTTATTGAAATAGATTTTTTTCCTCACGTAATATATCCAGATTACAGTTTCCAGTCCTTCAACTCCTCCCAGTTCTTCCCCATCTCTCCTCCCATCTGGATCCACCTCCTTTGTGTCTCTTATTAGAAAATAGACTTTTGAGAGAATATCACATCATAAAACAAAAACTAACAGGTCAGAACTGTGGTTCACATGTGTGCCAATCATGTTGAATTAGAAGGCCTTGTTTCCATGGTGTCTTCCAGCCCCTCTGGGCCACACACTCTTTCTGCTTTCCTTTCCACAGGATTTCCTGAACCCTGAGGGGAAGGATTGGATGAAGTCATTCTGTGTGTTCCCAGGTCTTTCACATTCATGTCTGTCTGTGAGTCTCTGTATTTGTTCTCATCTGCTGCACGAGGAAGCTTCTCTGGTGCTGGCTGAGCAAGGCACTGCTCTAGGAGGATAGCAGAATGTCATTAGGAGTCGTGTTATTGCTACTTTTAGTTTTTCTATAACAGTGGTTGGTATTTGGTTTTACTCTAGGTTCCAATGATAACCAGTCTCAGGCTCTTGGCCACTCAAGCAGTGTCAGGTGTGGGTTTCATCTTGTGGAGTGGGCCTTAAGTCAAAGCAGATATCGGTTACATCCACAAGTGTTGTGCCACCACTACACTAGCATATCTTGTAGCGAGACACCATTGTAGGGTTTGTTCTGGGCTGTGGTTTGGAACTGTTTTGATTTTTCTTTTCTCCCTCTGTCTTTACTCTTATCCTCAATTCTGGTGTATAAATGATGGCTGTTTTGTTTCAGAATGCTACTGAATACTCCTTTAACATAGGTTTTGAAGCATTCAAATGCTTTTCAAATGAACACGATAGCTCATGCTCACCTCACTATTTATTTAGAACTAATTATAACTTTACTAGAACCATTGCATGCCGCCTATTTAATTCTACACTTCAACTGTTTTGAGGTTTTTGTTTTGATTTACTTGGTCACAACAATATGTCAGAAATTAGCTCAGGATGAGTATTTGGATCTTGAAATTTGAGCTTAAACATCCGCTATCTTTGTATTTGAACACTCTATTGAGCGAGAATAATACTCATCAGCTAAAGCTCCTCCTGCCACATCCCTGCCCCTTGTCAACTTTATTGTCACATTTCTGTATCCCAGTTTCACTGTGGTAGAGTGATGTCAGTTGGTTCTTCGTATATTCTGACAGCACCTTTTTGGTCTAAAGCTTATGCTCTTTATTTGCTTTCACTACCACCACCAGAATGTGATTTGCTTTTGAACTAATTTGCCAGGGAATTTGAACGGTGCTCTCAGTCTGAACATCTAGGCTACCACTGGCTGAGGACAATTCTCTTTTATCATACCTTTGATCGGCACTTCCTTATTTATCCTTTATTTTGTTCAAAGATCCTAGTAACTGTATATTGGGCTCATGACTCCGATATCTACAGATTCACAAATGGTTTGCATTTCTTGGTGTGTGCTCCGTGATGTTTGCATTTGTTTGTTCCAGGATGTACAGTCAGCGCTCACCAGTGGGGATTCCCCTTTGTTTTTTCTGTTTCATGCTTTAACATCATAAGTGGAATTTTATCCTCAGGTTTGGTTTGTGTCCTCTTACGAAGTCTCATGCTGCTTAGCTGTTGCCCTGGAACTTCTCAGTCACATTGGTTGGTTCTATTTCAAGGGGGAGACATCCCCTCTCTTAGTAGGACCTTTTAAAAAAACATGGATTATGATTTCTTTTCCTTCTTATAACACGGACCAGGCTATTTTCTTTTACTGGTGATGAAATGACAGGTGGTGGAAGACAAATGTGCAGGTTTTGGTTTATTGTCCTAGTAGCCCAATACACTAGATAATTAGCAGATCTCGACCAGGATAGACTGCAGGGCTGTCTTCTGGTGTAATGATCCTGTGGTTTATTATCTTCTGCTTCTAGTGTCTTTAGTGCTGCGGTACGTCAGAGGGTAGCAAACTGCAGGGGGAGGGGAGCATACTCCTGTGTCTAGAGATGGATGTACTTGTGCTGCAGATAGAGTAGGAGTCCGTTACCTGCATGTCTCCTGAGGCCTCTGCTGTGTAAATAGCATTTCTGCTGCCACACAAGATACAGGAAGGGAAGAAGGGACTGGGAAACATTCCCAGACGACACAAATTATATAACAATAAGTCGGAGATTCTTCTTTTCTGTGATTTGAAGAATGTAAGGAAGGTTTCATCAGAATGAGTTGGGATGGTCATATAAAAATCACACTATCTTATAAAATTATTAAAAATAAAACCCTTGACATTTCACCTTCTGAGGCCGTTTTAACTTTGGTAGATACAGTCATTCATATACCTAAGCTCTAGTCTCTTGTCTAGCACTTGCCCCTTGTGTGTGTACAGAAGTGGAGATGTGTGGTTGGTCTAGTAATCTTCATGTTCCAGAATAATCTTGGAGGCAAGTCTCTGTGTATGTGATTTTTTTATGTCTAAAATGCCTCTCTTTTTTGCATTTGACTTTATTTGCAGATCGCTTTGGACACAAGTTACTGGACTGTAGTTAATCACGTCTTTATCTGGGGCAGTGTTGCTACCTATTTCTCCATTTTATTTGCCATGCACAGTGCTGGTGTCTTTGGAATCTTCCCACACCAGTTCCCCTTTGTTGGTAAGTGATCCTACCTGTTGTGAGGCCTTGTGTCATACTCTAAGTCCTTTGTCTTTATGACTTGTTTTTGTGTTGTGTGGGGATAGAAATGGCCAGCACTCTTTTTTTTTTTTTTTTTTTTTTTTTTATCTAGGAGTTGACTGGTACACCCTAAGCTGTTCAGACAGGAAAGAGGTTCCAAGAGACTGCTTTTTTTTTTTTTTCCTTGCCAGATAGAACTTAGAGGCTCCCATGGCCCAGATGCAGTAGGTTGTGCCTTAGAAGACAAGGGACATAACACATGTATTTACAGCCAATAAAAAGTTTATTATAAAACAGTAAAGAAGGGGAAATAGCCAGCTTTCCTTACCAGGTTACCACCAGCATATCTGTCAGAGTTCTCCCACAGACATTATATGCATTTAGATGAAAGAGAAATGGTTCATAAATTAGAACCCTTTACAGATTTCTGGACATCCTTCCAGAAGTGGCCAGAAGAGAAGGCTGCACAGATGTAAGGGACTAAAGGCCAGCTCTGCCACTTAACAAATTGCGTGGTGTTGAACAAACCTTCTTCCCTTTTCATGATTTAATATTTATCTATGAACTGGGTTGTTAATTCTTCCTATTTTCAATAGAAAAAAGTGGAGATCAAATGAGTTACTACATATAAAGCATTAGGATGGATCCTGGTTAAATAAATACTGACTCTGATGATAAGTATTTAGTGTTTGTCTTGGTTAGAGTTCCTATCGCTATGGGAAAACACCATGTCAGAAAGCAACTCTGGGAGGAAAGGGTTAATTCATCTTACACATTCTGACCACTGTCTGTCATGAAGGAAGGTCAGGGGCAGAGGAACTAAAGCAGGGGCCATGAAAGAACATTACTTACTGACTTGCTCTCCTGGCTTTCTCAATCTGCTTTCTTATAGTAGCCCCAGATGACTAGCCAGGGGTGACACCACCCAAGATGGGCTGGATCCTCCCATATCAATCATTAATTAAGAAAATGGACTATAGACTTGCCCACAGGCCAAGGCTATAGGGGCAGTTTCTCAACAGAGAGTCATTCTCAAATAACTCTAGCTTGTGTCAAGTTTATATAAAACTAGCCACCACAGTATTATTATTCAAGAAATTGTGACTTGATTATGTTTGAGGGCATCATGGGAGAATTTGGATGTCTGATGGGGTGTCAAGGAATTCATACAATTCACTAAGGTCTTGAAACTACATTATTTAACAAAGAGGATACATCCAGTGTTCCTGTGTTAAAGTCTACACTCCAAAATGGTTCTGCCAAGACCACTGACTTTTACACAAGAACCATTAATACACTTTCCAAGAAGTTTGGAAATCCCTACAGCAGGTAAGTAAGGAACAGAGATTTTCTGACTTCACTTCAACAAATGAGAAAGGAATGATGTTTAGAGACAATTCTTTGATCTCAAGCAGGTAGCATAGCACCTCAAGTCCATTTTCCAATTACCTCAGCCTAGAAAACAATTTCTCATGAGATCTGTGTCAGAAGTGTCACGGGATTGATTTTGAAGTGGTGGTCTTCATTGAGGCCTGGGTTCTGTTTCCATCCAGCTGTGTTTGTAAGTGTGGGGACACTGTGCTTCAACTTTGTCCGTTCTTACACATACAGTAACCGTTTCAAGTCCTAACAGTCCTGCTCAGTACACCACGTTAATACTTTGTTTAGCAAAAGATTCCAACCATGTAGAGGCATGTTGGTTAGTCATCAGAACATGCCAGTTAGGAAAGGAAGGCTCATGAGCTGCTTTTAAATTTCAGTTTATTTATTTACTTTTGTGTTACCAAATCTTAAATGTTTGGTACATTTCCAATCTATGTTAGACCACTCTGACACGCAAAATCGGACTGCTTCCCCTAGAGAATGTAGTTTGTGTGTGGACTAATCCTTTCTGCTTAAGCCCATGCCATTCTGTGAATTAATTACTGAGATTCAATGAAAGTTTACAAAAGTTAGATCAACATTGGGGTTTTCTTAAAAAAAGAAAGAAAGAAAGAAAGAAAGAAAGAAAGAAAGAAAGGAAGGAAGAAAGGAAAGAAAAAAAGAAAAGTTTTTTCCTTAGTAACCAGCAGCAGGGAGGGGCGTGGCTTTAAAGTGAAGCTTGTTTTTCTCAGCGTTGTCTGTGGGTAATGAGCTTCAAGGAACTTAAAAAGACATTTAATTGATTGAATCAAGTTTGTTTCTGCCCTTGGCTTACAACAACTGGAACTGGCTGCTCTTTGGTAGACAGATTTACTTTCCAAAGCCAGAAAAAGCAGACATACCAATCAGTTGCCAAACTCTCATACCAAAGCCCATTCGAATGGTGTTAACACGGGTGCACTGGTATGAAGACCTGGCTGGTTGAAGGTAGCATGATGAGTTCCTAGAAAATGAACAGGGACAGGGATGGTGTAGTCCCACAAAATCTGCGTGCCCCTCTTTGCTGCCTTGATTAGACAAACAATAAATATGTGAGAAATGAGAGTAAAATCTGGAAGCTGGCTCCAGGCTTGGCAGTGAGTTTCTCTGGCCTGCCATCTCTCGTGTTGGGTAGCTAACTCAGTGGTCCTGGGGAACTCTTCTCTTCAAACCAGGACCCTCCAGGATCTCCCCAGATCTTTAACTCAGAACCAAGGGAACATCAAAGAAATAGCAAGTTCCTTTTGAGGCAGCTTTTTTGGGCAGTTGCCTAGAATTTCAAAGGTTACTCTTGTGCTAGATGTGGCGTTTGCCTATGGCATAGACAGTCAATGAGACCATTGTTTGCGAATAGGCCTACATCAAATCATTAATTGGAAATTCTAGACTGGTCATGGATTGTGAGGTTGAAAGGAAGGAACCAAGCAAAGATGGAAGGAGCCTGGGTGAGAGACTGCTTCCTCAAGCTAGCATTTCTCCAGGCTTTCGTAATTGTGTCAAAGATTTTTCTTTTAAATGCATATAATTATCAGTCTAATTCATAACCACTAACTATAACTGTAATTACTTTATGTAATTATAGAGATTTTATAGCAATTCGGTGTTTTATAGCCAGGGTGTCTGTGTCTCTCTAATGGCAGGAAATGCTCAGCACTCTCTGAGCCAGAAGTTTGTCTGGCTCGTGGTTCTCTTGACAGCAGTGACGTCAGTCATGCCAGTGGTGGCGTTCAGATTCCTGAAGATGTATTTATACCCAAATCTGAGTGATCAGGTATGTTTGAGACACTGTGAGTCCTTGAAGGATGGTTGGTGGCTTTCATGAATGATGTCCCTCTCTGTCCAAACAGATGCACAGGAATGACTAAGGAAAATTTTCCTAGGTTCATGGCATCATAACAGAGTAGACGATATCCCCCCATACATATCTTGAACATACTAGTCCTGAATGTCAGTGAAGACAGGTATATTGGGCTATGGGTGGGTATGGAGTGAAGGATTAGAAGTACTTTTACCCCTGACTCACTTGAATCATTTTGGAGTATTACTTTAAGAGAAAGGCAAACTACAGGGAAGGCTAAGGAATACCATACAAGGAATCCAAACAAGTCGTGTGAAGGAGTCTCACCATTTGAGTAGAAATAGAGTATTGGCTTGGGAAATAAGTGACACCTGTTACCCACCGAGCAGATTTTAAAAGGGAATAGCAGCATGCTGAGTAGACTGGGAATACAGAGATAGAAGAACAACAGAAAGAGCACGGTGTAGAAAGAAGCCTGGATCAGAGATTAGAATAGATCTCAATGGCTCCTAGGAAACAGTACAAATAAAGGAGTGCTGGGCTAGGCTGAGACTCAGGACAGAGAAGAAGAGAGGGAGACATACTTTAATCATCTCACAAAGAAAAATAACATGTTTCTAGGGGTAATGAGGCCAGATCAGTGAAGTCAAGGGCTCTGAGCTTTTCTTACCGTGATGTTTCTTACATTCTGGGCAGAGTATCCCTGTGTCTGTCTTTTTGTGTTGGATCTGAGCTGAAACCAACTCATAGAATGATGGGCAATCTGAAGATGCCAATTTTGCTTGTGTTAAGGATGAGTGTCAAGTTTTGCTTAGTGAGTATCCTCAGACCTGAATTGATCACTTATGCAAAACCTCTGGTCATCGTCTCCACTCACTTCCCCACAGAAACGGAAGGCAGGGTGAAACCCACCCAAATGATGTTTAGGTCTTAACTTTTTTTGAGAACTATTGTTGAGAATTGAAGGGTGCATTTACCCTGTCAGATCTCAGGAACATTCATTATCTAGCAGCAGGATTCTGGTCCTCTGGGTCTCTCTGCCCCTCTTTTGACAATGTTTCCTGAGCCTCTGATGTAGGGGCTGTGCTGTAGATGTTCTTTAAAAGGCCACACCTCCATATTTGTGAAACTCTCTCTCTCTCTCTCTCTCTCTCTCTCCCTCTCTCTCTCTCTCTCTCACAGACACACACACACACACACACACACACACTCACACTCACACGTGCATGCACGCGTGCCTCAAACAAGAATAAATGAAAACTCCAAAAGTCTCATGATAAGTTGACCTTCCGTAAGAGGGAAAACATTCTGACTCTAATTTCTGAAATTTCCTCCTAATCAGTTACTAGTGACTGCAAAATCTAGATAGCCTCTAAAAGGAAAAGAGAAATAAAAGACTGGCTATTGGGACTATAGACACAATATTTCTATACAAAAGTATGCTCAAGACCCCTGGCTCTGTTCCCAACACTGTTACTGAAACAAAGCAACCCCCCACCCCCAACTCACCATACAGCCCATGAAATTGAATTATTGGAATATTTCTTGCTTACATGAGAATTTTTTGGTAGGGAAAAATTGATTAGTGCCTAGTGTCATCTTTGGGGTGGAGAATGTTATGGCTTTAGGCTTAAAGCTTCCTTTTGGAGTAAAGGCAAAGAGTTTCCTGTTGTAGACTTCCAATTAAATAACAAAAATGGCTTTCATTTTACTCAGTGATTGTCTGGAGTCTAATGTTTGAGCTCATGGTTGCACTGTGGTGCTCTTCCTCCCCAGATCCGTCGGTGGCAGAAGGCTCAGAGAAAGGAAAGGCCTCTACGAAGCAGAAGGCCTCAGACCCGCAGGTCAAGCTCCAGAAGATCCGGATATGCATTTGCTCACCAAGAAGGCTACGGAGAGCTCATCACATCTGGAAAAAATATGCGAGCTAAAAGTCCAGCCCCAGCATCGGGGCTGGAAAAGATGCTTTATAATAACACGAGCTGGATTGAAAATTTATGTAAGAAAACCACAGACGCGGTGAGCAGCTTTACTTAGGATAAGATGGTGAAATTGTGAGTCAAGATAGACTTGACCACAAAGCCGACTTTTCACCTCATCTGGGGCTGAGCTTAGGCTGCTCAGGGGCCAAGAGCAGGACAAATCACATTGCTTAACTTAAATCGATGGCCTCCAGCTGCCAATGCCTGTCAGATAGTGATGTTTTCTGCAGGATTCCAGGCCAGATGTGCACTGTCCAATCATCTGTGTGTGATTCTGTGGACCAAGGCCTCATGGGACAAGTACAGATTTTTTATTAACTTAAGCACCGATCCATCTGAATTTTGAATCTTATGTATGGGAAAAAAGGCTTGTAAATTAAGCATCTATGTTGGATGGGTCTTAGGTATGTAAAAGCGTACATTCCAATGATGTGTTTCAACCAAAAATGCATGTTGACAGATATACCACGTATGTGAAGAGTGCCTTTCTCAGATGCAATTGCAGAATTTAAAGTATGAAGTGTGGTGCTCTCAGATTGAGAGTCAGTCTTTCTCTAGACTTGAGCTCCCCTTGCCAGGACAACAAAGCCTTCCATGGCTGAAGAATGCATTAAGAAGTCTGTGGGGTTGTCTGTTTTAAAAACAGGAATAAAAGCAACCGATTGTCTCTGCAGAGGGACTGCTAACATGGTCAGCTTTATAGAGAGAGTGTTCAGACTGTTCCATGGGGAGACAAAATACCAGAGTGGCTCCTCTATTGTCCCTAATGTTTCAATGACTTGTGTGACAATGTCAGTAGCGATCTGCTGCCCATTACACAGATGGAGGCAGAGCCAGCAGAGTGGTAGAACACCGCCCTTTATTGACAGTGTTCCATGCAGCCCATGGGCAAATGCTGCTGACAGATCCCGTTTTAAACACTTGAGAATTGAAAGGAAGTGAGTCAATGGCAATCTCTACTGTTAGTATTCACTCAGGCTTAGGCCATTGAGACTCAGTTCCTTTTAGCGTCTAGCTGTCCCGTTTATGACTCAAACATCTAAATGTATAGATATATAGATGAAGCTGATTTTTAAAATAGACATCGCAGCCCAGTTTGGTGATCTAGAGGTGAGTCACTAGTTTATTTCCTTCATAAGGTTCTGTGTTCAAATTGCTGCTGACACTCACCTGTGATGGGGAGGTAATGTGCCTTTCCCTTTGACTCGGTTTCCTCCTCTACAAAACGAGGATGTACTACCTACCTCGAGTGGTTGATGACCATCAAGCACAAATTCTCAAATCATCATAAACACAATTCTCATATGAATGTGCAGGTTAGGTTTTTAGCTAGCTCATCATCAGAGCAGCAGAAATGAGGTTGCTTAGTACGGCAGAAAGCAAATAAAACTGTAGCCTGGGGAATAGATTTATCTACAAGGAAGTAAACAAAACCAAACCAAAACCAAACCAACCAAACAAAAAGTCACGTTTTCTAAAAATCAGCCTTTAGCTCTCTAGCCTTCTTTCTCTGGGTCTCCATCAATTGCTGATCAACCAAAGTGACTTTTCACAAAGAGCTTGTTAATTTTATGTGACCTTGATAGATGATGGGTTGGGATGGTGTTAATGGGGCAGTGTCTCCTGCCCAATTGGTCTTGATTTCTAAGCCTAATTTTTCCTAAATGGTACTCAGTGAGATAATCTATATGCAGTAGCTACTACCTAGAACCTTTGCCCATAGCAAATACTTGTAGTGATTCCTTTTTCTATACATATCTACCTAGAACAAAGGTAAAATTTTCATGTCTAATGGTCAGCTATGTGTGCTTGTTTATGTTTTATAACAATTTTGAAAACTTTGGAAATTTCCAGTAAATGTTTTCCCACCATTGGTGTTTGATGTTTTCTTTCTTTCTTATTGGGAACTCCTTGGGGGAACTTTTGCTATATTGTGCTAGCTCTCTCACTTGAATGTGCTCTCCCCCCCCTTCCTCTCTCTCTCCCCTTCTCTCACCTGATTACTCCCTGTCCCTCCTTTATATACCTGGGGGAAATATATGTCCTTTTTAGCATGGAGTCAAGAATTAGACGGACCAATTGAATTCATGTGCAATACTAGAAATTTGGCAAGTTCAGCTCAAATTTTAAAAGGTCATTTATAAACAGATAGTTGAAGAGAATTGTGGGAGAAATATTTTATTGGTTTTATTTTGGTCTTATGAAAACAAAATAAACACACACAGCCGACTTGAAGATACTGAACCATAGGGAGATCATTTTAAACCTGAAGATAAAAGTCAAAGTGGGAGGGTGGAGATATAAATAAAATAAATACAATTTTAATTTTACATAATATATCAGATTGTCTGGGGAGTCTCCCTTTTTAAAAATATATTTAGAACTTAAGTTGGTAACCTTGACTTTGGAAACCTCAGGCGGCTGAGTTTGAACTATTACAGGTGAGAGCAAATTGTATTTCCTGGGGGTGGGTGTGCAATCTTTGCTGCTCTCAGGGATGTATACAGAGGAAGGACAGGAGAGAGAAAAGGTAAAGAAAGTGAAAGGGAGGGAAGGTGGGAGAGGCCGGCATTGTTAGTTTTACATTTCTTGAGATTGTATGTTTCTAAGTAGCAAATATGATCAATGTCTTGAAGGAAAAGAAGCCACAGGAATAGAGACTTAAATAACAAAACATCTTCACGTCCTGTGTATGCTCCGGAAAAGTCTTCTGGAACAGAGCCAGGAATTCTGGCTTCTCATATCAGCATCTTGCTGCTGACACCTTAGGAGCTTTGTATCCTCATTCATCATCTGGGAAATTGGACAGATTGCTCTCTAAAGTCCTGTCTCATTTGCCCATTCTGCAACCCATCATGGTCCTCTGCACTGCTCTGTGGCTTTGATGGTTGAGAGTGCAGGAGGAAAGGAGAAAGGGGGCAAGTAAGTGGAATCAAACTGGATGCTCTCTTGAGGATGGGGCTGTCTCCTGTACTGTTTATGTTCATCTAGAACAGTCCGTTTCTTGGCTCTTGACAGAGGTGCTGTTTCTATGGTGGTGCTTCTTCCAGATTTTGCCAGATACACACCGCTCTCTCTTTCCTTTCTTTGTTACCATTTTAATATCAAACATATATAGACCAGAAGGTCAGCTTCTCTCAGTAAGTGAGAGGAAGGCCATTTAAAAGTATCTTTGTCTTGTCTGGAGTTGGATTAAAAACAGCATCCAAGGAGCATTCCTCAGGATCATGGAGTGCTTGGCAGTGCTGTGTTTTCTGGTCTGTATAGACAGTAGTGTTCAGCACACCCTTGTTTGGGCTGTATTTTAGCAAACTGAGGCATGACCAGACACAGTGCTGAACTCTCCTTGATATTTCACAGAAAGGCCTGCTCTCCAGGCAGACACAAGACTACACCCACAAGAGAAGCAAACATGTCTCAAAGGGGGAAAAAATCTTTAGAAAAGAAAAAAAAAATCAGAAAGCCTTACCTACTATTTTACCACAATAAATTGCACCACTTTGTATGTATCTAACCAAAGTCCCTAAGATTGATTAAACTGGTTATAATTGTCAACTATGTCTTGAAATGATTTTGTTTCGGTGACTAGAGGATTAAGGGAAAATCCAGAAGCAGCCACGTGAGTTTGGTGGGTTTTTCGGGTTGTGGGTTAGATAACCATGAGGAGCTGTGATTTCCAGTTTTGTACTAACATCTGGCAAAAGGTCTGCAGTTCACTTTACTGCGTCACATACAATTCCTCACCAGGAAATCACAGACTTTTGCAATTCTTGAAGCCAAGCCTTCTGCAGAACTGTCTGGAAGCCAGAGATACATGGCCCTTGTATTTCAGAGTGCTCATTTCGACAGACTTGGTGAAACTCTAGGTTTACAGTTAAGAGTTAACCAAGAAGGAGACTTATCTGGCCTGAAATTTCAAAACTCAAAACTCCCTGGGAGATACATTCTGAGATTGATGCAGAATGTAGACCAGCTTTGAGATAGAAGCATAAACGTCCAGAGTATGAAAACTGAGGAGTTGACCAGAAATCTCTGGACATCTCAATTTGACCTCCATAAAGACAAGTTTAAATTTTTAATGAATTACATCCCTGGAAATATACAGAAAATGTTATTGAATAAGCATACAGTTGATTAGCTTAATTTGGAAATAAAATAACGATCTGTCTGGTTGTTCTCACTTTGTCACAGGTATGTCCGTGCTCCCAGTGCTTTAGGCAAGCACTAATGGTGACATTTGGTGGCTGATGACTTTACTCTGGCTCTTGTTGTGGTCATCTCTGTATAGAAGGCAGCATTGTACAGATACTTAAACATAAGACAGAACACAAAATATGGACAGAAATTATACTGACCACATACAGAGCAGCCCCAGGAAGAATTGTTTTTAACCAAATTTTTATTAGGAAATTTAAATGTACGTGAGGCAAACTGATGAAAGATGGAAGATCAAGATCAAAATGAAATTAAACTCAGTTGGAACGGTTAAATGTACAGAAATGTGCAAAAAAATAGACTTCCACAGCATTTTCATAAGGATTACTAATAAGAAGAGGAAATATTGTCACAGGGAGCCACCAAAGATGACCACTCAGACAGTTTAGAGCCAGTTGAAAGTCTTTACTCCAGCCAGCAGGGACTACATTCAGCTTTTTGGGTCCTAAGTGTGGCCTAGAGTTTCTAGAGCATGGAGTTTTGAAGGCAAAAACCACATCCCAGGCATCTTTCTTGGTAGCTACAGGGAGCTTCACAGAAGCAAATAATCTAACAGAAACTAAGATAAACAGCTGGAGGAGTTTCTGTGCAAGCAGGCAGTTTAACAAAAGCTAAGATAAGCTGTTGGCTAGAGGGGGTTGGTTCTACACAGTTTAACAGAAGCTAAGATAAATTAGCTGGGACATTTTGACCTCTTGGCTCCTAAAATAGAGTTTGGTAGTTTTCCATGGGATTTTCCATCCGGGAGATAGGATTCTGGTTACATCTGAAATGGCCTCAGCAAGGATACAATATGGAGGAACCTCTGTCACGATACAAATGGAAATAAATTTGAACAGCAATTCTTAACAGAAGAGAATTGGGAATTTAAAATAGCTTATGTATGGTCAAATACTAGCCTCACCAAGCATGGCCCTTTAGGTTATAAATACAGGATAGAAAACATCAAATGAGGTTTAATTACAGAGTAATTTCCTGTTAGAAGTAATCTTTTCCCTCACATGGGTCACTGTCTATTTCCTGAAGTCTACCTTTCCCCACTCCTACCTAAATACACATACATAAAAGATTAGAAGTTCAGATCCCCACATGAGAGAGAACACATGCTGTTTGTCTTTCTGAGCCTAGGCTACAGAGGTACATTGTAAGTGTACCACATTTTTATTATCCACTAATCTGCAGATGGATGTCCAAGGTGATTCCATTTCCTTGCTGTTGTGAACAGAGCAACAATAGACATGGATGAGTAAATATCTATTTTTGTTTTGATAAGCTGAGGTCTTTTGTGCTTCCTAATGAATTTTGAAATCATTTATTCTGTGTCCCTCAAAATAAAGTTTATATTTTGATGGAGATGGCCATTTCCACAGTATTAATTCTTCCAGTACAAGAGGATAGGTGCTCTTCCCAGATTTTAGCAAATTCTTTAATTTCTTTTTTCATTGTTTTAAATTTTTCATTGTAGAAGCCATTCACTTCTTGGTTAGGTTTATTTCAATGTATTTTCTGAAGAAATTTTGAGTGAGATTATTTTTCTGATTTCTTCCTCAGAAGAAATCAATGTTTGCCATTGGTACATAGGGAGGCTACTGATTCCTTTTGTACATTCATATTATATTCTGCTGTTTTGCTGAAAGTGTTTATCAGTTCTAGATGTTTTATACTGGATGTTTAAAATTTCATGTAGGAAACCGTACCATCAGCAAATGCTCTCTGACGTCTTCCTTTTCTATGTGTATCACTTTTATTTGTTTCTCTTTTGTACTGCTCTAACTACAACTTCCAGCATTTTATTAAATAAGATTGGAGAAAGCAGACACTTTTGTATTGTTACTGAGTTTAGTGGCAATGCTTTTAGCTTTCTTCCATTTGATATAAATATTGATCAGGGGTAAAATAACATTAAATTGTAAATGGAGATGAAACAGCACTGTGATCTAAAGGGGAAGTTCATTAAGATCAGAGATGTTTATAAGGAGGTGGAACAATAGAATGATGTAAGGGAGGGGAAGCATTCCATTCCTTAGGGAAGTTCCTTAAGCTCAGGAAATAAACAACTAAAGAGCTCCAGGAAGTCCATGAAACTGACCAGGTTAATTAGGCTCCTTCTCCCCAGGCATATATAAACTATGGGGACTGCTGGCAAACAGTCTCAGACAAGCAGAACTTCTGAAAGCTGCTCAGAAATAGTGGATATCAGCTCATATCAGCCATCTTGCCTGAGAAGCGGAAAGGACACTCTACAAGCTGTTGTACTGCCTTTCAGTCTGCACAGTGTGCCCCCCAGTTTTTAGCTTTTGTGAGCTATCACTCATGCTGGAGTGGACTTTGATGCTGCAACTGACTTTGAGTCATTTCTGCCCCTTTCAGTAAGTCCTCACCCATTTTCCTGTAAGTAACCTCAATAAAATTCATCAGTTTACCAAGTTGAACTTTACTGTTCTTTGTTGTTCTTTGGTTTGTCAATAGGTCTATCTGGGCTGAATATACTGTTTCTCCCTCAAGTCTCCCCAGAAATAGTGCCACAGAACAGAGCACAGCTTTTGAGAATCAGTTCTCTCCACTTCGGGTTCCTGGGATAAAAGTCAAGCTGTCAAACCTTCATGGCAAGCCCTTATACCCACTGAGCTATTTCACTGGCCTATCCAATGTGCACCTTTTATGTTGTTGTTGTTTAGGTTGCAGTTGTATGGACTTGTATCAGTGTCCTGTATTTTATTCCAAAGGGATACATTTTTGAGCCAGTATCATACTGCTTTTATTACAATGGCTTTGTAGTATAACTTAAAGTCAGATGTAGTGATGGCTTCAGCAATGTTCTTTTTGCTTAGGATTCCTTTGGCTATCTAGGGTCTGAAGTGCTTCATATGAATTTTAAGATTTTTTTTCCCCTGTACTTGTGAAGAGTGGAATTGGAATTTGTATTACATTGAATCAAAATGTTAGTTCTACCTGTATCATGGGATGTCTTTCCACCTTCTGGTGTCTTTAATTTTTTTCTTACGATCTTTAAAATATTCGTTGTAGAAGTCTTTCAGATTGGTGGGTTTATTATTATTATTTGCAATATTAATAGTTATTTATTATTTTCTCCCATCTTATTGCTCTCACTATGACCTCAAGCACTGCATTGAATAGGAGTGGTAGACAATAGATAACTCTTTCTTTTACCTGATGTTAATGAAAATGCTTCAAGGTTCTTTCCATTTAGCATGATACTGGCAATGGGTTTATTGAGATATGTTCTCTACATCCCTATCTTCTCCAGGACTTTTATCATAAAAAAATGAAAGATTTTGTTAAAGCTTTTTCTGTATCATTTGAGATGATCATGTGATTTTGTCCATGAATCCATATATGTGATGAATTTTATTTACTGTTTTATGTATGTTGAAGCATTTCCTACAGCTCTAGAATGAAGTCAACTTGATTTCAAAGAATGGTCTTTTGGAATTTGTTCTTGTGTTTGATTTGCTATGGAGAAACTTTACATTTATGTTTATCCAGGAGGCAGGTCTATAAGTTTCTTGCTGTGTTTTTAACTGCTTAAGATATAAAGATACTACTGGCTTCATAAAAAGAATCTGGAAGTTTTTCTTCCTTCTCTGTTTCATTAGTTAACTTGAGAATTAGTGGTAGCTCTTCAGAGTTTTGGTAGAATTCTGTGGTTGACTCAGTCTCAGAATGAAATCCCTTGTTTGGGAGGGGTTTCATTGCTACTTCTTTTGTGTTATTTGTTAGACCTGTTTAAATTGTTATATCACTTAGTTTAACTTTTGTAGTTCATATTTATCTAGAAATTAATTTATAGTTTCCAATTGATTAGAACATAGCTTTTAAAGGCATGTTCTGATGGTTTTCTGAGTTCCTTTGTTATCTGTTGTGATTGGAATATGTCTCCATTTCCTTCTCTAATCCTATTAATTTGGATTTAATTTTACTAATCATTCTCCTTTGATTAAATTGTTGGAGGGTTTATCAATTTGGCTTATATTTTCAAAGAACCAACTTTAGTTTTATTGATTTTATTTATTTATTTAACTTCGGTTTCATTATCTTCTGCTCTGGTTGTTATTCATTTTGTGAATCTACTACTTTGAGGCTTGTTTGTTGCCATTTCATGTCTTAGGATTTCTATGGCTGTGATGAAACACTATGTCCAAAAGAACTTGAGCTATAACTTCTATCTTAGGACTGTCTTCATTTTATCCTATTGGTTTTGGAGTGTTGTGTATTCATTTTATTTAACTCTAAGACATTTTGTTTTCCTCTTTGATTTCTTCAGTGACACGTTAATCAATAGTGTATGGTTGATCTCTGTGGCTTTGCATAATTCCCAGAGCTTCTCTTGCATTGTTTTCTAGCTTCATCCCATTATAGTCAGACAAAGTACAAGAAGTTATTTGAAATTTTCTCTGTTTATTGAGACTTGTGCTTTGCGTTTCAATATATGATCTTAGAGAAAGTTCCACTGGCTCCTGAGAAATATGTATACTTCATAGAGCTTGGGTTGAGTGTTCTGTAAGTATCTGTTATGTCTGTTTGATATATGATGTTATAAATCCCAGTGTTTATTGTTTTTTGGTCTGGATGATCTATCTAAGGGTGAGAGGAGGATACTGAAGTCATCCAGAAGATGTATGGAAGTTAATCTATGATTTTATGTTTACTGATATATTAATTTTATTTATGTTTATGTGTGTGCACATGCATGTGCACATACATATACATATATGTATACAGAATGGTGTGCAGAAACCCATTGGATGTCCTGAAACTTGAATGAAAGGTGGTAGTGATCTGCCATGTGGGGTTTGATAACCTAATCTGTGTCTTTAACAAGAGCTGTAGGTCCTCTTAACTACTAAGTCATCTCTATAGCCATGGGTCTGCCTCTGTTCAGTGTATGTATGTTTAGAATTATGATGTTCACTTCTGAGAGGATTGAGGTAGGTTATGAGGTGGATGGCTTGTCCGCTTTCACACAAATCCACAGTCTTCTGACCACCTACATCTTCTTCTTCTTCTGAGCTAGCCTCAGTTATCTCTTACTCCCCTTTAAAAGAGTTTCAGGTGGTGTTCCTGTACTGACAGGGGATCTTGTACTTTCTACTTGATGCAAGGATCACCTTATAGTCAGCTGACACCCAGCATTCATCCTCTGCTCAATTTTCCCAGTGATACCTGCTACCTTGAGTTTACAAGCGAGGAAGTTCTTTAAAGCTAACAAACAATGGAAATAAGAGAAACCAAGGGAAAAGATGGTGGTTGAAAAATAGTTTCCAAATCCAAGAAAACTGGAAATCAAACAGGAAAGGAGTGTAGTGTGTGATCCCCAATGTTTTTGGAATAAAAGAGTTTATGTAAACATGCTATCAACCAAACAAAGCATGCTTTGGCATGTTAGGGCAAGAGGAAGAGCTTGAGGATCATGGGAAGTTTTTGTTTGTAGTTGATCATGAGTTTTTAAAAAGGGAAATAACTGAGAATCATGAAGAAAGTGGAATTGTAGGAAAGAAATGGAAGTAGATCCACACAGGGCCCCTGGGAAGAGGAGAGAACCATAGCCATATAACTTTACTCCAGTTTGGTTTTAAATCATCTATTTCATTATGTATTTATTGTTGCTATTAATTATTTATTATTGTTAATTTCTCTTACTGTTCCTAATTTAGAAATTGAACCTCATCATAGATATGTGTCCTGACTAGTTTTATGTCAGCTTGATCCAAGCTACACTTGTATAACCTTGGTATTGCAAGTTATTTATGATAGAATTTCTCCACATTTTTCTATCCTGTTCATTCGGACCAGTGTTGTAACCTGTCAAGGCTTTTTCCATGCCTTATTTCTCTATATAATCAAAACAGAAATGTGAGCATATTTGGCAAGTCAAAAAGTAGTCTTTGACTCCCTGGGTATTATTTGAATTAGAACAGTGTCTTCAAGCAAGAACCCCTGTGACCTTGTAACCAGATGTATGCTGATTAGAAGTTAAGGTGCATTTGCCAACCTCTGTCTGTTCTTCTGCCCCAGTTTCAGTATATATATACACTTCTGTAAGCACACCTCTTACACATGAACTAATTACCCATTTTCAAACCTGTGTTCTCTTCTAGAGAAGAAAAACCTAAAGGGCCAATGTCTCATTTGTCTTTGCATTTTCAATGTATTGTATAGTTTCTGGCATAAAACATATTGTCAAAATACTTGTTAAATGAAGGAATGATTATGATTCAGGCTTATTGTTGAAATAAGAGGTATTGACGTGGTCTTTCTGGCAATGATAGACACGGAAAACCCATATGCAAATTGACCAAGAATGTTGAAATATTTTGTGCTGACCACATCCTGAGGATAAATTCTATAGCTCTGTTGATTTAATCATTCTAAGCGTATAACTGTCATGTTGGGGGAAACCCCACAGCAGTAACTGAGCCCTTAAAATACCTCACTGGCTAAACTGCATGCATAGAAGGCTTGTTTTGCCATGTGCATGGAATGTCTATTTTAAATGTGTTTCAGCCTTTGGGGATTTAGACAGCTTTTTCCTTTCTGAATAATAGAGGACTTTTCCATGGAAATGACTTTTATATTTATATTTTCCCAAGCCTTGGTTGACTTGGTTGACTTGGTTGACTTCATTGTTTATATTTTAGCACTGTTATTCTATGCATGCTCCTGAAAGTCTCTTTGAATACTTTGGAAAATGAGGTGGGATATAGCTACATAAGAGATGTTGCTGTGTCACAAAGATTGGAGGCTCTGAAGGGAAGTGTGTAGAATGTCTCTCCTTCTCCATTAGTGTCTATCAGTCCATCTGTGGTCATAGATATATCACCCAATTCACTATTGCTTTTGTTAATTTATATAAACAGTTGGGAATCACTCCTTTAAAGACTGTGTCTATATTTCTTGCTCCACCTTCACCAAACAGTAACTTAATCATGGCACAAACAAAACAAAACAAAACAAAACAAAACAAAACAAAACAAAACAAAACAAAACAAAACCACAGTCAGGCCTACTCAATTGTTCTTTCTAACTCCCGAAGAATTGCTGAGCTCTGGATTAAAGGACTGTGGCACCAGGTTGAGTCACCACAAAATAATAGATTATTGAAATGTTTAATGAAGGAGCAGAACAGTATCAAGATTTAGTGTTCAGGAAGAAACAGATTATAGTGCATGATACTTTTGAAGAGAGGAAATGGCCCTATAGTTTGGCTCAGGCAGAATGCTTAGGTCCATTAGTAGGGTATTAGATCTTGAATATTGACTTATTTTTTTCTGTACATAATTCCTTGACTTGTAAGCTAGAGTGAATAATGGGGCTAATAATAATAATGGTATTAATAATCCTTATCATATATATATGTCAATATATATAAATCATTAAATATAATTCATCACAAAATTGACTCAAGAACAGACAGCACATGTCATCTCAATGGATACAGAAAATGCCATTGACAAAACCTAACATCCTTTCATGATAAGAGTCCTGGAGAGGCAAAGAATGGAAAAAACCTATTTCAACACAGTAAGGCTATATATGCCAAACATATAGCCAGCATCATAACTGATGAAAAACACTTGAAGCATCTCCACTCTTAATACTGTACTGTTTGGAGACTTAGCAATAAGATAAGAGATGGAAATATAAGGGATACAAACGGGAAAGGGAGAGGTAAAGGATCCCATTCACAGATGACATGATCCTTTCTTTACATTAAGACTTCACCAAAACAAACAAACAAACAAACAAACAAAACAAAACAAAATGAAACTCCTGGAAAGCTGGCATGGTGATACACACTTTTAATCCCAGAACTCAGGAAACAAAGGCAGGTGGGGCTCTATGAGTTTGCGTCTACTCTTGTCTACATCATAAGTTCTAGGCCAGCCAGGGCAACATAGTAGGACCCTGTCTCAACAACAACAAGAAAATGGCAGGATACAAAATTATTATACAAAGATCAGTCGCCTTCCAATATATGTATGGCAGATACACCAAGAAAGAAACCTGAGAAACTATCCCATTCACAACAGCCTCAATGACAACAACAACAGCAGCAGCACAAACACTGTAGACTCAAACCTAACCAAAGAAGTGAAGGACCTCTACTGTGAACACGTTAAAACACCAAAGAAGAAATTGAAGGTGACAGTAGAAGCTGGGAAGACATCCCGTTCGCATGGATTGGAAGAATCAATACTCTACCATTTCTACAGGTTCAGTACAATAAAAATTCTAGTCCTATTATATTCACAGAAACAGAAAAATAACCTTGGAATTTTTATAGAAGCACACAAATACACACATACACACACACGCACACACACACACACCACAAATGATAGCAGAATCAATCCTGAATAAACAAAATTCCAATGGAGTGAGCATCATTCCTGATTTTAAGGTGTATTACAGAGCCATATTAGTAAAAACACTATGTTATTGACACAAAAAAGATATATGGATCAATGGAACAGAACAAAGACTCAGGGTTGTACAGACAGTTCAGTGGTCAAGAGCCCTTGATGTTGTTGCAAAGGATGAATGTTCAATTCTCAGTATCCACATTAGGTAGCAAACAATTTCCTGTAACTCCAGGTCTTGGAATCCCGGTACTCAATTCTGGCCACTGTGGATAAACACACACACACACACACACACACACACACACACACACAATCAATTAAGAAGTAGTGATGTATCTGGGGAATAGGGAAAAGGAGAGGGTGAGGGGAAGAGTTAACAAAAATTAAGGATGAAAGAAAAAGCCCTGTGGAAATTTAATAGTTTGTAAATCTACTAAAAAATGACAATTTTCTCCCTTGGAGCATCCCTACAATGCTATAACCATAATAAATTAAATATAGTTCATTTCCATTCTTTTATTTTACCCAAAGACATAACCATAGATTGTTTCTAACAAAACAAAAAAAATGTTTCAGAATTTCATAATGTAAATGTTTTTAACCAAATGCACCCTTCCACTCCTCTAATTCCTTTCCTACCTTACCTCCCTTATCACTTTCCCTCACAATTTGATGTATCTTTATTATTATTACTCTTATTACTACTATTATTATTTTGTGTTTTTGAGACAGGGTTTCTTTGTGTAGTCTTTGCTGATCTGGAACTGATTCTATAGACCAGGCTGGCCTCAAACTCAGAGATCTGCCAGGCTTTGCCTCCAAAATACTGGGGTTACAGATGTGTACTACCATTGCCCGGCCAATGTGTCTTTTTAAAAACTAAGTATTTTTACAGTTTGAGTGGAGGTAGCCATCATGAGTAGATAATAATAGCCTAAGATTACTAACCAACAATCTTCATAAGCTGTTGGTTAGGGAAGCCCCAGTGGCCCTCAAACAATTGTTAGGTTATTGCCAATGTCCTTGTTTGTCCATAACAAGTAGATGTTAAAAGCCTTTTGCTGAGGACATCACACACTTGGATTATCGGACATTGAGAAATCAAGCTGGATCTTTGGTAGAAGTTTCCTTTCTGCTGTTTTCATAGTGTTAGAAGGGGCTGTGCAAGCTTCTGAGAGGAAAGTCATTAGTGGTACCCAGATGTGAACCCAACAAACTACAAAAATGGCCCACGTTACATGGTACATTCAGCAGTGAGGTAGTGGCATGACCATGATGAAGGTAACCAAGGGTTTTCTTACTGGATTAAAGACATGACCCATAGGACAGAACTCATCCGTTGTGTTGTACATCTGTTCAAAATCCTTTGACCAGGGATATCATACTATTGCTGCTTTGCTAAATAGACATGATGTTGTACTGTCCCCTAAATAGTTACATTTATATCAATAGATTAGTGCTGGTCTCTGTCTTCATCAGAGAACTCTTCACAGCAATGTACAGACTAATGCAGAGACTAAGTTGGCCAAAGTGTAAAGATTAAGTAACTATGGCATCCTGAATTCTAAGCAGGACACTTGTATCACCCCATGAGGTGATCATGGCTCAGGAAACATCATGGGGATGGGAAAATGTAGGAACCAAAGGTTGGGGACAAGTGTGATAAAACTGTCTCTTGAACATGACACTTCCTCACAACCATCAACTGACTGCAGCTGTGGTTACCTATGTGATCTGTACAAGATGGGCCGGCACCATTTCATCATGTGTGTGGGAGGGGCTCAGGAGGCCACACCCTTCACTGGGGGACTATGGGAAGTTAATAGATGGTAGGGGAATGGAGAATCATCTTTGATGATATGGTCACTGATAAATTGTGAATGTTCCAGTAAACCCCTCATCACACTCCTACAAGTAACTCTAATTAAGTTCACTGAGTCAAAAAAGAGATCAAAGTGGGAGGGTGCTTATTGGGAAATAGAAGTTTCAATGGAAGGAAAGGGTAACAGGAGAGGGAAACAGTATGAAGTGGCCCAAACTCAGTGTGTTCATGTATGAAATTATCAAGGAAAAAAAATAAAATTTAAGTAAGAGAATGAACATAAAAGAAGTATACAAAGTAATCTATCAGGAGTAGTTGTAATTTAAAAAGTCGTATTTGCTTTGAAACAAAATGATAATTAGCATTTGGCAGTCAAGACTTGAAGTCTATGAGGTAAATGCAGGGACATTTTGGAGGCAACATGTGGGAAACATAAACGGGAGAGGCTGGCACAGAGCACAAACTGAATAAGCAGAAGCTTTCACCTCGCTATTTCTATAGCATCAGTATAGAACTCAGGTATAATTGGCGTCAAATTGCTTATTTCCTGTGGGTAGTGTAGGTCTCAGAGAGCAGGTATGTGGGCCAGCTGCATTTGGAGGCTAGTGAAAGGCCTGGTGGAAGACAGATGGGGAGAAAGACCTGGAAAGGCATGTGAGTTTTGCTCAGGTGGGAGAACAATAGTCCTTATCTAACATATTTTATCCTCTGGCCACAGACAGGGTAGTGCTATCAAGACCACATATGCATTCTAGCATGGCCAATATTTACATATATTTCTACCCTGCTGTGAGTACAGGGAAGGAAGTGTAAAATTGAATTATATACTTAAAACACTGGCTCTTAGTTCTGTGAATAACTGATGCAGAATTCTTTTTGTTGTTGTCGTTGTCTTTTGGTGTTTTTTGTTTTGTTTTTGCTTTCTTTTTCTTTTTTCTTTTTATTTTTTAAAATGTTACTTAAAGGCTTTATAAGTTTGGTAATGCTCAATAACAAGATGCCCATACAATCAGAAGTGTAACCCAATACCCAACCTAGATATACCAACTATCTTTGACTGATGGAGACACGCGAACATCCACCTCCATGTTCCCCACCTTCTCTCTCTCTCTCTCTCTCTCTCTCTCTCTCTCTCTCTCTCTCTCTCTCTCTC
>NW_021604587.1:21677241-21755335 GCF_004785775.1 Grammomys surdaster
CTCTCTCTCTCTCTCTCTCTCTCTCTCTCTCTCTCTCTCTCTCTCTCGCCTCCTAGCCCCTCCTCCTCTCCTTACTCCTCCTCTTCCTCTACTTACTCCTCCCACCATGCCTCCTCCTACATATCACTCTTCCTGTTAAAACTTTTTTCTCAAAATGCAATTAGAGCATAACTATACCAATTTGTATCAGTCAGGTACAAGATAGACTAATACCTAGTCCAACATCTTGTTGACTAACCAGAACCTCTGTCATCTCTCCTAATTAAAAGACTTAGTTCTGAACCTGCCTTTTTTCTTGGCTTTAGAATGAATGTCAGCTGAAAACCATCTTCTTAAATCTTTTCTGTCAAAGTAAATAGCAGGGATTGGCTATGAGACTATAAGTCTTCAACCCCGTCAGAAATCCAGAATGACTGAATTAACTGTGGGAAGCACAAAGCATAGCTTCTAAAACTTAGCCAATTTATAGAGACCACTGGACACCTGAACAGTCCCTAAACTACAAAACATTGGAGCATCCGATCTTCAGCCTTCTGGCCCGGGATCATCTGACAGACCTAGTGATGCAGAATTATTAAGGCTGATTACTCCGTCTTGGCAGATATAATCAGTCGACTGTTCTGCAAGTGTGTGCTTTTCAGGACAGTAATTTATCTGTAGATGAAAACAGGTAATTCTTGCCTAGTGGCTGTCTCACCACAACTGACGTAACTGCAAACACGCTCAATTTCTTCTTAGAATCCAAGACAGGAAGCTGTCAGGAGCAGATAGGTCTCTAATCAAAATAAACCTTAATGTAGAAATGTTTGTAACGTCAATTCTGTGGATTTCTGACATTTTGAAAACCAACTATCCATGTAAGGCAATCTGGACTGTTGTCTGTTAACTCCTCTCAGCTATTTCTAAATAAAATATAGAAAACACCCTAACAATAAACTCAGAGCCATGAATTTGCTATACGCCCTAAACTCACAGGCTAACCATCTCAAATCAGTTTAAAAAGTTAAAGAAGGTCTGGGACTAAACCTTGTTTTCCTAAATTAAATGTGTTATATAGGCACAATATCTACGAGAGTAACATTAATCTCACTTTTATATCAATAAGAAACTCGTACTAATGAAAACCTTAAATTTGAAATCAAAGTAATTTTTGTACCATTTAAGAAATTATAACTTCAGCTTAATAACAATTATACAGATTTCTACCAATACGTTATGGTTATGCAATAAATCCTAGCTATTCCTCCCTGTTCCAACAAAACCACTACTTTCCCTAGAAAGACAGCCCAATATCAACCACCTCAGTCCCCAAGCCTAGAGAATAGGGGTGCCGACTCTTCATTAACCTCTTCAAGCTGATTACGGGCATTGAGATATTAGAAGAAGGGTAGGGAGAAGAGTAAATTGGTAAGCCTCTGATGTCTGTGTCTTCACTGCATCCAGCTGAGATTCCAGGACATCAGAGGTTCGAGCAGGTCTGCTCAGCTTGCTTGATGAGTGGATACACCAAGGCTGTGTATTCTGCAATATACAATTCTCAAAACAAATTTTAGTATGAAGATATCTTTTGTTTGAATTCTTGAATCTAGTCTTCTGGTAGCCTGTCTCTATCATATCTAATCCATATAATTCTGGGAGTTTCTATGAGGGTGTGCTCCCACCATCCTCCCATTCCCGCCTCCCTGCTCTCAAATTCCCCAACACTAGGGAATCCAAGCTATCAGGCATCAAGGCCCTCCACTTCCACTGATGCCTGACAAGGCCACCTTCAACTACCTATATAGGTGGAGCCATGAGTCTCTCCCTTTGTGTTCTCAGGCTGGAGGTTTTAGAATGGCCATTCCAGCTTCTTTCTTAGGACCATTTGCTTGAAAAATTGTTTTCCAGCCTTTTACTCTAAGGTAGTGTCTGTCTTTGTCACTGAGGTGGGTTTCCTATATGCAGCAAAATGCTGGGTCCTGTTTATGCATCCAGTCTGTTAGCCTATGTCTTTTTATTGGGGGAATAATTGCTGTTAAGAGACATTAAGGAACAGTGATTGTTGCTTCCTGTTATTTTTGTTATTAGAGGTGGAATTATCTTTGTGTGGCTATTTTCTTTTGATGTGTTGGAAGAGGATTACTTTCTTTCTCTTCCTAGGGTGTAATTGCCCTCCTTGTATTGGAGCTTTCCTGCTAATATCCTTTGTAATGATGGGTTTGTGGAAAGATATTGTGTAAATTTGGTTTTGTCATGTAATATCTTGGTTTCTCCATCTATGATAATTGAGAGTTTTGTTGGGTATACTAGCCTGGGTTGGCATTTGTGTTCTCTTAGGGTCTGTATGATGTCAGTCCAGGATCTTCTGGCTTTTATAGTATTTGGTGAGAAGTCTGGTGTAATTCTGATAGGTCTGCCTTTATATGTCACTTGGCCTTTTTCCCTTACTGCTTTAAATATTCTTTCTTTGTTTTGTGCATTTGATGTTTTGATTATTATGT
Organism: Grammomys surdaster; assembly: GCF_004785775.1. NCBI lineage: Eukaryota > Metazoa > Chordata > Mammalia > Rodentia > Muridae > Grammomys > Grammomys surdaster. The sequence goes on from NW_021604587.1 coordinate 21,679,722, forward strand.
GGCTGGAGGTATTTTTTTTTTCTGGTCTAGTCTATTTGGCATTCTGTAGGTTTCTTGTATGTTTATGGGCTTCTTGTTCTTTAGGTTAGGAAAGTTTTCTTCTATAATTTTGCTGAAGATATTTACTGGCCCTTTAAGTTGGGAATCTCCACTCTCATCTATACCTATTATCCTTAGGTTTGGTCTTCTCATTGTGTCCTGGATTTCCTGGATGTTTTTGTTAAGAACTTTTTGCATTTTGCGTTTTCTTTGACAGCTGTGTCAATATTTTCTATGGTATCTTCTGCACCTGAGATTCTCTCTTCTATCTCTGTATTCTGTTGGTGATGCTCGCATCTATGACTCCTGATTTTTTCCCTAGGTTTTCTATCTCCAGGGTAGTCTCCCTTTGTGATTTCTTTATTGTTTCTACTTCCATTTTTATGTCCTGGATGGATTTGTTCAATTCCTTCACCTGTTTGGTTGTGTTCTCTTTTAATTCTTTAAGGGATTTTTTGTGTGTCCTCTTTAAGGGCTTCTACCTGTTTACCTGTGTTCTTCTCAAATTCTTTGAGAGTGTCCTTCTTAAAGTCCTCTATTGTGGGGAAAATTTAAGAAAGCCGCCACAGCGGCGCAAGTCCACTGCCCTGGTGGGTCCCACATTAGGGAGGAAGATCTTATAGTTCAAGTGGCCCGGAGGCCTTGGCAGCGGCAGGTCCCAGTAACAAGAGGAAGTCCTTGGTTCCAAAAAGGTTTATTGTCATGGCGGATAATAGATGGATCTAGGCGTAACCCCCCCCCAAAACTCAGGGCAGTCCCGAGTTATATAGGGAGGGAGAAAGGGGGAGGATTAGGGGAGGATCTGGGGGAGGAATGTTTAATTTGCTCTGCCCTCTGGCCTTCATTAGTATGTAAATCTCTAGGGCCTGAGGCCTATAGCCTGGCCTATGTGACTCTATGGAAATGTGACTGTTTTTCAGGATCCTAGATGATGGGAGGGACCGAACTCCTGCCGGTTCTCATGCAGAATTCCACGGAGAATCTCAGGGTTCTAAGTACCTGCTCAACCATGACCCAGGATACCCTTATGCAGTCTCACACTCTATCATCATCATTAGAAGTGATTTTAAATCTGAATCTTGCTTTCCTGGTGATATAGGGAATTCAGGACTTTCTAGTGTGGGAGAACTAGGTTCTAATGATGCCAAGTACCCTGGGTTGCTGATGCTTATGTTCTTGCGCTTGCCTTTCACCATCTGGATCACCTTAGTGCTGCCTGCCCTGTCTCTTACTGTAGCCTGTCTTTCCTGTTATCTTGGTTGTTTTAGAACTGTGTGGGGTGGGTGTTGCTACTAGGGTTAGAGCTAGGGCCCAAGATCTGCTCAGTACTCGGGCCCAGAACGGAAGGAACCAGTGCTTCGGCCCAGGAGTGAATTCCTGGGTCCTAGTGGGTCCCATTTACTCCCTCTTTGGGGGTTGGGGGTTGCTGTCTCCTTATCTAAGATACTGCCCGGGTTAGAGCTCCTGGGAGGCCTGCTTCCTCTGGGTTTTGTGAGATTGGGTACAGAGCAGCCGCCAGGGATCTTCTCAGTGCTTGGGTCCAGACCGGAAGCCTGATGCAGAATTCTTAAGAGTGTCCATCCTATAGTCTCAAGATGGTCCAGTTAAATCAGATTGGAATTGTAGGGTGTGAAGAAGTTGAGTGTTGAGTTGAGTGTTGTTGAGTTTTCAAATGGTCTATACTCATTCATGAATCCAGGATAGGAAGAATTGTCTTAAGACTTCAGTCACACATGAGTAAGTGTGAGTTCAAGAGTTAGATGGTTGTATGGCATGGATTATTCCAGAAGGTACATGGAGCTAGATTTGGGTCCAGGTTATAGCCCAGTTAATCGGTATTTCAGCCTCTCCTGGCTTTGTGCACTGCAATAGAGGGCGGCTGTACTCTATAGCTCTACAAGGCCTTGTGTTTGTGACTTGGCCAAACAGATGCTGATTACTCTATTCTGGAGAACCAAGAACAGTGGAGTCATATGGGAAAACTTGATTTTCTTCTCCACACTCTCCTGTCTTACTCATGCCAGAACTGCCCAGGGTGTATCAGAGGAGCTCATGAAGGACAATTGGAAAGTGTCCCCCTCCTTCTGAAAAGCCTGGCATCACCAATCTGTGTTTATCTGAACGCTAATAAACGAAATGTGCCTGTTTTATTAGAAGCACATTGTGGGAGGAGGCAAGGGCGTCTCCCTGTACCTGGCAGCCGAAAACAGAGCTGTCAGTTCCACCTCACCTGTCCCCATAGCTGAGCCAGACAAGGCCCCAAATGCTTTCCATACGTAAGCCTTTAAGAAGTTTCCTATGGACATGGTGCAGATGGAGCCACACATGCTGTTTTGGGACAAGGTAACTCAAACCACATGCCTGGAGGGGAATCAAGGCGAATACGGTTCTCCAAGAGGCAAAAAATAAGCAAGTAGCAACACCCCATCTGAGCCAGAGACTAAGAACGGGAACGGCCCTGCTCATAAAGCAATCACCAGTGCTAGTTCTTAAAGTTATCATAGTGGTAACAAGGTTACCTGTGTTCTCTTTATTCATTTTCATTCTTTAATAAACAACCAAGTGAGCTGCGTATCAGAAGGAAGAGAGTAAACAAATGTGGAAGTCCCTTTGGGGTCCTAGCTTCTCGGTCTGAGCTTAGGGTCAACAAGTACAATGAGACCGCCCCTGTGTCCGATCCTTGAGCTTGTTCCTAAGAACGGAGGTCAGCTTCAAAGAGACACGCTGCCAGGAGACACGCTGTCTGTATTGGTCAGTACCTGTGCAGGCTTGCCTCACATGTGTGAAAGTCTTTGGGAGGGTCGTTAACCAGAGGAAAGGAGAAAGCATCAGCTAGCTGAGAGAAAGGTGTCCTGCACAGAGTCAAAGTCCCCAGAGCCCTTCAGAAAACTGTTTCCTGGGAGTTTGCTTTTTTGATGATTTGTAAGTAACATTTTTGTGAGGTATTTCAATGAAGCTTTAGTTCAGCAGGATGCTATGGAAATGAAAAGAGTTCAGAATAGAGTCTCACTCTATCCCTCTCAATTAGTTGTTATTAAGGTAATGCCAGCGTCTAACACTCTTGGCACCAAGCTTCAGCATCTGTGAAATGGGAGGCCTAGTGATCTTGGCAAAGATGATATATTTATATAGGTTCGTTAATAAGCTCCAAAATCAGCTTCTAAATGTCCCATTACCTCCTCTTCCAGCTCTGCTTGCCTTAAGCAAGTTAGTAAATTTATTCTCTCTCCTCTCTCTCTCTCTCTCTCTCTCTCTCTCTCTCTCTCTCTCTCTCTCTGTGTGTGTGTGTGCTCATTTTGTAAAATAGTAATAATAATAGGATCCACATCATGCGGTTGTTTTGAGTGTTAAAGAGGTGGTTCTGTGAGAATCCTGCTTGTGAGAATCGTGGTTGGTACCCAACAGAAGGGAGAGTTCACATTTGCTATGCATTACAGCTCCTAGTGCAGTGGCTGGCATACCACACACGTCAATGACTGCTGGTTATTATGACTACTAGGACTATTATTCACTTAGCTGAGGGAAGGATGTCTGTCCAAGTCTCTTATTTCCTCACTCTTGACCTCCTGGTATGATTCAGACATAAGTCCCCTGAGGTGTCATTCAGTTCTGAGGGGGAGAGAAGGGAGAGCTATGAGGATAAATGAGGAGAGAAAAGATGTCATCCTGGCAGTTCAGACCCCATGGGGTGCCCATCCCCGGACCAACTGACCTTTCTACCAAGAGGAGAAACCACAACAGCCCTCACTTTCCCTGGACTCCCAGTGAGTCATGCTAAGTCATTTCCTTGGCTCCCAGTCTGTGGGGAAAGATGTTTGAAACACAGCTAGAATCACAGCTCTGATTAGACCAGAATGTTCTGATGTGGTTAACTGGGCAGGAGAGGAGGTGAATGTCCTGGATTCTAGGGGCCTTTATTTACCTCTGGTATTTGAAGAGGCTGAGTACAAGTCTCCAAGACAAATGTCCTTCCTCTCTAGGGCCAGAGGGAAGGCAGCCGGAGAGTTTCAGTTCGACTCTTAGCATGATTGCTATTTTTTCTCTGAAGTCAGCTCATGATTTACAACTCTAGACAAATGCTTTTGGTGTGCATTCTTCATTATATTAAGCATCAACTGGCCACTATGCACCAGCTTTAGTATTGTTACACCCTCAAAGGGGATAGGGCATCTTAAGCAATTATTTCATAATATTTAAAGCCTGTAATATAAGTGCCACCAGATCTGATGTGTACTTAACAAATGGGGAAAATCTAGGCTACATCAAAGAAGTAATTTCAGACAAGAATCTAAATTTTAGGCTAAAACAAGGAAGTAGGCTTCAGACACAAAAATGACCTTGGGCTAGGACAGGAAAGTAAGCTCAGATACTTTGGTCATCCTGATAAGCCCTTAGAAACAGTGATCACGGGAGTGTTCACGTAATTGAGTTTAATGCCTTGCTTTTTCTTTGACTATTTGTGTTTATTGTCTTGCTTGTTCCTTGACTATTTGCATCTATTGTATTGCTAGACCCTCAACCCAGAACTGACCTTAATACATGTAATCAAAATGGTATAAAAGCATAAAGGAAGAGGGGTATAGGATAGGGGATTCTAGGGAGGGGAAATGGGGAAAGGGGATGACATTTGTATTGTAAATAAACAAAATATCCAATAAAAAATGGGGAAATCATAAAACCTTCTTGGAGGAATGAGGGAATAAAACAAACTACTGGTCTCAGAGAGTGACCCAATTGAGTTAAAACTCCACTCCTTCTTACTCTTAGGAAGATTTTTCACTCGTTTTGGGTCTTGATTCTTCTACTTGTAAAATGAAGACAATGGTACCTTTTAAAAGTATTCTGTGTGGGGACTGATCAAGGTAATAGAGGTAGAATAATGCGGCAATGTACCAGGAGCATAGTTAACAAACAGTGGCCAATTTTGTTGGTGATCATCCGCATATGCCTACAAGTTCCACACGTGTATCTTTTCAGGGTTGTGCACATTTGGACTTTATTATGTAAGTTTTCATTTCAAAGATGGCTGCATCTGAGCCCAGAATCCTATAACTATGCTTCTAAAGAGTTCCTTGGTTGCCTGAGACTCATTGGAATCCTGAATAGACAGGAGTATATTTAAGATGAGCTCTCCAAGCATATCTGAGGACATCTGAGTACACACACTACTGAGTAGAGGCCTCCATTAAGAAGCACACACACCACCTCTTCTGCTTATGCTTCCTAGACTTACAGGAGCTCTTCTTCTGGGCCCATTTCCACTACTTTGATGTACCCTAAATTTAGAAGGGAGAGGAGTGAGATTATGCTGTACAGTCACATTTGAGTTCACAGAGTGGTGGCTTCTGGGGAAAATTCTAGAGTACTCTGGATTAAGAGCTCCTGTATGATGGATGACCTCTCCTCAGATTGTTCACCAGGTGCTTACTGAGTGCCAGGGTGTAGAAGGCATGAGTCAAATGTGTCTTCTATATTCTGTCATTTCCATGTAAAATGATCAAGATGGCTGAATCACTCCCAAAGAGAACAGCACAGCGTCCTTATTCTCCTTGGCTTTGTCATCTGTTATGAGTTTTGTGGGACTCTTGTCTCCTATTTTATGAGCTCTGTCTTCTCTCCTAGCTGTGCCACAGTGCATCTGTGCTGGCTAGTTTTATGTTAACTTTACACAAGCTAGAGTCAACTGAGAAGAGGAAGCCTCAATTGAGAAAATGCCTCTTGCAAGATTGGGCTGTTGGCAAGCCTGTACATTTGTAAGGCATTTTCTTAATTAGTGATAGATGTAAAAGGACCCAGCCCATTGTGAATGAGGCCACCCCTGGGCTGGTGATCCTGAGTGTTATAAGAAAGCAGACTTAGCAAGCCACAAGGAGCAAGCCAGTAAACAGCATTCTTTCATGACCTCTGCATCTGCTTCTGCCTCCAGGTCCCTACCTTAAGCTCCTACTGTGACTTCCATGGCTAATGATCTATAAGCTATAACATGAAATAAACCCTTTTCTTCCCAAGTTGCAACTGGTCATGGTGTTTTATCACAGCAATAGAAACCCTAACTAAGACAAAAATATTTTAGAAGGCAGCCAAGCAGAGGCTTAAATGTGGTGTGTGTGGAGCCAAGATCAAGAGTGAGAGACTCATCCTACACATCTGTCCCATATTCCGTATGCGACTAATCAAATTCAGTTCTCTTGTGGCCTTTACAGATTAGACTTGCCATTTTGTCCATACTGTGTTATGATTCAGACTGTTGCCAAGCTCTCTCCTACCCTGCTATGAATCCCCCAAATAGAGGAACTCTTGGAAGTCAGGGCATTTATGTTTTCATTCTTAAGTGGTTCAAATTTCTTGTAAACGTTCCCTCAAAGCGGAATACTGGTGTATTCCTTTATCCTGGTTAGCTGTTTGTCAACTTGACACAAGCTAGAGTCATTTGGGAAGAGAGCCTTTCTTACAGTTGAGGAAATGCCTTTCATAAGATTGCCTGTAAGCAAGTCTTCAGGCAGTTTCTTGACGTAGCAGAGTCAAACCCACTCTGCGTAATCCCAACTCTGGACAGATGGGACTGAGATGAATAAGAAACAAACAGAGCAAGTCACAAAGAGCCAGTCAGTAAGCAGCACTCCTCCATGGCTTCTGCCTCCTGGTTTCTGCCCTGATCCCCCTCAGTGACAAAATTACCTCTGCTGAAAACCTCTTTTCTACACTAATTGCTTTTGGTCTTGTTTGTGTTTTATCACAGCAATAGAAACTCTAACTAAGTCATCTAATATGGAGGTCAAATATTATTTTAAATTTTATTTTATGTTTCCTGTTGACAGGAACATGATCCTCATTCCTAAGATCTGATATATATGAAGCCAGGAAGTGGACTTTAGGAAAGAGGAATAGCCATTAAGACACTTCTGGGTCACGCCAGAACTTTTAGTAAGGTATAGGGCAAAGGTGGGATTTGGAGGATGTTGTGAAGTCTCCCACACCTGTCATGAAATCATAGAGAAGTCACAACCATGACTGTTGTCTCCAGGCTTCATAGGGTTCCTATCATACTCCAACACTCACAATTCCACTACTATCCCACAGTCTTTCCTGAAAGTCAAGAGAAGTGAAAATTCCATCTATAGTCATTACAGACTTCGTAGTTCCCAAAGATGGGTTTCAGACTTAGTTTGACAAAATTACAAAGAATTTGGGCTGCTATAGGCAGTACAAAAAAAAAAAACAAACCAAAAAACATGTGTGGCTTGCACATCATAGAAATTTATTTCACCCAACTTGAGAGGCTGAGAAATATAAGATCAGTACGCCTCAGATTGGGACCTGATGAGGACTCTCCCTCATACTCACAAAGACTTTTTACTTGTTCTCACATGGGGGAAATCTCTCTGTAAGTTCACCATTCGTGTAGTTCCAAGTTCTCACGACCTCATCGCCTCCAAAGGCTGCATCTCCTAGTGCCATTTCCTTAGGGGTTTCAATCTCAACGTATGAATTCTGGGCATACAGACTCTTTGGCAAACTGTGTTGATTAGGAAAAAAGAGTGCTGTCCCAGAGGGTCAAATGTATCACCTTAAACATTAGGAAACCCTTAGCAATCCCAAGCCTTTCTGCTTGACTTCTTGCTGAACAAAGGAATTATCTGTATAAATCTTAGCAACGCTGTGGCTTCCCAGTGCCGAATCTGGTTCAGATGAAATTATGTGCATTGCAGCATGTGGGAGAGGATTGTAAAAGAACATCAAAGAAGGGATTCCAAGTGCCTATAGGAAAACTGCATTTCTTCTGCCAATTGATTCATCGGCTGTCCAAAGCACATGGAAGATGAGTCCTCCGATGAGAGCCTGCCTTCTGGCATCTGTGATGAGTACGTAGCTTGCAGGTTTGGAGAAGACCAAATTCATGGTTCTCTTTACAAATCATGGGTGGACTGGCTGGATCAAAGAGAAATGAACTGTCTGGAGCAGCATTCCACAAGGTGCTTGAGCTAAAAAGAATCCACTGTTATTTCTTGTGAAGGATTAGAATTAGGGACCCAGATGCTGCAGAGCAGGGTATGGTCTCTCAGTATGAAGCATACTGCCGACACCTGGGTTTTTAGGAGCCCTGGATTCCTATAGGCCCTCTTAACAATCCTGACCTCTTCAGGATGAGCGTGAGGTGGGACACAGGGAGCAGTTTTGTCTCTATATCTGTTTATACTGCAATTTGGAACAGCTGCTTTTACCATTTTCTGCTTGGAATATTTTTTTCACTCTTGTAAAAGGGAAGAATAACATCTGGTATTCACAGTTACTGTGGAGATTACATATTAATGCAGTGGTAAAAACTACTTCACAAAATGGCTTTCCCAGCATGGTGACTTTACCAGTTCATATCAGCCCTCCCTCAGCTGTCTCATGTGTGCTCGTATCATCTTGCCTGCGTGGCTCCAGCACCTGTGATTGACATTTATGTATTTTATTCTTATTGGCTTTCACTCGTCTCTGCTTTTTCTGTCCCTGTTCTTTCTTGTGTATCTCCATTACTCATTGACTCTGCCTTCTTTACAAGTCTTTCCCACTTTTTGACCGGCTGACCTGGTCAGTGTTGGGCCCTCAATGCCCTGAATTTGTCTTATTTCCATTTCATTTTAACCTGAGACAATATCACCCAGCTTGGCCAGATGCTGATTCTTCACTAAAGGACATTGCTGTCACAAACAAGATGACAATGAGCTGGGTACTGGTTTTGTCATCTGAGATGTGAGCACATTTACAAACTTGGATACTCTGACTTCACATCCCTCCTTGCAGATGGAAAGACATACCTTAAATATATTTGCTTAAAATGCAGGCTTCAGAAGGAATAGTAGGTAAGAACTGTAGGACATTTGTGTCATGTAACTATTGTTCATTGAATTAGATAAACTAGACAGTGTAGTACAGATATCAAGATTTCCAATATTACACAGCAAGAATGAAGGTAGAAGTTGGATGTGCCTGGCTCTAACGTCTGTACTGCAGGCATGATTCCATCTATGCTCTTATCACCTTGTACCACGTGAGAGACAATGACTCCTAGAGAATCCAGGGTGCAGAAGCTTGGTCAGATGGATTTACTTTGTGTAGAACTGTGAACAGCAAGAGTGGACAAGCCCAAGCTAACATTATGGGCTTTCCAAGTAGCATTGCCATGCTTATAAAAATATAGGTTATCTAATTCAATTTGAACTTCATACAAAATAGGAAGGGATTTTAGTATATCTCATCCAACATCTGATTCATTCATCTATTGTTAAAATATTTATTTGCTTCAAATTAAGGTTTAACTAGACAGCCTATATTTTATCTGTCAACTTTACTCAGGTCCTCAAAATGTTGTGCCTTTTCTGCTGTCATGGCGTTTCTTTTCTCCAGAAATTTCTTATAGAGCAATATGGTCTTCTCATTATGCTAGCAAATACTTACTGTACCATGAGAAAACAGTGATATGTTTGATAACATTGTGATTCCAGCCCTTAGAAAGCTGAGGCAGGAGATCCAAAAGTTCGAGGTCATCTTCAGCTTCCTCTGAGCTGAGCTATATGAGATGACAGAAGCCAAATAAGCCAGGCATGGTGGCACAGGCCTTCAATTCCAGCACCCACGAAGCAGAGGCAAAAACAAAACAAAACAAAAGAGGTCAGCCTGGTCTATATAAGGAGTTCCAGGCTGGTGAGAGAGAGAGATAGAGAGGGAGACAGAGAGAGAGAGAGAGAGAGAGAGAGAGAGAGCAGAGAGAGAGAGAGAGAGAGAGAGAGAGAGAGGAGAGAAAGAGACAGAGAGACAGAGACAGAGAGAGACAGAGACAGACAGAGAGACAGAGACAGAGATACAGAGAGGAATAGAGGCAGATAGACACATAGAAAAAGACAAAAAGGAAGACAGAGACAGATAGGGATAGAGACAGACAGACCAACAGACAGATACCGTGCGCGTGCGTGCGCACGCGCGCACACACACACACACACACCTAATTAAAAAAATTAAAAGATGCTGATTCAGCCAAGTTTGGTAGTGGTGTACACCTGTAACCCCAACACTGGGGAGACAGAAGGAGAAGGATCAGGAGTCAAGGCTAGCCTAGACTACATACAGAGTTAAAGGCCAGCCTGAGCAACATGAGACCCCATTTCAAAGAACCACAAAACAAAACAAAACAAAACAAAACAAAACAAAACAAAACAAAACAGCAAGATGAGATAAAATCAAAATGAAACAGCAGATGTAGGCTGTTCAGTTTCTAGCCACCTTGGCCAGTTTGTCATGCATGAAAACTGCATGGTAACTTTCTCCTCTGTGTAATTCCTACTATTAGGAATTACACTAAAAAAAAATCATCAGTTTAAATTTACTTTCAGAAAGAGCCCAGCAGTGTCCTCCATGTTCTTTGAACTTTAATGAGTTCTTTGGAAATTCAGGTTCAGGTTCAAGGCAGCCCAAGATGGGGCTTGATTATCTGTATTACACTGGAGCTCCTTGTAGATGTTGCTGGCTTCCTACCACTCTCTAAGCATTGAGGCTTTGTGTGATACTACAGGCCACACCACTGGAGGATTTATTTGGGGGAGGGGTGGTAATAGGATCAAAGGGGAAAGATACAGACGGGTATTCCAAAGATTGACTTGGCTAGAGTGCAGGCTCATTAACACCTAGTGTGACATTAGGTTCTTATGATAGCAAAGACAACTTTGGGGACAACCATGAATAAATCTTTCACCTTGTCATTCCCTAGCCATGTGATGTGCAGGTGAGGTAAGCTTTCAGAGCCTTAAGTTCTGAACTAGAGAACAGAGCCCATGAGCATTCACCTCACACAGCTTGGGAATGTTAAATGTGAGTTCCTATATCAGACTCCCAGCTCAGTATCCTAGGTTCCCTGAGGACCCTTCCTAAACTTCCCTCAGATCCCTGTGCTTCTGTTGCTCCCCCATCACCTGGAGGGCTGCTGCCTCTTCACATGAGAATACTTGACTTTCTGAGACCACAGGGTGATTTATCACAGGGCTGTTCTCCCAGATTCGGAAGGCTAGCAGTCTTGCTGCCAGAGGCAGATGGGAGAACTGGAGTCCAGCTGCTGTCAGTGCTGTGCAGTGGATACATTTATAAGTCTTTCTACACTTTCCTGGCATCCCCCTTAGCCTGGCGCCCTCCTTAGTCCTTAGCATCACTGCACACCATGTGCACACGTGCTGGCTCCCAGCAGTTTCATGTTTTCTCCTTTTCCCTTTTGTTATTCCTTTCTGTTTGGTTATAGTCAATGTGCCACTTGATTGCTTAGGCCAAATCTTTGTGATTTATTTTGACAAAGAAATTCCTGTTATTTCTTTCCCCCAAAGTAACTTAGTAGGCAAGACACGAGGTGCAGTAACATTGGCATCACAGATGACTCTTTAGGTCTTCATGGTCACTTGAACAGTGTATCTATAAAACTTTATCAGTAGCAGTGTGCCTAGCAGCCTCCCAGGAGCTCTAGAAAACATGTAATCAAATCACTGGCCAAGCTCTAGGGAACATGAAGAAGGTTTTCCTTTAGGGCTGTGATCTTCAACCTTGGCTTGTCTAATAGCTTGGGCAGACTACTGATGCTTACGTCTCAGTCTTGGTTCATGGATCTTCATGTTGGCAAGAGAGAACTGACTCCTTAGTGTTGTCTGCTGGCCTCCACATATACATGTGCAAACAAGATTAAAATTTAAAACCAAATAGCTTGATCAAGTTTCCTGGGGTGGAGAGCTGGAGAGTGTGATTGCTATTATACCTCATCTGTGGTGGTGCTCACTCTTCCCTCGACTACTCTGTTGCTGCCTCAGCTCAGGCTCTCCTGTTAGAGAAATGCTCATTGGACAATATGCATCTCCTCTCTAGATAGCGTAGATGTTAAAAACAGCTCTCTCACTTCCATATTGACAGAATTGGGTAATGCTAATGAGTAAAGAGCAGTGGCGCCAATGAGAAGATCAGGCTCTCCTGGTTTGGTGACTAATACATGTGCTTGACACATGACAAGCTGAGTGTCAAGAGGCATTGTGTATGTCAGGGAAGCTAGTGTGTGGCGGAAGAAGTTGTGCTACCCAGATCTCAACCCTAGGAGATGACTGGGGTCAGAAAAAGACCGAGATCACCCTGCACTTTCTAAAAAGAAGCATAGATCCTTGTCTGGGGACAGGGTTGTCTGTTGGTTTGCATAATTGCAGGAGCTTGACAAAAGATGGACGTGTGGCTAATCCCCTACACTGATTTCCAGACTCTGTGTTCCAAGTATTTTTCACTTGACAGAAAATGATACAAGTACTTTAAAAAGTCTGTCTTGTCATCTCTGAATACACAAAAGAAAATGTGCAGGAGAGAAACCTCATGAAATCAATGTGAGAAAGCCTTTGCATATCACAGTTGTCTCCAAATAATGAAGGCGCACATGGTGGAGAGAGGTCTTATGAATGTAATGCATGTGGTAAAGCCTTTGCATGTCACTGTCCTTTTCAAATATTTCAAGGAATACACACTTTAGAGAAATCTTATGAATGAAATGAACATGGAAAAGCCTGTTTATATCACTATAGTTTCCAAAGACATAAAAGAACACATATTGGAGAGAAACTTTGTGAATGTACTCAAGTTGGAAAATCCTTTACATGCCACAGTAGTCTCTGAATACCAAAATGAACACATACTAGAGAGAAACCGTCTGAAAATAATCAAAGTGTTAAAGCCTCTGCATATCCTAATCATATTTAAATGCATGAAGGAATTCATAGTAAAAATGAACTGCTGTGATTTTAATATGCTTGAACCAAAGAAGTGGCAATATTAAGATATTCAACGTTGTTGGAATTGATAGTACTGTCTTGAGGGAAGTGAATTCCTGATGGTGGTCTTTGGAGATCTGACCAGGATAAAACAGACCCTCCTACTGTTTGGCTGGAAGAGTGTCTCTTCCTGGTTGCCTTCTCATGAAGATACAGAACTCTGAGCTCTGTCTCCAGCATCATGGCTGCCTGCATGATGCTATTCTTCCTGCTATGATGGTAACTGACTCAACATTTGAATCTGTAAGCCAGGCCCAATTAAATACTTGCCTTTAAAACAGTAAAAAAATAAAAAAATAAAATAAAAAGTCTGTCTTAACTAGGTGTTGGGGGAGGGTGACATGAAGTTAAGGTTTCATCATCCACAGTTCTTTTGGTGTGTGGAGTATGCCAATGTGGAATGGGGTGGTACCGAGTATGAAAATGTATCAACCTCTCTGAACATCATTAGGTATTCTAATGTGTGCTGGGGTGGTCCTGACTCAAGCCAAAGCTGTGCCAATGGAAAGAGCACTGAAAGATCGCCTACTGCCTCATTAACATGGAGCAGAACTGAAATCAGCAAGGGTTGGTCGGATTAGGTTCCATGGCCATTCAGGCTGCATAGGCACTAATCACTGCTCATTCTGATTGTCACTAGAATGGCTTCCAATACACAATCTGCAGCCATTTTTTCAGTGTAGCATTTGCTTCTCATATACCACCTTTTCTCTCCGTGACCTTCATGTTAGCGATGTACCCTCCTGGAATGGCACATTTATTTCTTTTCTGAAATGAACACAAACTATTAGATGCTTCTTAATCAATAGCGTAATTAACATGTGCTGATATATATATTTACGATTATTTTTAATGAGGTTTATTTCTACTGATATCAAATTCTGTGTTCTACCTATTTGTCATTCAGTCCACCTCCAAGCCCTGGCTACTGGCATTCTTTACTGTGAAAACAGTATCAGGAGGTGGAAGAGGAGAAAGAGAAACATTGCTTTGATATTGTGTCAGAGTTAAATGTGTAGCCTGGAATCAGATGCCCCAGGTTTAACAATTCCTGAATTTGCCATTCACGCTACTTTTTGAAAAGCATCTTAAACAGTACGTACCAAACTGTTAACAGTGGCTAACTGTCCATGGACAATCAGGATTGGTCAAGGGATGTTTTTACTCCTCCTATACGAATTTTTAAAATACAGTGTGTCTTGCAGGCATATCCAACCTGTTGCCAAGGGCCATGGACCCCAGGAGAGCTATGGATGTGGCCCAATAAGAATTCATAAAGTTCCATAAGACATTAAGAGGTGCCTTAGTAGCCTGATACATCATTCTCAGCCATGAAGTTTGCAGATGACAACAGTGTGTTGTGGTGTCCAAAGGCTCTCATCCCTGGAAGTGGACATGGAATGATTAAAGACAGACTTCTAGTAATTAAGAGACAACTGAAACGAAGGTCCTGAAAGTCCACTTACTATTTCATTGCGAGGATGGGTGTACAGCAGTTTAGTTTGGAAGCTCCGTCTGTCTCTACTCCTTTATTTTATGGATCATTATACACTGCGGCTTCTTTTTCTCCTTTTGATTTATTTCTTTAGGATAAATTCCAAGAGTGGGATTACTGGTTAGAACAGTACAAACATCTTTTTGGCTTGTGATATATTTTTCCATATTGCTTTCCAAAAACGTGCCTCATTCCTGTCACACACACAGGGAGTCTCCCCCTCCGTTCTTACCTGTCTTCTGCTGGAATAGTCTAGTCTCAGACACGTGCACTTTCTGCTTCAGCTTTACGTCTGCTTTAGAACTGAAGTGTCCTAGAGATGGGCCTCTTAAACTCTTTCCACTTGTGGGTCATCTTTAATGTGACCTTGGCTGTATAGGGTATTTAAAATAGGTGTACATTTACCGTTTGTAGATAATCAAGTGACAACAATTCATCAGTCTACGTACATATTTTCCGTTTATGAAAGATGAAAGAAACTTGCATACTAATAAGATGGACATGCTTGTTTACTTTTACATAAATTATCAAATTTTGGCTCAAAATGTGGTTACTACCGCACACAGAGCATCCTGGATGACTCTCTGCTTTGCCACCTGCTGTGAAGGTTGTGTCACGTAAATATATAATACGAAAGGGCAGAGAAGGATGGCTAGACCTGTTTCAGAGATTGCCAGAAGTTCTACCCTAATTCTAAGTCTGAATTCACTTAACATTTTACAGTAGAGCTGAGACAGCAGGGGCTCAGTGGTTAGGAACAATGGCTGCTCTTCTGGAGGACTCAGGTTAATTCCCAGCAGTCACCTGGTGTCTGAGACATACACGCAGGCAGAACTAAATATATGTTAGAATTGAATTTCTAGTCAGTGACTCAAACAAATTTAAAAGTTATTGCATTTATGTATCTATGTATTTCCTTTTTTATTTTTGTGTCTATGTGTGAACCATGCACATGACACTATGCATGTGTGTAGGTCTGAGAGAATCTTGTAGGAGTCAGTTTTCTTTTCCCAGGATGTGAGTCCCTGGGAGCAGACACAGGTCGTTATGCTTGGCAGCAGTACTTTTACCCACTGGCCATCTTGTTGGCCTCCAGACAGCAGATTTAAGATCAACCATTCTAATACAGTGCAATCCAAACAAAAACTAAATACATTTTGAGGAATGGTAATAGGAACGTTATCAGGTCTTTGTTTTCTGGAATTGAGCTTTTGTTTGTTTGTTTCTTTGTTTTTTGTCTTTTTGTTTTTTGTTTTTGGTAAGAGAAGAAAACATTGTACAAACATCAAAAGCAGTACAATGTATAAGACACAGTATGCTGCAGTGAGGGTCGTGGATTTCCCATAGTGCCTGCTGGTACTGTGTGGAGCTAGGGCAGAGGTAGGGTAGAGTGCTCACCATGAAGTTAAGCATGCAACATGGGCTAGTGTTTAGACCTGTCACACACTGGATTTTGAATTAGACTTTGGTTCTGCATATCTAGAAGCCATTTACCTCAGTCAAACTTTCCTTGATCCCACATTTAGTTGTGAAATCCCAATTTAAGGAATTATTAAAAGGATTTTCTGCTTATTGGTTTTCTGCTCTGGCTAGAATATACACATTCGTTGAAGACAGGTGCAATTGGGACTCCCATTTTACAGATGATAATACTGAGTCTTATAGAGGCTGAGTTACCAGCCGATGGGGCCAAAATTGTCTTCATATCCTCTCCACATGTGGGCATGGTTCTCTCAGAGCTGCCTTGAAGCCAAATAATTGACTACTTAAAGAATCTACTTCTGCCATGGCCTGTTCACCCAATGTAAACTCTTTGTACCAACTCACCCATGTCTATACTGTCACTGTTTATCCACTGGTCTCTTCTTTGCCTGGTTCTCAGGTTGTCAGCATCAAATACTCAAGTTTCATTTCTGTCTATTTCATCTTCTTTAACATGAAATGAGAGGCCATCATTAACTCTCAACACTGGCTAGATCCTAGAAACTTCAGTGAAATCTGAAGCCCATCCCCAGGATTCTGGATTCAAATGATCTGTAGTGTGGGTTTGGGGTTTCAGAAACTTTATTTTTCCAAGTTCATTGGAAACTTAAGGGGAAGAAGTAACTCAGATGATTCTTTGTGTCTTCCTGGGCAAGCAATCTTTCCTTTCCTTTCCTTTCCTTTCCTTTCCTTTCCTTTCCTTTCCTTTCCTTTCCTTTCCTTTCCTTTCCTTTCCTTTCCTTTCCTTTCCTTCTTTCCTTCCTTTCTTTCTCTCTCTGTATCTGTGTCTCTCTCTGTGTCTGTGTCTCTGTCTCTCTGTCTCTCTCTCATTCATTTCTCTTTCCTTCCTTCCCCCTCTTCTCCCTATGGTAGAGCCCTTTGGCTACCACTACTATTTGCAGTTATAGACCTATCTGTGTAACTACCGGTTTTCTGTCCTGTCCTGTGCTTTTCTTTAGCCAAACAATCTGGCTGATTTTCACATCAAATTACTCTCCTTGCTACTACAGCTGTGTGTGAGCATTCCTCATTGTGATTTTAAAGGAACAGCTTCCTCCTGGTGACTGTGCACGTCACAGCCCTTGTCTAGGTCTGACTCTCCTGTTGACTGTGTGCGTCATGGCCTGGCCCATGTCTATGGCTGACGCTCCTAGTTACTGGGCACGTCACAGCCCATGTCTAGGGCTGATTTTTCTGATCTACCTCAGTACTCATCTGCTTCATTCCAGTGGTTTTGCAATTTTCCTCAGAAGGTGGAAAATTATTTCCATGTGTGGCTAGGTGCAGCTAGGCATGCTGGCAAAAACCTGTTAATTCCAGTTAATCTCTTAACTCTCCAGTGGTAGAGATGCAAAGAGGGTAAGCCTGAAGGCAGCCTGAGCTTCATAAGGAGACCTGGACTCAGTGGGGATGGACTCAGTGGTTGAGTGCTTGGCTGGCATGCTCGGGACCTGGGGTAGATCCTGAGTACCAGGAAAGAGAAGAGAACAAAGCAACAGCAACAGTTTAGAAAACTGACCTGCTAAGTCTAGACTGACAGTCATTCTAAGCCTATTTTTTTAAAAATATTAAATATAAGTTAAAGGTCACGTATGGCTACAAGGTAATACTTATAGTAAAATATGCATTTAATGGAAAATTTGTGTATAAGAGAGAAAGCTAAATGGAAGAGGCCAGTGACTGATGGAGGCACGCAGGAGAGTATCTGTGACTGATGGAGGCACGCAGGAAAGTATCTGTTGCCTGACTAAAAACGATCTGTAAGGTATAGTCATGAAGTATGTCCTGGACATCACAAATACGTGCAGCCAAAAAGAAGCAATTTCTCCCTATCCATTGTCTCATAAATATTTGTTATATGACGGAATAGGAGATGCCACTAGTTATGATACTGCTGCATCGTCCAAAGCTTTTCCAACAATCCTCTTTTAGAACTGCCTGCAGAGCCAACCCATGAGTCAGAAAGAAAATGGGCCCTGTTCCTCTCCTTGCTGCTTGTTTTTTTTTACCAAAAAAGGCAATGCCCAATTTCACTGCCTACTGTGTTCATTAGCGTTAGTGCCAAATGGTCTTTAGCGATGGGCTTTCCTTTTCCCCAAGTTCATTCTACCCTGAGGACAGAGATGCTGCTGCTAAGAATATATGCAAAATGTGTTATGGATTCATGAGCTAATTTCAGAATAAAAGTTCCCCAAATAGAACCCATACCCAGGAAATTGCAAATGCTGAGCATAGGGTGTTATCTGAAAGCAGGGGATCTTAATTTGAAGTTGATGAAAGCTGGGTACAGGCTTTAACCTTGTGTATTTTTCTCATTAGAGAGTCTGCAGCTTTATTATTTTCAAAGGCATTTATGGCAAACCAAGGCTAATAATCTCATTTTAAAGTGTTTGATAGATGTCCAGATTGTTAAGATAGGAGTACTATACTGCTATAATAAAAGTAATATTTAAGCCATAGAAATGTGCCACATTGCACATAGTAAGGTAATAATATTCTCCTATCCATATAACACTTATCACGACAACCACAGGGGGTGGATTTGAATGAAGCAGTGTTCCCTTACCTGTTCCTGTCATCCCTGCTGCATGTGTTCACAGAATAGCTGCTGCAGTCCTGCTGTGCAGGGTGGCCTTGGTGCAAACACTGCTTTTTACCTTTGAAGAAGATTGGAGTGTCAGAGTTGATGCTGTGACTTCTTTATTAGAATACATTGGTGACATATTCCAGCACACTGCATTAACTAAAGCAACTACAGTGGACAGTGGACACATCATTTGAAAGTACTAAGAAGTTGGGTTTCCCCACCCCCTGGCTCCCAATTCTATGTTTTTAGAAGCAGTTGGTTTAAATGGTAAGAGTAAAAAAAAAAAAAAGAACCAAACAAACAAACAAACTAAAACAAAACAAAAACCCTGTAAACTATACTATAAGGGATATTCTTTTACCATTTTTGTTTTTTTGTTTGGGAGGGCGGTTTTCATGCAGCAGTATGCTGGAAAATCAGTTTTTGGAGGTAGGGGTAGAGGAGCAAACCTTGATTTGTAGTGTTTGCCTTCTGTGGTATAAATACTCCTATTCTGGCAAATTTTAAGTTCCTGATGTGAGAGAGCTAAACACATCTGGGACCAGATGCACAGAAATGTGTTCTCCTGGTTTAGTGTGAGCTGGCTGTCGGATGCTGGATACTCTATTATGAACATGGAGGGAGGTCCTGTGGAAGAGCTTCCAAAGGAATTACGTAACAACACCTCCCTCTGGAAGAAACAATTTGTGTAGGAATGACTTAGAAAGGCATTCTATTGAAGATTATTTAAAGAAATTGGAAAACATAGTTTAAAATGCAGTGTGCAAGCCGTTTGGTAAAATTCACCTGTCTCTGAGACCCAGTCCACTAAGAATTTCTTTCTTCTTTTTTCATCTCTACTCAACTCCTCATTTTTTAATTTATTTTTGAAACTATAATATAATTGCAACATTTCTTTCCTCCTTCCTCCCTCCAAAATCTTCCATATACCATTTCCAACTCTCCTTTGAATTCATGGCCTCATTTCTCACTAATTGTTACTTAATGCATGAATGTATATACATGATATAATTATATAATATATGCATATTAATATATACTATTAATATATGAACATAGAATGTATATTTTTAGGGCCAGTTTTGGTCCTGGACAACCAATCAATGTGTTCTTCCCTCGGGAAGGCCACCTCTCCTGCACCTAGCCTTCCTTTTTTTTATTCTTTCATAGAGTTGCCTATAGGTTTTTTGAAGGGTTGAAACCTTGTGGGTTTTTCTTCATTCAGTTTGTCATATTAAATGATGTCATCATTGATCCGCTCATGTTTGGGCATCATGTTGGTGACTTTACATGTATAGCTTCTGGTGTTACTAGGAGACACAATATCAAAGAAAACTCTTGGACCCTTTACAATCTTTCCACTCCTTCTTCTGCAATGTTCCCTTAGCCTTAGATGCAGGAATGCTTTGTAGATATATTCATTTGGCACTGGGCTCCACATCATGCAATTTGATTGGTTGTGACTTTCTATAGTGGTCTCTGACTGCTGCAAAGAGAAGTTTCCTTAATGAAAAGTAAAGACTATACGTCTCTATAGGTATAAGGGCAAAGGTTAACAGATTATTGTGAGGGATAATGATGGAATAGTAATTAGTGGTTGCAGATTTCCCTCCAATAACTACGACTTCACTGGCACTGAGTAGTTAGCCCATTTTCAGCACCAGGCATGTTTTCCATCATGTTGAGCAGGTCTGTAGTTCAATTAGGAAACTGTTGGTTACTGACAAATTATGTGTGCCACTACTGCCCTTAGGGTTATTGTGCCATCCTTGTCATTGATGTGATTCATAGGTGTCACAACTGAGCAGGACTGGTGGCTGCCTTCCTCCTCTGGAAGCTTATATGGTACCTTCCGGTACAAGGAAAGCTAGTCTCCAGGGAGGAATATGCCACATTTTTAATTGTGCTGTTTTTTTCTTGATGTTTAGGGGTTTTTTGTTTTGTTTCTGTTTTGTTTTGTTTTGTTTTGGTTTAGTTTGGTTTGGTTCTTTGTATAATCTAGATATTGACATTGTCAGATGTATAACTGGCAAAAAGTTTTTACCATTTTGGTTGAGGTCTCTTTACTTGAATGATGTTATCCTTTGTTGTACAGGAGCTTTTTAGTTTCAAGTAGTCACACTTTCCAGTTTTTGGTTTTAAAGCCTGTGCTACTAGAGTAGTCTAGAAAATATTTTCTTGTGCTTATAAATTCCAGTGTATTTCCCTACTTTCTGCTCTACCAGATTCTGCATGGCTAAAGTATTAATTAGAAGTTCTTGATCCATTTGAATTGAGTTTAAAATGTTTTTAAGTATGTTCTTAGGTTTTTTAAAATTTATTTTTATTTATTTTTTTAAATCAAATTATAATTTTTACTTATTTACACAGGGGTTATAAATGCAAAAAGGCAGGATGTGGGGAAGGGGATGACACTGGAGCATAGGTGTTCAGGGGGAGTACAGATATCTTTCAGAACAGGGTATCGGCTGAGTGAAGGTTCAGAGGACAGGTCACTATGACTCTGCCTATGATTTGATTGTCCTTATCTAACTAAGTTGGTATTATCCGCCAAGGCTACCTATTTACAAGGACTATGACTACTCAGGCTGGTAAATTTCCACAAAAGCTTCCTGTTTACAATAGGTTATAGCCATCTGTTTCAATGTTTTTCCACAGAGACCCAAGACTTGGTGTTAGTATACATGTATGACAGGCCTATTGCTGACTTTAGGCCTATGGCTGATTTTAGGCCTTCAGTTTATAAGCAGGGCTACCCCTGACATCTCCTCCCTTCTGTAAGTATAGAAGGGCTGTGGCGATTCTAAACTTGCGAAGGCAGGGATAGAGGCTTGACCTCCAGTAATTGAAGCAGACTTTGTAATGACTCCGGTCCCCCTGTTTTTTTTTTTTAAATAGTACATAAGTATTTAAAAATTCGTTAATTTCTTTTAGATTATACTTTTTGAAAATATGTCCTTATGATTTTCCAGATTTCATTAGTGTGTTACAATGTTTTCTTTTCATCTCTTAGCTTATTAATGTGAGTCTTCTCTCTTTTGATTCTGGTTAATTTGACCGATTTGACTTATCAATTTTGCTTATTTTTTGAAAGAGTTAACACTGTCTTTTCATTGATTTAGTTTTGTTGTTGTTTCTATTTCATCATTTTGGCCCTGATCTTTATTATCTCCTTTCTACCATCTTGAGTTTGGTTTGTTCTTGATTTTCCAAGAACATGAGATACATCATTAAGTTATTTATTTGAGATCTCTGATTTTGTAGTATAGGAACTTAGAGCTATAAACCTCTCTCTTAACAAGGTCTTCATTGTGTCCCATAGACTTTGGTATGTTGTATTTTCATTTTCATTTGAGTCTAGAACTTTTGGATTTCTTTCTTGATTTCTTCCATGATCCAGACATTGTTAAATATTATGTTGCTTAGTCTGTATGGGTTTGTGTACTTTCTGTGGTTTCTCCTCATATTGATTTCAAGCATTATATCGTTATGGTCAGATAGAATGCAGGGAGTTTTTAGTTCTTCTATATTTTATAAGACTAGCTTTATGTT
Organism: Grammomys surdaster; assembly: GCF_004785775.1. Classification (NCBI taxonomy): domain Eukaryota; kingdom Metazoa; phylum Chordata; class Mammalia; order Rodentia; family Muridae; genus Grammomys; species Grammomys surdaster. Next base: position 21,701,701 of record NW_021604587.1, read on the forward strand.
CTAAGACATTGCCAGTTTTAGAGTATTTCCTGTGGACTGCTGAATATTTTGTATTATCCGAGTTGAATGTCCTATAGATGTCTGTTAAATCCATTTGTGTCATTTGTTTTCACTGTTTCTTCAATCAGCTTTTATCTAGATGGAGTGGAGTAGTAAGGTCACCTACTATTGATTACTATGTTGGGATTGACCTGTGTAAGCCTAAAAGCACTTGTTTTGTGAAACTGAGTGCACCTGTGCCTGGTGTATATCTCTTTAGAATGATAATTTCCTCTTGGTGGTTTATTCCTTAGTGTGAAATGACCCTCTTTCTCTCCTCTGACATGTGTTGATTTGACATCTATTTTTTCAGATACCAGAATAGCAATTCCTTCTTTTTGGAAACAATTTCTTCCATTTATTTTGGAATACATTTGTCCATCCTGTGCTGGGTGGTAAAGTGTGTTCTTAGAAGCTACATGAAGAGGAGTCTTGCTTTTTGACCCCATATTTTAGCCTGTGTCATTTAATTGGAGAGTTGTGACCACTGATACTCAGTAATTGAAATGTGTATATTAATTCATGCTATTTTGTTGGTTTTGTGATATTGTTTTCTTAGTTTTAATTTAATTAACAAATACCTCGTCTTATTTTATTTGTAAGTATTAATAAAGCATTATTAATAGTAGCATCTTGAAAGTGCTAGCCATTCTTCTTTATTTTGAAGTATACTTCCACCCAGTGTTCTCTATAGACCCATCTTAGTATACATAAGTTGATTCATGTTGCTTTCATCATGGAACATTTTCCTTTATCCTTCAGTTATGATTGATAGTTTTACTCTGTTGGTTCTATGGTCTTTCATGGCTTGAAGTATATACATTGCTCTAAGATCTTCCGGCTTTTTAAATAATTTCTATTGAGAAACCATCTGTTATTCCAATGAGTCTGACTGGGACTTTTCTCTTGCAGCTATCAATATTTTTATTATTTATTTATTCATTTAATGTTTTAATTATGATATTGAACAGAGAGTTTCTCTTTTAGTTCTGCTTATTTGGTTCAGTATGCCTCTTTCCCTAGATGTGGGTGAAGTCTTTCCTATGATTACATTAAAAATAATGTCTATGCCTCTGTCATTGGCCTCATAAAGGAGAGTCAGGGTGGTGGAGGGGGGCTTTGTTTTAGGGGCAGCACTTTCACATGCCATCTGATCACCTGAGCCACGGCTTATAAAGTCTTCTGGGACTGTGTCAATGCTGGGATCCCACAACCACCAACTTTACGAGTGAGAGTGCATTTGGAACACTGTATGTGTGCTCCAGGTGTGGGATGTGCACTGTGGAAAATGGGAGGGAGGGAGGGAGAGAGGGAGGGAGGGAGGGAGGGAGGGAGGGAGGGAGGGAGGGAGAGAGGGAGGGAGATCCAGTGTGTGACTGGGGTGGCACATGGAGTGACCAAAGTATGTGAAAGGAATAGGGTTCTGGGAGCCCTTACTTATCTGGATCAGGTGCCAGAAAGGCAAAAGTGTGCACATTAGAGACAGTCAATCTGTGAACCTCTAAGCTTTTTGCACCTAGATCTTGGAGACAGAAGTATTTGCAAGAGGCAGAGGGTCCTGGGATCTCTTCCTTCCCGGTACTTACTGGAAGCTTTAGTGTTTAGTGTGTGCCAGTGGCTGGGGGCCCAGAGATTCATAAATGTTGGCACAGAAAACAAGTGTAGAAGATGAGATCCTGGGGACCCCTGACCTCCAGGCACAGGGAGTAGAAGGATCAAAAAAGTGGAGGCTGGAAGCTGGGGATCCAGGGAACCCTTACTTGTCTTCACAGGCCTAAGAATCATCAGAAAGACAACTGTGGTTAAGACAATTCATGATTTTTTTCCATCTAGTTGGGAATACAGACACATGACTTTGAAATATTGCCCTGAGAGATGCGGGGTCATGGAGAGAGTTGTGAAGAAAGGAAGCAGTGACAGGGAGTTTACCAGATGGTGGGCAGGGTTCCAAGAGAAGGTCTTGAGCACATGATTTATAGTTCAAGGCCATCTTTTAGAAGATAATGCCAAGAAGATCCAAAGCCACATGGCCTTCTTTGTTGATTCCTTGCCCAGAATCTGAAAGGAGAGATAAGGCTCAAGAGCTTCTCAGATCAAGTTACTTGAAATCATTTCTGGTTTCTACTAACCTGGTTGTATATAGTATAAACCCTAAGCAAGGTCAATACAAATAACCACCAAACAAGATGGACGGATATCTGTTACCCTCCAGCTCTCCTTCTTCCTCTTTCTCCTCTTCCTTCCCTTCTTCAGTGTCATCACTAATAATACTGATTGATTTTTACCTATTGAGTAGTCGAGGGATACAACTGGGAAATCAAAAGCCATTTCTGGGTCACATGGGACAATTCAATTTTTGGAAAAGATTTTAATGCTCTTTTTCTTTTTTTAAAGACAAGATTTCACATATCATGTATCAATGTCAGGTCTTAACAAGCTACATGGCCAAGAGCCACCTTACATTTGACATAACTGAGTCTCTAAAGAAAGCAGAAATTTCCACTTCACATGGGGTTCTATTTTTCTTCTTCTGTTGTCACCTCTGATTTGTCTTCTCCAGGTTGGACACTTCTAGAAAAGGACAGTGTTCTTCTTAGAAGTTCATTATACCCAACACGTAGTCTGTTGTGAGTACGTATGTAAGATGCAAGAATATATTCAGGAGTTTAAGTACTTCTGAGTTAAAAGGTCTTCCAGAAATGATTTCTAGTTAATAAAACTCTGAACATGCTTCCCTGGATAGAGAATCTTGACACTTCTAATAATCTGGCATCACTAGTATGGCCACTCTCACCTACTGTCCCTTACATCCTCTTTGGGGCTTTCACTGAGCTAGTCCAAGTAGAACCAAGCATGGCCATCGTTTTCATTCCTGACCATTCCCACTATCTCTAGACTGTTTCAGTACCTTGCGCGGAGCCATCTGTTACTCTTTGTGTCTTATACTTGGGGACCTGTTGCTCCGTTCCTCCAGGACAAAACCTCCTACCTAATAGGATCACAGGCACGAATGACGATGCTCTGTTTTTACGATGCCAGGATTGGACCCAGGGTTTTACTCTACCAATTGATCCACATCCTAGTCCTGAAAACATTTTAGTCTGTGTCATGTATTTTACAACTACTTAAAGATAACTGCAAAAAAAAGTAAGCTCAAAATAAATTGGCAATTTCCCTTTTAAATCCCTTTTAAATCTAGGCAACAGAGGAGGGGGGGAATGGAGGGAGTGGAGAGAAGAAGAATTAGAGTCTAAGAGCTGAGTCTCCAGTCAGACTACAGCTGGGAGAACATTTATTCTACAGAAAGGGTTGATTTGAATGATACTGTTATTAACCCTAAGAATCTAATGCAAAGCAGCAGCTGACAGATTGCATCTACGATGGGAAAGATTGTCAGGAACCTTTGTGGCGATAGAACAATCCATGCACAAATTTTGCATAGAAGAAAAGATGGTACCTTCAGAGGAATGATTAAATCCACAAAAGAACCAGTTTTTTTTTTTTTTTTTAAAAAAAAGGTCTAAGTTTTAAAATATTCCTACCAGAAAATGAGCAACAAAATATATCGCAGATCAAATACAGATGGGCAGGAGAGGAACTGCAAGGACAGATTGGCAGTGAAGCTGAGGACCTCTGTCCTGAAAGGAAGCCAGCACAGAGCAGAGGGGCCAATTGCTGTGAAGACTGGCACTTAACTTTCTGAAATAATCAGTAAAAGGAGTGTTGGATGCCTAGTCTCTGGCTAGTGTGAGATCATCCAAAGCGCCTTAGGGTGAGACACTGAAGCAAAGGGAGAAGCAGAGTATCTCCCTACTTCTAGTCATTCCCCTTTCCATATGGTGCAGGGTTGGAGCAAAGCAAGGCAAGGATATTTTATAACATAGTAAGAGAGGATTCAACAGCACTCCGTGACTCTGTGTGAATCGTAGTTGTTTATATGTTCATTGGACTAAAATAAAGAGTAGCTTGTTTCTCTCTTGCCCATACCCCCTCTGCCTGTGCATGTGCGTGTGTGTGTGCTTCTGCACACACACATTTCTATACATCTCTAACTTTACACATGGTGGAGTTGTGTTTTTATATCTTACACATTTCTCCTCTCATCTGGAGGCAGTAGTTTGTGGCAACAGTTCTATGTTTTAGAGTAACAGAACAAAGACATTCATAAATCGAGATACCTTTCAAATCAGTAGAAGTGTTATGTAGGCATGTCACAGGACAGCAGGGAAATCTCAGCTATAGGCTTGGTGCTACCTGGTGACATCCCGAGCTTTTGGTTGGTGGAAGCTATGGAGCTGTTTGTACACACAGAGGTAAGAAACAGATGGCCATGAAGAGAGCTAAGGGTGGCCCAAGATAATTCGTCTCTAGACGTAAAACTTCTCATCCTCTCTGCATCACTGAGCTCTAACCATCAGCTTTGTGCTAACAGCTTTTTTCCAGGAACTCTCTGTGTAGTACCTGCTTGCATTATATATATTATTCACCAAGAAAAAAATTTCAATTCTGTTCTCTCTATCCAATTTTCTTTGCATTTTTCCCTCCTTCTGTTCCTCCTCTTTCCTATTTCTAGGCTCCTCCCCCTTTCTTTCCGCCCATAAGTCCTTTTGTTATAATCCAGTGTGGTTTTGGTTTTTATCAGGCACCCATGTGACAGCTCACATATACCGATAGCTCCAATCCTGGGGAACCTAATTCTGTTTCTGGTCCCTGATGCCATCGTCAGCATCATGAGCACCAGGCATCATGATGTATGGCATTGTTTCTGGTTTTCATATCTTTGAAGAATGCTGATGTCTTTCCTATTCTGTCTTCAGCTTGCTGTCTGATATGGCTGATATGGCTACTGTTGTTCATTTGTTTAATTTCTTTTAGAAATTTAAGCATCAGAAATTTTATTGTGATATTCCTTGGTGATTTCCCCCCATTTTCATTCATAATTGTAGGTGACATAGGAAATTCATTCATTTTGGAAACTTGTGTCCTACTGTTAACTTTATTACATAATTTATGTTATCCCTCTGTTATTCCTATTAGTTGTATGTTGAGTTTTCTGGCTGCTTGATTGTCTTCATTTAAAATATTTTTTCCTTTCTATTTTTTCTATTTTATGATTTTTTCATGCTTTCTAAAACATTCTCACAACTTTAATTTTACATTTCAATTTTTATCATTTCTTTTCCTTTTGCTTACATTTTATTTTTATGGAAATCTCTCTTGTGCATTGATTCACTCTTTGTCTTCCCAAATAATTCTGTCTTTATACTAGAGATACAATACCCTCACTGCAAGTATTAATTACAGATTTCCTTTTCATTCACCTCTATTTTTGCTTTAATTTTTATTTATATTTTTATGTTGAGATTATTTGACTGTCCCTCATACTTCAGAAGATCTAGGAAGCTAGATGGATCTTCTTTGTGCTCATGGAGGTATGTCAAATGGTGATCCTTGTAGTATGATGGTTAAAATTACCTCAGGAACTACATAGATGTCTGTAGAGAATTCTTCTGGGACCTCCATTTGTTTTCAGAAAGAGACAATCTTTGAATCCTTTAAATCTTCGAATCCACATGAGTACACTACTCTAGAATATTCTAGAAATGGAGCACAGTTTACTGAATAACCAGAAGTTTCTTGTTTTAAACTTGTTCTTTTAGTCTCTAGATCTCCTCATATTCAATAATCAATTTTTACAAAAATTCAAATATTACCAAATCCTTCAATGACCCCGAGATCCTCAGTTCCAAACCTTAACTCCAGCTTGCAGACCTCACAAACTAGCATCCCCAAATTTCTCCTGAAATCCAGAGTGAAGAGGCATAATGGAACAATCTTTCACCTGAAAACAAAGAACTTATCTGGTTCTAAAGTTATACCAAGAAATACATTGGCAGATTGAGAATCTGTAGTCAAGAATTTAGTCATAGAGCCATTGCCTCAGTGATAAATCTTGTTATGGTTTGAATATTAAGTGTACCTCCGAAAAGGCTTATGCACTGGGGTTTGGAGTCCAGCTGGTGGTGATGCTTTGGGGTTCCAGGAATGGGAGAAGGTGGGATCTAGCTGGAGGAAGTAGGTTACTAGGGTGTGTGAGGTTAATCTGGCTATCACCTCTGTCACCTTGGTCACTGGGATTGATTTGGCTGTCTTTGATGGATAGGCAGGTGCCCTTCCCCCTTACCACTCCTTGTAGATTCCTTCCAAACTTGGATGCTCAGTGGATGATGATGCCTTTCTCAGGTAGAAAACTGTTCTTCTGTCAAGAGTACAATAATGATTTTGCTCTCTTGCTAAGACCTCAAACAAGCTCTCATGAAAGTAAGTCACTGATGAGAGTCCATGGTTTCCTTGCTCTGGCTCCTACCCATCTTTCTTTGCTTTCTGACCACACCTGACAAAGAAGATTATTTGCCATATGATCGTCCATCCTGGTGCTCTAATCAAGCTCATGGGCCAAGCAATGGTGGATGGAACCTTTTGAAATCATAAGCCAAAATATATCCTCCCTCCCCCCAAGTTTTTTATGTTAGAAACTCTATCACATTTATGATGAGTACCTAATATTAAACTATATTGAAAGTTTATGTGGAATTAGAGAAGTTTGGAATGGATTCAGCATGTGGTCATAGCCCAGCCCTGGCTATCGTCAGATATACTCAACAGACCTACTTTAGGAAACTGCTCAGTGTTAGGAATATGTTCACCAAATGTACCAGTAGAAAGAGTGCTCAGTGCTCATACAAATATAGACACATCGAGAATATTGAATAATTCATGAAGAATGAGCTAAGAAGAGACTTGCCTCCATTGTGAGGAATAATTAGACATATGATAAGCACTGCTCTGGTTCTGACTGGTGTAGTATAAAAATAAAAAACACACCCCAAAGATCCATCTCCATGTAATCTAAATGTTCCATGAAGTTCAATAATATTTACAGAGTTACAAAAGTATCCAGAATCCAAGAAAAGAAACTATCAAAGACTTTAATATAATTATAATTACCAGGCATAAAGGTAATCAGGAAAACAAGGACAAAAAAACAAAACCCAAGCAAATCAAGAAGTTACATTGGCATTAGAATAAAAACAGGGGGTGTATGAGAGCAGGTTTTGTGATGAGTTTCCTATGTTCCCAAAGTTAGACACATGAGAAATATAAATAAAGACTTAGAAATGAAAACTGCAGCCTCTGAGATTAAAAACACACTGACAGGGATTAACTACAAATCAGAAATCAAAGAGCAGACACGTAAACTCACAGACATTTCAGTTTAATGTGATTTAATACAAACTATTAAAAGCGAAGCAGGAGACGAACATGGTGAAGTAAATGGAGCTTAAATGTTCTGTAGGGCAATTTAAATGGTCAAATATTTGAGAATAGATTGCCCAAGGAAAGGAAGGAGGACACAGCAAAACTGCCCAGATTTGCTAAAGTCTGTCATTTACAGACCCAAGAAGCACAGTATCCCCAGGTAAATCAACACAATGAATATAATACCAAGAGACATCAAAATCCAACAGCTTAAAACCAGAAACAGCACTGAGTCCTACCTTTAGCCAAGAAGCCACTCGTAATTGACAGCTACTGGAAGAGGGAGAAAGCAGTTCTCTTCAATGAAGTAACATCGAGTATATCAACCACACTCCAGGACAGGCCCCACACCCAGGAGAGGCTGCACAACCTCAACTCCACCATTTTATTTGTTTGTTTGTTTGTTTGTTTGTTGTTTTTGAAAGAGAGAAGAAGAATATGAAGTTAGGTGGATAGGGGGAGTAGTAGAGGGCCTGGGAAGAGTTGGGGGAGGAAAAAGAATATAATCAACATAAATGGTATGACATTCTCAAAGAATAAATAAAAACATTATTAAAAACCAGTGATAAAGAGAAAGCCTTGTTAAGTAATTATAGGATGGGATGGGCTCAGTGAATTTGCTGCTCTGGCAGAGGACTTGGGTTCAATCCCAACACTGCAGGGTGGCTCACAACGATCTATAACTCCAGTTTGAGAGAATTTAAACTTGTTTTTGTCTGACTTCTGTGGACACTAGACACACACATTGTATGCATACACACATTTAAGCAAAAACCCTTATATACATAACATAAAATAAGTCTTTAAAAATACTTTTAAAGTCTTTACAGAAACTCACATTAATGTTTTAGGGATTGAGGGCCTAGAACTGAGAATCAAAAGCCAGATGGAGATGAACCAAAAGATAGCCCCATTCCTAGAGATTCCGACTTAGAAAATCTGAGGGGGATGTTGGGGAATTTACCAGTATTAGAAATGACTGCATTAGTAACTAGGAAGCCATGCTTCCTCCTCTTGTTTCTATAGGAACACTCAACCACTCCCAGTTATTCCTGCCAACTTTGCTCTCTTCACTTGCCTAATTTTCACCTATGCCAAACACGCTAGTATTCCATGGCACATAGACCCCAATTTCCATCTTTTTTTTCATTATTAAATATCTCTCCCCCCCATTTCTCCTTATGTGTCTTAAACCACTGTAGTGTATTTGATCCCTGATATCAAAACAACGTGAAGTTCCCAAACTAGTACAAAGAGATCTTCCTCCTTGTCTTGGAACCAGGTCAAGGGCACAGAAGGGAAGACCTTGGCTGCATGACAGGAAGGACCTGGGGTTTCACAGTGACGATTTATTTGTAGAAAGATGACTGGTCTACCTGTAAGGCTCTGGTGGATTCACTAACCCCACTCCTTTACTTTCTCACTGTATTTGACTCCATCTATGGGCAACTAGTACTACCCTGTTTTGGTTTCAGAAAAATGATCACGGCATAGGACAGAGTTGTTTATTTTCATCATCCAAATTTCTAAAAAGATGTTTTAGATAAGCAGTTCACTGCTGTCTTTGATCTTAGCCATCAGCTTCAAAGTATAACAGTTAAAAATAATTCTCTGTGGTTTCTGCTATTTTGGCTGTTTTGCTTGCAAGAAGGCTTATTTAGGGATGTCTTTTCTGTTTTTTTTTTGAACATTTTTAAAAGCTGATCAATGTATATATTTGTCCTTTGTGATAACATTCATTTTTATATAAATACTCAAGACTTTATTGATCACATCGTTGTCCTTTCTACATAAGATTTACTACAGAGAACTGGAGAAAATGCTTAATCATAGTGTTCTTCAATGGGCATAGGATTTTGTTTTTCTCTCTTCATTATGAATAAGTACTCTTGAAGGAAAATGATATGTGTACATGTGCATGTGCGTGCGTGCATACGTGTGTGCGTGCATGTGTGCGTGTATGTGTGTGTGTGTGTGTTCGTGTGTGTTTGACTGAACTTGGAACATTTAACATTTTTTTGTGATGATGGATAAACTTTTCCTTAATTTAAAAAATGACATTTTTATTATTTTTATGAATTAACTATTTTATTTATTTACACCCCTAAGGTTACTCCCCTCCTAGTTCCTGCTTGTAGAGTTCTTCCTCCCCATCTCCCCTCCCCTTTGCCTCTGAGTGGGTGGCCCCCCTCTGGGTACTCCCACACTGGGCCATCAAGTCTCTACAGGATTAGGTGCATCCTCTCCCACTGATGCTAGACTAGCCCGTGTATGCTGTGTATGCTCTTTGGTTGGTGGCTCAGTCTCTGGGAGCACCCAGGGGTCCAGGTTAGTTGACACTGTTGGTCTTTGGATGGGGTTGCCATCCCCTTCAGTTTCTTCATTTCTTTCCCTAACTCTTCTATACGAGTCCCAGACCTCTGTCAAATGCTTGGCTGTATCTGCATCTGTCTCAATAACCTGCTGGGTAGACCCTCTCAGAGAATAGCCATGCTAGGCTCAATCTGCAAGAACAATATAGCATAATAGTGTCCTGGTTTGGATCTCAAGTTCTGCTGATCACTGGTTGGTGATTCCTTCAGTCTCTGCTCTATTTTGTTCCTGCATTTTTTTTAGACAGGAGGAATTTTGAGTAGAAAGTTTTGTAGGTAGGTTTATGTCCACACCTTTCCACTCACTACATTCTTTCAAAACATTTCTAGTTATTGGTTTTAATATATATATATATGCATACCATGTTTGTGCCTGGTCCCCCAAGAGGTCAGAAGAGGGCACTTGATCACATGGAACAGGAGTTACAGACAGATTTAAGCAGTCATGTGGGTTCTGGGAATTGAACCTGAGTTCTCTCAAAGAGCATCAAACATTCTTAACTACTGTGTCATCTTTCCAGCCCCAACTTTCCTGTTCTTTATGTCAGGTCTAAGAGAGAAAGTGTGTTAATGGATAGTCTCTTGTGGAAGGTACTCAAATCCATCTCCAAGTCTAATTAGTGATTCATAATTTATTTAAAATTTCTTGGTTTGTAATCAAAGTCAGAATTCAAAAGAGTGGGTGTCGTCAGGAAGCAGTAGAATCATCAGCTGCCCTGGGAGATGGGCCCACTTTCCATATCCTGCTAGTACAACAATGTGGCCTTGGGCAACGTTCTTCCTGCCCTTGTTTGTTCCTTTGCACATCCCACAAGCAAGTCTTGAGGATTGTCTTGTAGAACTTGTTGAGAACAGAAGCTCTGTTATTATAAAGTGTGGATTGCATGAGCTGTGACCTATTTCTCTCCAACTGTCATGACCAATGTGATTGGGTCTTAGATTCTGTGCTCTGAAATCCACTGGAAGTTTACCAAGGCTACTCTTTCCTTACAAGACACTGATGGAGGCAGAAAGTCTTGTGAGGTATGGCCTTAATACGAAAGACTATGATGGTCTTACTGAACATTCCTGAGACTGGACCTGGTTGACTTTAAAACAACAAACTTTTAAAAAGTTTAGTAAAACATCCAATATTAACCAACCCTGGGAAGGATCCAGGTGTTGAGAATTCTTGTCAAGTACTTTAAATGGTCATCATAAGTTTATCTAAAATCTTAAAAGAAGATATACCCACAGTGAAAGAATATTAAGGAGAATTTTAGTCAAAATCAAGGTTCTATCTAGTCCCAGTTTCTTTTGCTTGTGACTGAGCTTGAGAATCGCATCTAAGGAACTAGTATCTAGTTTAGTAAAGGTCTTTTAGGCACTACAGAGACATAATCAATACTGGTCATCATCACATGCACTAGTTGAAATGGGTGTGACATGATCTTGGAATGCTGGATGGTATATTGGTGTCTAGGTATCTAGGAACCCAGAGAGCACTGAGGTTCCTACTATGTGGTTGTAGGGGGGAAAATCTTCTGATGGCTGCTCTGTTTGGTTGAGCTCCTCCTATGTTCAGGGTGTCTCTTATGAATGATGGAATTTGATCATGGCCTTAATTATGTATTTCCTTCTAGATTTGTTGAGAAATTGTTGGATTCTCACAACTAGTAATGCTTACACATAAGAAAAATTTGGTATTAGACTCTGACATTCTAACACATTTGCGATTAAATTAATATCCTGGGAAAACTGGTTTTTAACTTCTAAAATAAGAAGTAGATGGAAAATAATCTCTTATACTTGTGCCTTGTATTGTTTGATTGATGCTAAGCCTGTTTTAGGCCTTATTTAGTAATATATTTTTCATAGTAATGATATCTGCACTGTGTGTTCCACAGAGAAATTATGAAGAACAAGTGGAATAACAACACCGACAGCTTATACCTGAGAAATTCCTCCTTCACAGCCATGGTCTAAGTGCTCTCTTTCGATGCATTATCTAGTACTGACAACAAAGCAGTTACAATTTTTATAATACCAATTTCACATAAAGAAGAAACGAGTTAATTCGCCTTGTGGAAATGAGGTCTTCTTTGCACCCTAGAATAAAGGTGCTTCCAACTCCTGTTATAAAGAATGAAAACTGGTACAAACATGATGAAGCACAACACGATGGCAGTCTTATAACGAGATGCTCATACCTGCTATACAGTGGGAATTCCGTTCTCTCCAATTCATCAAGAGAAACTCTTGGCTATGCATAACAGGCAACGTGATGACTGAAGTGTCCATAAAATGATTATTGGAAAAATCCCAGCAACATCATTAAGTGAAGAAAGCTCTATCAATGACATATCTGGCAAATCAGCTGGTAAGTGTGTATTGGGGCACGGGGCTAGCAATTTACAATAGGTAAATAATTATGTGTTGAAATGAATAGATAACATTATGCCATCCTGTATGAGAATCACTGGGCACAAAATTATTTAATGCTTGAAATATTACTAAAGCCTTATGGAGATCTTTTTGAGAATTCTATACATGCTAACACTGAAATGTGTGATATTTCCAGCATCTTGTTGCTGGAAGTCTAAATGTGCATGTTCCACTTATGACTCAGTACTCAGTGTTATGTTCTCAGCTGTCTGACCACTATGCATGGCTCCACTGACTTCTGCCTATTGCAAATACGAAGTTTAATGTACTAATCAATCACTTAGTCAATCGACTTGTCTGATAAAAAAAAAAACAAGTATACACCATGAGCACTGAGTACATGCAGCTAGCATGCCCTTCCTTTACTGATAAAGCTAATGAAGAGGAATGACACTTCCTGATCAGTTTAAGACTATTTTCTCTATGCCCTGCAGCATAAGTGTGTGGTGTCTTCACCAGTAGGGCTCTACTGTGTGGCCATGTTCAATAACCAAGGGCAATGATAGTAGCTTGTGTTATTTTGGAGACATTAAGGGTCTCACTAATCAATAATCCGTAGAAAGGTGCTCCATGCTTTTTCCTTGTGGTCTTTAGGAGTGACATTGTCCATCCAGGCAGCTAACTATGTTCAAACTCTTCTTTTTTTTAAGTTATATTTTGAAATTAGATGACCCTGTGCTCAGCATTATATGGCTAATACAAAATGAACTAAATAACATCGTTGTTTGAAGATACTTTTAGCTAAATAAAGTATACATTAAATTTAATTTTACATTTAAAAAAGTTGACTGCTAAAATTTTTTAAATATTACTTATTTTGTATTCTTTTTGAGCCACACTCATCTAGAAAGGATAGTTTCAATTAAAATTATTAAGCTTAAAAACGATACACTTCAAAAGAATCTGTAAACATTACTAAGCTTTCAAAGCAAAACTATCTGCAGTTCAGGGCTGTAGACATGGCTCAGAAGGTAAGAGCAGCACTTGTTGCTCTTGCACAGAGGATCCAGGTTCAGTTCTCAGAAACTACATGGTGGCTCACAGCCATATATAACCAGCTTTAGGAAACTCAACACTCTCTTCTGACTTCCAAGGGCACCAGGCAAGCACAAAACATGCATACATAATGCAGGTAAAACACTAATGCATATGAAATAAAATAAAGAAATAAATATAAAAGAGAATTCATTAAGAAAATAACCACAGTATATAGAAACATTGTTGAAACAGAAAAACCAAGGACTAAGGCTTGGGAGTGGAGTTCACTGCAGAACTTGTATGGATGAGGCTCAGAGTTTGACCCTAAGTACAGAAAGATGATGATGACAAGAAGTTTAGGGTTTGGAATGTTGCTACTCAGCATCCTGAGACTCTGAATTCATTGCTTGCATCACCGCTGTCTTAAGTACATTTTTATTGTTGAGATAAGACACCACAAGTAAGGCCACTTATAAAAGGAAACAGTTAATTTGGCCATTATGGTTTTAGAGGGTTTATTGTGGTTTGAATGAAAATGACACCCATAGGCTCATAGAGAGTGGCACTGTTGGGAGGTGTGGCCTCATTGGAGGAAGTGTGTTGCTGGGGTGAATTTGGGGGTTTTAGAAGCCTTAGTCAGGTCCAGTGGCACTGTTTGCTGTTCCTGATGTAGAACTCTCAGCTGTGTCTCTAGCACTATGTCTGCCTACATGCCACCATGCTTCCTGCCAGGATGATAATGGACTACATCTTTGAACTGTAGCCACCCTTAATAAAAAGTTTTCCTTCATAAGACTTGCCATGGTCATAGTATGTCTTCATAGCCATGAATCCATAACTAAGACAGGGTTAAAGTCTATGATGGCAGCAAGAACAACTGAGACATTACATCTTGATCTACAAGTTGAAGGAGAAAGGGAGGGTAGTGAGCCTGTCCCCAGTGACATACCTTTTCCAACAAGGCCACATCTCCTAATCTTTCCCAGTTCACAAACTGGGGACCAAGCATTCAAACATACAAGCCTGTGGCAGCCATTCTCATTTAAACCACGACAAATACCACTCTCATCAGACAAACAAAACAATTACAAAATAAAATACAAAAATTTTAACAAAGAACTGGAAATATAGCTCTGTGGTAGATTGCTTACCCAGCTTGTTTCTGGGTTCAATACCCAGTATCACTCATAAAAGCAGAACAAAAATGGTAACTTCCAAATTCATAATAATAACTTCTTGGAAAGAGATAGGAGATTAAACTTGGAGAGGAATACCAAGGAAAAGTGAATATTATTTATAATATTCCATTTTATGTTAGTCAGATATATAAAATAAAAATAATTGTTTATTATTTGATTATCTTTGAGAGTGAATAATTGTGACTATTTGGAAAAATAATGGCTTTTCTTGACTATATTATGCACAATTAGAGAAATTTTAGAGTTTTGAGAAAGAGAAAAATAATTTTTCATGAACCTGCTATTAGGAGAAAGACATTGGAATTTGTTTTTCTATCACTTGAGTATTTATATTTTGACTTTTACTAATATCTCACAGATACTTTGAAGCAAGTCCCTGAATGAAATATAATTATTTTGTCTTTGAACAAAAGAAGCTTTGCCTTGGGGTTCCAGATTAGATGTGTGATAAGTCTTTCTTTTCTAAAATGAAAACAAAAGTGAGGCTGATGGCTGATATTTATTAATCCTGCCCACTGCATACTAGGCATGTGGCATGCACTGTACAGTTCAAAGTAATTTTTATATGGAGACTATTATATTCCCACTTAACAAAGACAAAAAATAGAAGCAGAGAGAAACTTAGTAAGTTGCTTAAAATGGAGCTAGTAGAAGGAGGTAAAACTGAAAACCATATTCAGAAAGTTTGGGTCCAGAGTTAATAACCAAATCTCCTTGGAGGATCTAAGGCTGTCCTTGGGTTTAGGGTGAGTTTGTATGCGTTGGGGGCATGTGGTGAAGGTGGTGGTGGCGGCGACCACATAGAAAGCATCCCATTGTGTCTTGCCGCTACAGTTCCTTCCCCAAGCAACTCAGCAGACACCCATATGCCTCCATTTCTCTGACCTCAGAATATGAGGTAACCTGACCTGTACTTCAAGGGTCAGATGAGAATGTCCCCAATGGTTGATGAAAAAATAATTTCATTGCATATTTAGCACTTAAGTCATCATTATATACATTGCCTAGATTAAGTGCTTCACATTTGTGACAGTGTATTCTGTGAGGAAAGTTGAATTATGATTTCCATGTTTGTGATATGTGAGTTACTTTTCTCAGTTATCAGACAAAAGAGCTCTAAAACAACAACAAACAAACAAAAAACAAGAAAGGAAGGATATCTTTTGGTTCACTAAAGGGAGGATGACAGCCAGATCCTGAAGCAGCTGATCATGCTCACTGATACCCACAGACTAGAGGCAGATAGACGATGCCAGAGCTCAGTTCATATTCTTTTTCTTTAGTTTAGGGCACCAGATGTGGGATTGCACTGCCCACATTCAGAGTGGGCTTAAAGAAGCCAGGGAACTCTTCCAGGTCACAGAGTCAGAAATGGCACTGAGGACTCTCAACCCCATTTTGTTCTCACTTGTCATTTCCCAACACACAGAGACTTTCTTATTTCTTGCTGTCATTTAGTGGGATGTAACAATATTGAGAGCAGCTAGGATTGCAGATCACATGCAATCTTCTAGACATGAATATGGCCAATCAGACAACCTTATCTTCTATAAGGACATCATTTCTCTCAGCACGCCAAGTATGGCTTGAAAACTTATTGCCAATTCCTGACTCCATCCATTTGGTGTTCAAGAATAGTCCACAACTCCAAAAGCAGTGCTCTAAATGGCTTGTTTTTGCATTGCCCAATGTGACCCTAGAGGAAAGTTGGATGGTTACCAGTTTATAAAAATAAGGAAATGAGAACCATGTTTAATAGAAAAGAAAACTGCTAGTGACTGGAGCCAGGGGTTTGCCTTTTGAAATATGAAGGGAGATGGAGGATGGATGAGGAATGGGTTTGGGAGAAAATGAACCAGTGCAAAGGAAACTTAACCCTAGGGAACTGATCTTAAGCCAGACTCTAGGTACTTGAAAAACTAGTACAGTGGTTCTCAACCTGTGGGTCATAACACCTTAGGGAGACAAACCATTCTTTCACAGGGCTTGCCCGAGACCATTGGAAAACACAGCTATTTTCATCAGGATCCATAACAGTAGAAAATTGCAATTATGAAGTAGCAATGGAATTAATTTCATGGTTGGGGGGCTCATCAAATGTGAAGAACTGTATTAAAGGGTCGCAGCATTAGAAAGGGTGAGAACCACTGCTCTAGTAACTTCATAAATATTTTTTGAATTAAGAGTAAAATTACTAGCTAATATTTAGATGCCTGCCTGAAATTACTTCTTTGTTCTAGCCTAATGTCAGATTCCTGCCTGAAGCCTACTTCCTTGTCCTTGACCAATGCCATATTCCTGCCAAGCAGCCCCCAAAACTCTCTGCCTCTTCCCCCTTTTTATTTAATAAACAAGAATGAGCCTATCTTAGGTCATTCTGACAAGAATACCTTCCTTAGCCATCATGGATTATGCATTATCAAAAAAAATTTATTTCTGTCTTAGGTTGGTAAGGCTCTGTGCAGAATCTTACCTGTTCTTGGCTTGCTAGAACAAAGAAGTAATTTCAGACAGAAATCTAAACTTTAGGCTAGAACAAGGAAGTACGCTTCAGAAATGAAAATTACTTTGGGCTAGGACAGGGAAGTTGGCTCAGATATTTTGGTCATCCTGATAAGCCCTTAGAAACAGTGATCATGGGAATGTTCATAGAATTTTGTTTACTGCCTTGCTTGTTTTTTGACTATTTGTGTTTATTGTCCTGCTTGTTCCTTGACTATTTGCATCTATTTTATTGCTAGTTCCTCAAACTAGAAATGACCTTAATACTTGCATGTAATTAAAATGGTATAAAGCAAAAAGGAGGAGAGGGATGGGATGGGGGATTCTAGGGAGGGGAAATGGGGAAAGGGGATGGCATCTGAAATGTAAATAAATAAAATATCCAATTTTTAAAAAAAGAAAAAAGAGTTAAATTACTTTTGAATTAAGTTTTCTTCCATTTCTGTTCATTTTTTGGCTGATGAGCAGTCACCATTAGGGGCTTTGTCTGTTAAGATGAAATGCTAGTTAGGATGAATCTAAGTGACTTGAGTGCTATTGTACATGTTCCTGGGACTCAGACTCCTCTGGCCTTAGAGAGTGCTCAGTACAGTGTTCTTCTTACATCATGGGCATGGAGTCTTAACAATGTCTTTGGATTTCACCTCTGTTCCAGACACCACTGAAGGACTGAGTCTCTGTAATTATGCACCATGAGTACGAATCATTAGAATAGTGTTGTCCACAGTGAGAACATAGAACACCCCAAGTTAAGGGACCTGGTGAACTGGTGGCAGAAAATTTACTCTTTGGTCATGTATCTGGCACTGAGGCTATAGAGAGAAACTGTACACAGAAAGAAGAGAGTAAACCAAAAACTGAAAATACAAAACTCCTACATTTCTTCTTCCTAAGTTTCTTAACTTAAATGAAGGAATGGGTGCTGAATGTGGATAAAGGGAGAAGCCAAACAAAACACAAAGTTTGCTTCAGGTTTTGTGTCTGCGTCAATTCTCTCTCCTGCCAAGGGACGAGTGTTTGGGGAAAGAAGCATGCATTTTCTGGGAAATGAAATGAATGCTCTAAATTTTTGACTAAGCTGAGATGGGGGAAAAAATCAGCAAAGCAAAAAAAAAATTGCACAATATCATCTGGAAATTCCTCTGCATTCGCTCTTCCTGTGTTCTCAGAGCGACTTTTATGTGGGGAAGACAGGCCCACCTTGGCATCCTGTGCACAGGCTTCATATGAGTCCTTGCAGTCTTCCAAATACAAAAGGATGTTCTTATCATTTCTGGTCCACAAGTGATTCTTTAGGAGATAAGGCCAGCAGTCACTCAAGAATAGCCCTACCACTACAATGCCGACCTCTTTCTTGACATGGTGTTCTGTCCCGGCCCATGCACCATGTTGGGACACCAAGATGCTCTGGTCCACACCCCATGTTTGGGGCCAGAGTGACCTGGTCTGTACAGGTCAGTCAACAGGGTCTAGCAAGAGAGAGAGTGGGGATGGAGGGACAAGAGACACAAAGAATGGGGAAAAGACAAAGAGTTTGATCAAGTCCCGTTTATTGAAAGGAAATCATGGGTCTATATAAGCACAAGCAGGGGAATGTAGCTGAAGACACTTTACCATGTGCACCTTGCAGCTGGGTCACTAAACAACAAAACAAGATATGTGAGAAAAACAAGATGTTTATCAGAGTGTGCTCAGCTGTTGTAGGCTGTTGAAAACAAGTTTCTTGTCAGAGTATATGGCTTGAGATGGCTGCAAAGATGATAGCCGCTTTCTGCTAGGACTTGGCTCCCAACACTGTTCCACCTACATCATGGTTCAAATATTACCCTGAGAGTTCTAGCTGCACTCTGACACTGAGATGAAACATTCTGACCAAAGGGAACATGGGGAGGAAAGGGTTGATTTGGCTCACACTTCTAGATCACAGTCCATCATTGGGGGAAATCAAGGCAGGAACATGGAAGCAGAAACCATGGAAGAATGCTGATTGTTGGTTCATTCTCTTATGCAGCCCAGGACTGCCTGCCAAGGGATAAAGCTGCCTAAAATGAGATGGGCCCTGATACATCAACTGAGAATCAAAACAGTTCCTCACAAGCCTAAATTTGATCTTAGCTAAGGCTTTCCTCTCTAATGACTCTAAGCTGTGTCAAGTTGAAAGCTAACTAGGACAATTGGTAAGGTGTCTATGACTGAAAAACAAGACAATTCATTACTAAAAGAGGTATGATAGCTTATTGAAAGAATCCTGAATTGACTGTGAAAGTACCAGCAATTCTCCTTCATGGCCACAATTATATCCAGCAATTAGTCTGTGAGTGCACCAAGAGAGATCAAATGTTTCTGGGCTGTAATCCACAATCCCACTTTAGTTGTCAGGACACATGCCATCAGAATGGACAAGGATGCTGACTTTCTGTAGCAGTCCGAGGCCGGGTCCTCCCTGAGGGTATTTATTTATTTATTTATTTGGTAAGTTGTATTACTACATCACATAGACTTCCCATTCATGGTCTGTTGTTCAGTGCTGAAGTTTGGTGATCATTTTTTCTGCTTTTGCCCCTCTTCTTGAACATTCCTAGAAGCAAGAACTTATGGGTTCCAATAATCCTTTCCTTTCATCTTCATTAGTAGGATACATACTTGGAGTTTGGCGTCTTTAAGTGTTCAAATATTGGTTTGATATATAGATATGTGAGTAATGTCAGTAAAATGGTAAAATGACAGGCTTGTAACGGCCAGTTCTTGGTCTCCATGGAATACAAACTTAATGATACACAGGTGAAGATACTTTTACGGGAATTCTAGAATCTGAAGATTTGTAGTACCCAGAGCAAGCATGGGTGTGAGAACAGCTACACTGAAATGGCTTAAGTGGTTTTGCGTTTTCCAAACAAGCACAGATCAGCACTGGAAAGCAATGTATTGGCAGCATCAGGTCAATATTTTGACTTTTTGAAGGATTTCTGGGAGACTGATTTAATTGTGCATCATTCGAGTGCTGAAGAACAGGCTTATGGATATATGGGGGTACATAGAATAAAAAAATAATAGGATTGATATCCGGTTCAGCATGATGGAGATGTATATAACCCAGTGCTCCATCAGGAGGAGGGAAGGGATCAGAGTGTAGGCCTGTCATTCTGACTTTTTGGAAGCCCACACAAAAGGCTTGTATCTCTCTCGCCTGACATTAGGCAGTGAGAGTAAACTGACTTAAATTAGAAGCATGATTATCACTGAGAACAAAGGAAAGCAAGGAATTTATTATTCCATAATGAAAACCCTTGCAAAACGTCAGGAGACACAAGGGGGAGCAAGAGATTGTGAATCCTGAAAAAGAAACGGACCAACTTGAAAAATGAGCTTGACAACTGAGACTTTGCATCCTCCTAAATACAAGCTCTGGGATGATAATCCCTTAGCTAGTCTCATGGATGAGGGTCATCTCTTGAAGGAAGCCAGTAGACAAAGACTTGAGTAACTATTTTATCAGATGTACAGACCCTAAGAAAAGATAGGTTTTTAGAAAGAGAAACAGATATGGTAACTTGGCCCAAAGAGAGAAACACATTAAATCCCCAGAAGCTAACCCCAAAGAAACAGATGTATATGATTACTTGATAAAGAGTTCACAAGAACTCCTTTAAAAATGTGTGTGTGTATGTATAATTTATATATTTTTATATTTTTATTTGTTCTTTGGGAACTTTACACAATGTGGTTTGATCATACTCACCCCTCCCCCAACCCCTTCCAGATCCACTCCACCTACCAACTCTCTCTCTCTCTCTATGTCTCTCTGTCTCTGTCTCTCTCTGTCTCTCTCTGTCTCTCTGTCTCTCATTCTCTCTCTCTCTCTCTCTCTCTCTCTCTCTCTCTCTCTCTCTCTCTCTTGCTCGCTCTCTCCCTCTCTCTTTCTCTGCCTCCCAATACCAGTTTGGAGTGTGTTCCCTTGGAGTGTACTTGACTCACCATGAGTTACATTAAAGAACAAAGACCCCCTCTCTCAGCAGCTATCAACTACCAACAGTGCCTCAGCTATGGGTGGGACTTTGGGACCACCTTCCCACATCCATGTTGGGATTTTGTCTGATTCCAGCTTGTACAAGTCTTGTGAATGCTTGTATGCTGTCAAAATTGCTGTGAGTTCATATGTGCAATTAGCATGCATCTAGAAAATGCTGTTTTCTTGGTGTCTCCTACATTTAGATCTTTCTAACCAACCATCTCTCCCATGAAGAGCCTGAGCTTTGAGGATAGGGGTTTGAGGGGCTGAACAATCCAAAGTCTCATATTTTCTTCAC
The DNA here is from genome assembly GCF_004785775.1 of Grammomys surdaster. Classification (NCBI taxonomy): domain Eukaryota; kingdom Metazoa; phylum Chordata; class Mammalia; order Rodentia; family Muridae; genus Grammomys; species Grammomys surdaster. The sequence goes on from NW_021604587.1 coordinate 21,722,842, forward strand.
ATTCTCTTGAACAGTTTTGAGTTTCTGGCTTTCTGACTTTTGTTTTTTGTCTTGAAGATATGTTTCTCTGTGTAGCCCTAGCTGTCCTGGAACTCCATCTCTGAACAAGGCTAGCCATGGTCTCACAGAGATCCCCTACCTCTGTTTCCCAAGCACTGCAGTTAAAGGAATGCACCACCACCATCTCAATGATGAGTCATATTGGACATATTTCTGCAAAGAAAAGCTTCTCTGATGATGGTTTAGAGATGCACTGATCTTTAGAGACAGCCACAAGTCATTTTTTTTGTTTGTTTGTTTTTTTCGAGACAGGGTTTCTCTGTATAGTCCTGGCTGTCCTGGAACTCACTCTGTAGACCAGGCTGGCCTCGAACTCAGAAATCCGCCTGTCTCTGCCTCCCAAGTGCTGGGATTAAAGACGTGCACCACCACGGCCTGGCGCCAGTGATGTGCCCATTAAGCAAGAGCGTAGAAGTAGGTTTTTCACTGGGGCCTGAGTCTATCTAGCTAAAAGTCAACAGTGCCAGGTACGGCCTCCATCTAATGGAGTGGGCCAGTGTTTTATAAACTCAAGAATGGGAAATAAATAAATTTTTAAAAAGAATGATGCATGAACAAACTAAATATGTAAACAAAAATAGAAAATGTGGGCTGGTGAGCTGGAGATAAAGGTTCTTGTTCCCATGCCTGATAAACTAAGTTCCATGCCTAGAACGTACTTGGAGGAAAAAAAAAACCTGACCCCTTGGAAATTGTGCTTTGACCCATTCACAAATAAATTCAATTAAATATGAGACTTTGGATTGAATTTTTAAAAAAAAACTTAAAGGACATGTAGTAAACTAATATAAAGAAATGAAATAGAAGACCTTACAACTGATGCACAGAAATTAAAAGCATTATGAGTTCTACAATCACATACCAACACATTGAAGAACATACACAATGTAGCTAAATGTATAGAAACATGCAGCGTATCATGAATTACATGGAACTAGAAACTACAGACAGATCTACAACCAGTACAGTGACTGAGTGAATAATCAACACCTCCTCCAGCTCGTCCATTCTTTCCACTTCCTCTTCCTCTGCTGGTCCCCAACAGGCAGAGAATAGCAAGGATGTCCTGTCTGGAATTGGCTACTCAGCTTCCATGTATTTTCAGTACTCTGACCAGTTGTGTGTCTCTGTGATAACCACTGCCCACTAAAAAAAGACTATTCTCTGACTAAGGATGACAGCAGCATTGATACAGAAGTACAAATGTAAACATTAGCTATTCTGCCCAACGTGTTCCACTTAATATGTTCCCACCTTGGATGTAGCACCTCTCCAGCTTCCCCACTCCCAGATTCATGACTTGATAAAATGTAATCCACTAAGTCCAGTTAGTGCTGGCCATCTGTGCATGGGTGTGGGGCCATTCACTGGGAATTCTACCAGTGACCACATCATCCAAAAAGAATGATTCTTCCTCCCTTGGCAACTATCAATTGCCAATATCTCCTTAGCAAGGGGTGGGGCCTGGAATCATGTCATCTGCAAATAGAGAAATTTTGTCTTCTTCCTTTCCTATCTGCCTCCCCTTGATTTGCTTCTCTTACCCTGTTGCTCCAGCTTAGACTCTCAACACTGTCTTGAATAAGAGTAGAGACAGTGGACACATGACTTATTTCCCATTTATTGGAAGTACTGTTTTGTTTCTCCTATTTAATGTACTATAGGCTTGTTGTATAGTCTTTATTATGTTGAGATATGTTCATTTTTTGTGTGTGTTTTTCAAAGATATGTTCTTTCTATTCTGAGTTTCTTCAGGATTTTTAACTTAATTTTTTTTGTGATTACAATATAATTATTACCATTTCCCTTCCTTTTTTCCCCTCTCTACAAACTCTCTAATGTATCTAACCCCTGTTCTCATTCAAATGAATGGTCTCTTTTCTTTAAGTGTGTGTGTGTGTGTGTGTATGTGTGTGTGTGTGTGTGTGTGCGTGTGTGTGTACATTTATGTGTAACCTGTTCATTCTGCATGATGTTAGTTACTTGTATGTCTGTGTTTTCAGGAATTACTGTTTGGTATTGAATAACCAATTGATGTGTTATTCCCTGTGAAGGACTGTCTCTTGCTCTCAACATTTCTTAGTTGCCTGTAGTTCTTTCCCTGGGGTTGATGCCTCTTGAGATTTACCCATTCCACAGCAGCATGTCTATTAATATCATCCTTGTTCAGATGATGTTTAGGCAGCCATGTTGGTGAGACTTTATTTAGGCAGCTTCTCTGACATTTCTAGGTGATATAATCTCATAGTAAACTTCCTGTTCCTCCGGCTCTTACAATCTTTTCAGCTCTCTCTTCTACAGTGATCCTGGTATAACTAAGTATAACTTAGTGTGTGTGTAACTCTAGAGTTGAATATAAAATATGATTCTAGACTTCCGGTCTGGGCCAGAGCACAGAGCAGATCTCAGGCAGCAGCTCTGTACTCAACTTCACAAAACCCAGAGGAAGAGGGCCTCCCAGGAGCTATAACTAGGGCAGCATCTCAGGTAAAAATGAATCACCTGTGATGTCTGCTGTTAGAAGTTCTAATCCAGATGCTGGCCTCCGAACTTATACTACTCAGACCTTCGAAGGGCCACTGACAAGAACATCAAACAGCTAGAGATTGACATCACTAATCTGAAGAAATCCCTCGTTTCGCTGTCTGAAGAGACCTCCAAAAATCGCAAAGATCCTTATTGGACTTGATTTACTCTATTATAATAGAAAAGGCTGTGTACAGCTCTTGACTGTGTACAGCTCTTAAAGAAGAAGGTTGCCTTTACATAGACAAGACAGGGAGAGTTAAAGAGAGCATGAAAAAGGTCAGAGAAGGTCCTGAAAAAAGTCAGAGAAAGAAAGAGAAAGATGAGTTCTGGTACAAGAATTGTTTTTCAGCCTCTCCAGGGTTGTCAACCCTACCTCCACTCATCTTGGAACCATTATTTGGCTTCTTTTTGCTTATTTCTTCTGGTCCCTGGCCCTTAAATTGGCTGACTAACTCTGTGAAACAACAGATAAATAATTTGGTAGCAAAACGTATTCAGATATATTATCATAAGTTAGCTATGGAGGACCACGAGACTCAAGGTGAGATTGTTACTTTATCCAGGGTGTTCCCAAAACCCATCTCCACCCAACCTAAAAGAGGGGTCTTCTGCCTCTAGACCAAGCAGAGAGCAGCCACCCAGAACCCCCTCTGACAGGTGACCTGAATTCTTGCTTAGTCTGCGAGGCTAAGCACTGCAAGGGAATACCAATAAAAGTTAAAAATATCCCTCTGGGTTCTCTGAGGGACAAGCCTGACTGCATAGGGGTTGATGTCAAAAGTATTCCCTCTCCAGGAAAAAGACATCGGGATGGGTATGGCCCTCATGCCTCACTGGACAACGACAGGGGGACTGGAGCCACTACAAGATCCCCTTCAATTACTGGAGGTCAGGTCTCTATCCCCACCTTCGCAAGATTAGATTCACCACAGCCCGTCTATACTTAGAGAAGGGAGGAGATGTCAGGAGCAGCCCTGCTTATACACTTAAGGCCTAAAATCAGCCATAGGCCGAAAATCAGCAATAGGCCTGTCATACATGTATACTAACACTAAGTCTTGGGTCTCTGTGGATAAACATTGAAACAGATGGCTATAAGCTATTGTAAACAGGCAGTTTTTGTGACAATTTACCAGCCTGAGTAGTCATAGACCTTGTAAATAGGTAGCCTTGGCAGATAATACCAACTTAGATAAGGACAATCAAATCATAGGCAGAGCCATATCGACCTGTCCCCTGAACCTTCACCCAGCCGATACCCTGTTCTGAAAGATATCTGTATTCTCCCTGAACACCCACGCTCCAGTGTCATCACCTTCCCCACGTACTGCCTTTTTGTGTTTATAATCCCTGTGTGAATGAGTATAAATTACAATTTGAAAAAAATAAATAAATTATATATAATATATATATGTATACATACACACACACACACACACACATATATATATATACATATATATATATGTATATATATATATATGATTCTAACTAATTACATAGAAAGATCAAAACATCTAAGTATTATATCATTTAGTATTCTCAAGGTAAGGGATGACTATTATTTTGTTTAGTTATAACAGCTATTGAAGAGCTTTAAAACTATGGTGCTTTTCCTTGTATTTTTTGGCAGTGTCATTTTAGTTTTCTTTTGATATATACCCCAAGCATTATAACATGAATATTTGACTTGTTAAAATTTTATTTAAATTATTTTCCTGACTTTCCAAACACTGTGAGGACCTTAATTATTTAACTTCACTTAACTTTCCATTTGAAGCTCTTTCTACTGTTCCGTATCTAAATTCTCTATATAAAGATTGGCCCTTTATAAAGTAGGCCTCTGAAATATTTTTATTGCATTTCTGCAATTTCATTATCCTTGTCCTACAGCGTCTAGAATTTGCTGGTGTGTTTCTGTCTCATGGTTCTCATGCCCTTGTGTTATGTTTTGCACAACCAGGTTCTGGTCTCTCCACCATCCCAGTGTTTTGTGGGGTTTTTGTTTTGTTTTTCTTTATGATTTCCAGTTAATTGTCTTCACTTGGATTAATTTTGGCTGCTGGGGCAGGAAGTTGGCTGGAATAATAAATGCAGTGGCTTTCAGTCTCGATGTCAACAGCAGGGAAGACACTCATGAACCTCCTGTGTGCTGCTGACATAGTGCAGAGACAGCAGTAAGATGGTACTCCTTGGGAAAAAAATACGGTTCATAGTTTGTGTGACTGATGGTATCAATATTTTCATATTTTGCCAAGGAGGGAATGGGAAAAGGGTGTGGGAGGTAAAGCAAGAAGGAAAAGTATTTTGATTATAGGTATGAAAGTGGTAGAGAAAACAGATACTTAAAAATATATTTATTCATTTGTTTGCATGAATATGGCTCCACCACATGCACACAGGGGCTTGTGGCGGTCAGAAGAAGTATCAGATCTCTGGATCCTGGAGTTGGAGTTACAGACAGTATGAACCATCAGGTGCTGAGAACCAAACCCCAGCCCTCTGCAAGAGCAGTAAGCACTCTGAATCTCTGAGCTATCACTCTAACCCTGAGAAAATATCTTCTTTATGATTTCCATTTAAAAAGTTTTAATTAAGTGTATTTGTGTATGGATATGTGCACATGACTGTGGGTGCCTGTGGAGGGTAGGAGAGGGTGCTTGATTCCTTAGACTTAGGGTTACAGAATGTTGTAAGCCTAACAGGGGTCCTGGAAACAAGACTTAGGTCCTCTGCAGATCAGTACAAACTCTTAATCACTGTGCCATCTCTCTGGGACCAGGAGAAAATACTGTATGTTAATTTTAGAGAAAGGACAGACATAAGTGAAATGTAAGTTATAACACAAATGAGGAATTAAAATACTCAAGTATCAACAAAAATAAAAAATTAAAATAGTCATAATTTAAGCATTAAAATGATTAAAATAAAATGAATCTTAAAATTAAATAGAAGGCTTTTGCCTTAAATCTATATTTCTACCCAATAGAGGACAGTTTCTCTCACCCCTTTTATTGTTTTTTGAAGAAGAAACTCACAGTCTGTATATGGTGGGGACAGCTAATATCTTTAATTCAAGTAAATTAGATCAGTATTCCCTTCTGGAGAGAAAGATTACTCTGTCCCCAAATCACTTTCTGTTAAATTGCAAATCACAACCCTATTTCCGATGCTTTGTGGATCAGTTTGTGCGGGGCTTTTGCGCCTAAGGCTCTGAGGGAGTGTGGGGTATCAGCCCATGCTTTTTAATCCTTTCTAAAATATTCCCTATGGATATGGCAGCAATCTTTTGCCATCAACTTGCGGCAGTCTGTATAGTGGGTCCTGGATATGGTGGGGTGGGAGGGTGTAGACACATAAACTCTGCTGGACTCGCTTGCTGCACCTCTGCTGCTGTGTCCACCATCAGTGCTGCCTTGGAGTCTGCTGTTCCCATCAGGATGTTGCAGGTTTCCAAATCCTGATGCGTTCTCCCTGTCTTCATCCTCAGGGCAATGGAGAAGCTCGGGACATTGTAGAACTCTTATCTCCTCGCTCACATATTCTGTTCCTAATGCTGTGTCCATAGCTTCCTCTCCTCTCCTCTCTTTGGTGAGTGGGGGCTTTGGTTTCCCTCAGCTTTCCTGGTAAATGGTGATCACAGACCTTGAAGATTTCTCTATTGGTGGGACGCAGCTCTGCAAAAGCGACTTGCTCTCTCTCCCTCCGCTTTTTCCCCTTCCTTTCTGTTTTGGTGGCTTTTCATCATTATTTATGGTTTTCTCTGTCTGATCTCACTTTTACCAGATTTTCTCCCTTAACTGAATAACAACCTTGCTTTTTCAGTTTCTATTGAAGCATCACCAAAACATAGTTCATTGCATCCCCTCAGGTAGTCGGGAGCCTTCTGGCTAGCTGTCACTGTCACTCCATGGCTACAGTGCTCCAATAATGACTGTATAAAACACGTCTCTCCCATGTCCCCTCTTCCAGCCCCTTCATTCTTCTGGAGTTAATAAAGGATATGCAGACAGGCAAGCTATTTTAACTTTTGAATATTACCACCATTCTTAGAAGAAACAGTCTATACATACACAGAGAAGCTAAAGTTGTGTCTCAATATTCGTTATGGATATCTAGTATTCTTAAACCCTGTTTTCTCTTTGCTGCAGAGACTACTCTTGCTTTTGCTTAAAAGTCAGCACCTGGACTCACTTCAGTTAATTGTCTATTCTTGATTGTTTGGAACTTGCCAGAAAATACTTATTGCAAAAAGTATTTTAGAAAGAGATACTGCAACATCTGTTCCATTTCTCTAAGAATTTATTTGGTTCTAGTCACAGATAAAACTAAACAACCTGGACACAAATCTATTAACAAGTTATTTCCTTCATATCTTAAATTTTTGTGTTCCAAGCAGCACTAAGTGACATATAGTCAGGACTGGCCTGAGGGCATTCTTCATGCAGGTTACATGTGGGCATCTTGCACTTAAAATGATATATAGCATGTATGTATGTATGTATGTATGTATGTATAATATTATAATTGGATCAGGGACCTTGGTAGATGGATAACCTACATTTTTCAGATGTTGACACTGGGCATAGAGCAATTGGGACTGGTATCAGTTTTTACAACATAAAGTCAGTAGACTCCAGGAAGAGCTGGTACATTTTTGTCTGTGCTTTCTCTGAGGTGCTTATATAACCTCAGACTCTCTGTGGTCCATATTACTGGCACTAATTCAAGTGTTAGTCTTTCTCCAAATGAAACTTGTTGCTGTTGATGGTGGGTAGAAAAAGTGACTCAAAAAATGAAAGTGTTTTATCCACCCTGGTTCTTAACTGTTGAACATCATCAGCCAGATTAAGGAAATGGGAAGTCTCTTTCCGACTTCAGTGATAAAAAGGGATTTCTACACATCAGGTACTACCACAAGTGCTAGGCTCTGTTTGATTAGGATGCTACCAAAACCTACAATTTCTCCAAGGGTAGTGTTTCTCTAAAGTCCTCAGAATGAGTCAGAACATGATGTAGAGACATCACAGTTAATATCTGTGTGCTTTTCAAAGATACCCACATTTTTTTTCTCTCTGGAAACCATAAATAAGCCCATATCCATGGGGAAGGAAAGAGACTTTAAGAGTGGGTGCTAAGGAAGATATTAGAACACATCTGATATGAAAGTGAAAGGGATTCTGGGGCTGTAGGAAGAATGGGAGAGAAACAAGGGGGTCCATTAAAGCTAAGCATTATGAAGACATCAATAAGGAGATACATTAGTCTGTATGATAACTAAAAAGTGAAATTACAGTTGTGCGTGCTGACAAACTCCTTTAATCCCAGGACTCAGAAGAAGGCAGAAGCAAGTTGATCTCTGAATTCGATATTAGCCTGATTTACAATGAGTTCCAGGCCAGCCTAGGCTACATAATGAGAGCCAGCTTTTACGAATAGAATCCTTCTTCACATGGATTTTTCTGTATTTCTTTAAGGGAATTTATTTAATTCCTCTTTAAAGGCCTCTATCATCTTCATGAGATGCCATTTAAGGTCATTGTCTTACTTCTCAGATGTGTTAGGATGTTCAGGGCTTGCTGTAATAGAAGAGCTGGGTTCTAACGGGGCCATATTGCCCTGGCTTTTGTTGAAACTGTTCTTGTACTGGCATTTAGCCATCTAGTTGTCTCTGGTGTTGGCTGATTTGTTAGTCCCTGGTGGTAGCAGGCCTTTAGGACTGCAGGTAGAGCTGGTAGTCCCTACTGGCAGCTACTGGCCTCTGGTTGTCTTGAGTTGCAGCAAGCCTCCAAAGAAACAGGCAGCCCTGATAATTTGTCCTGTCTACAAGAAATGCAGAGATAAAGATGGAGCAGAGACTTGGGGAATGGCCAACCAATAACTGGCCCAACTTGAGACCCACTCCAAGGGCAAGTACCAATCTCTAACACTATTAATGATACTCTGTTTTGCTTGCAAACAGGAGCCTAGCATAACTGTCCTTTGAGAGGCTCCACCCAGCAGCTGACTGAAACAGATATAGAAGCCCACAGTCAAACATTGGACAGAGCTCAGGGAATCTTATGGAAGAGTTGGGGGAAGGATCAAGGGCCCTGGAGGGGATAGGAACTCCACAGGAAGACCAATAGAGTCAACTAACTGAAGCCAGAGACGTGATGTGCCAGGGTGGGGGAATATGCAAGAGAGGAAGAGGGGAGGGGGGCCTGGGAGGGGACTATGTGAGGTGAGTGGGAGGAGGGGAGCATTGATCAGGATGTAAAGTGAATAAATAAATAAATTAATGGGGGATAAAAAGAATAGAAGCTGCCCTGGAAGTCTTGCCTGCCTACATGAGGTAGCCACTTCTGTCTCTATATCCTCTGTTGATAGGAGTCTCAGCTAGGGTCACACCACAGACTCACTATATCCTCCCCCACCCCAGGCCTCCAGCTAGTCACCAGGGAATCCCCCACACCCATTTCTTTTCTCACTCTCAGCCCTCCCCCAAAATCCCCTCTCCATACCTGATCGACATCCCCCATTCCCCTCCTCACCCTCTCTCCCACCCAGTTCCCTTCCTCCATCCACCTCTGATGACTATTTAGCTTCTCCTTCTGAGTGAGATTCATGCATCCTTCCCTGGGCTATTCTTATTACCCAGTTGCTTTGGGTCTGTGGATTGTAGAAAGGTTATCCTGCACTTTATGGCTAATGTCCACTTATAAATGCGTACATACCATATGTGACTTTCTGAGTTTCCCCAGCCCAAAATAATAAATTATTTTTAAAAAATAGACCCTCAAGCACTAAAGAGAAAAAAATCCACAGACCTAGCTACTGGGGAGAATATTCATTTTATCTAAGATTCGGTTTAGTATATTTCAGGGGAATGAAGAGACAGTAGTAAAAATTGGCCTTTAATTTTTGCAAAGATATTTACAATATGTTTAAGGCATCAATAAAACCTATCCTATTTGAGGACTGATGTCTAAAGAGCGGAAAGCTTCCTCCTAGATGCAGATACTGGAGGGAGCCATTTTCTATGCACAGAATTAAACCTGCTATAGACTTAAGACCATTCTTGATACCTAACGTTGGTTGTCTTGGCCTTGGTAGTATATATGACTCACTTTGACACTGTCAATAAAAACAAGACAGGGATAGTAGTATTCTTCTTACACTTTTAATAGCTTACTGTGGTGTTAAATGGTTTAGCTTGTTTGTGAAATGGGAGCTTCATTTTCTGATTAAAAGACAACTACTCAATACAATTCACCTGGTACCTGTCCAAATGGATTGTGGTCTTAGGATTCTAAATAGTTTTATGTTAAGGAAGCTTTTATTGTTAGCCAGAATTTATCATTACTGAGAAAACTATGTAAGGTTAGAGTTGGTTAAAGCATGGAATGGTACTGAGATCCCAAAGTTTTTCTGATCACTTGCAAATATTCAGAACTCGGCGTGTGTGTGTGTGTGTGTGTGTGTGTGTGTGTGTGTGTGTGTGTGTGAGAGAGAGGGGGGAGGGAGGGAGGGAGAGAAAGAGAGAGAGAGAGAGAGAGAGAGAGAGAGAGAGAGAGAGAGAGAGAAAGAGAGAGAGAGGAAGAGGGAAAGAGAAAGAGAGACCCAGGCTTGCTTTCCTCCTTACATAAAAAGTGTGAGTGGGGAGAGAGACGAGGTAGCTTCTCTTGGAGACGTTTGTGTGGTTTATTTTAAGCCACAGGCACTAAGTCAGCCTCACTAAGGAACCAGAGCTACCTCTGTGCTCTCTGTCCTGGGGGCACTGCCTTGTCCAGCCTCCAGATCTTGCAGCTGCTGAGCACTGGATGTGTAGGCCACTGTCTGTGAGCCAGGCTTCCATGAAACATCTGCCCAAACCATCATTGCTCAGAACCAGTCACACTGTGAATCTGTTCAAGTTTGGGGATGAGTCCAGAGTCTTTGGATTCTGGAAAAAGAAATCATTAAAATAAACCCAAACTGGCTCAGATATTAGACCAATTATAGGCTGATACAAGCTACACGCTTAAATGATTACAGATTTGAATCCCTTTAGCAGCTGAGCAGATGTAATTCAGAAGAAAAAAAAACAACTAAATATTAGAGGAGCTATAAAGATCTCTTACTGCTGTCCCCTACCATCCCATCTCTCACTGGAGAGCAACATGGTAGTATCATCTCTAGGACACTTTGGACACTGGGAGTTTGGGCTGACCTAGCCACACCCCAGAATATCAGCCACACCCTGTCACTAACAAGGCACAAGAAGCCAGTATCCTTGGCTGGCTTTCACAAGCTTCTCTTACTGGAAGGCACCAGATTGAAAGTTGGATTTCTTTGCTTATTTTTTTGTGTGTGTATTTTCAGAGGATATGAGGATTCCAAATCTTAAAATACGACAAGGGTCAAGAAAGTCAGGGTCTTGGCTACTAGGAACTGAAGCCACTTCAGGAAACAAGGCTCACTGGGGAAGTGCTGGAGTTGGAGAGGGTTTACCTTGTTGGCCTCATATCTGGGAGACCTTTCTTCTTTAATCTGCTTTTCCTGCAAAATACTATTCTTGGCTAAGAAGATCAATAAGGTAGATCATGTTTACCTGCAAGTGAAAAGGAAAAGACTTTCTGACGGCTGAAGCTGAGTAAAATTGTGATTCTATCACAAGTACCTGAGGGTGGTGTCCTTTGCTGGTACCTGATACCTTGGAAAAAGTCCTAACATTTGATTCTAAGGTGTCTATGGGAGCATAAGAGAAATGTGTATGCAAGGCACATCCTCTCCCATCTCCATAACTTTCTCCCCAGTACCTTCTACCACCATATCCCCGCAGCCCAGTTTTGGCTACTTTGTTGTGGGTCCCTGTTCCAGAGGGCTTCTCATGAAGATCTCCAGCCCAGCTAGGTGTGGGGGTCCAGTCCAAGGGGATAGAGTGCGAGCAGGGAGCGGGAATCACCTCCACTGCCTCTGCTGCTGCCTCTGCCCACATCTCTGCCGTTGCCACCCAGTCACTCCCAGGTGCTGCACCTGTCTCTCTGCACTGAGCTGGTCCGGTCTGAGGCCAGCTAGCTAACAAGGAGGGGAGGGTCCTGATGGTGCTTTGGGAGAGTGGATCTCTTCCCAAGTGTTACAGCTCTTGCGACAGAAACTCTTGGACAACGGAGTCTCGAACACCTTTACTTCTCCCAAATAGGGTTATTATTTACAGTTTTGGGGTGGGTTAGGGTCTAACAGCAGATAACCCCTATTGGCTTGGTCTGAGAGCTTGAAGATACCTCATCTACATGTGGGAGAGCCTGAGGCACTGTTCTACATGACTGATGGCCATAGATCTCTCTGTGGGAGGGGCTGTGGAGGGCTGAAGCTAAGTGAAAGGAACTAGGGACCCAGGAGCAAGGCTGAACACCCAACTTCCCATTAGGGTCTGAGGTTTGAGGCCTGTGCTCGACCAGGCACCCAGCTGCCTCTCACAGCCCACCGCCCCGCACTTTGAGTTCTTTTTTCTTCCATTCTTCTCCACCCCTTTTTTACCCTTTCATCCCGCTAACACTAGATATGAGAGAAAAAAGATAGAAGGGAAAGGGGATGACGATATCATTAGACTACTTCCTGCTGATTAGGGGCATGGAGTTCCTTGGGGCAAGTTTGATCTTCACTGTCAGGATATTTAATTTCTTCTTGTTGTTGATTCTTTGCACATAACCACCTAAAAAACCAATGACCAACAGCAACCAACAACAACACTTCACCCTCACTCCTGCCTCTCAGGGCCCTAGCATTTATACACATCTGAAGAGTCTCCAGAATTCCAAATGTCACACACTCACAGAAACTATCTGCAGCTGGCAAAATCACACCTCTGCTAGAGCACGAGGCAAATTACAATCAGCTTCTGTGGACAATCTGAAAAATCCCCATATCCCAAACCTGGGATTAAAAGGGAAGCACGTTCCCATGTCTATATTTTTAAAAGAAACCAAAACTCACACTCCATATCCCTTGTGCTACCTGTGGTCTTCCATGCTCTGAAGACTATGAGCAAGAAGGCCCTGCTTCTGGAGCCTTTCTCAGCCCGTTCCCTCTCCTCCTCATTCTGATTTGTCTTATCAGAAGAACATAGACAAATATGTTAAACTACATTGCAACTGAATGCTTAGTAAGATCAAGAAACTAATTCTTCCAAGCATGGGTACACATGGCAAGAGGATACAATATTCAGAAAAAGCCAGATATGGCCACAGAGGTGTATAATCACAGCAGCTAGGAAAATGAGAAAAAGGACCACAAGGTTAACTACAACCTGACTCCACAGTGAGGTTTGAGGTCACTCTGTGATATATAGCAAGATGCTGTGTCAAGTAACAACAAACAAACAAACAAACAAACAAAATTCCACAAATTTCACAAGAACAATTGCCAAGGACAGGGTATTTTATGGCGAACACTTCAGACTGGTCAGTGGAAGCTCACACATCTCTCACCTACCAGAAAGAAAAGAGGGCCTCAATCCTTCACATCCAGAAAAGCCAGGATAGGTTCACTATGGCAACATGGATCATACAAAGACAGCTATGCTGCTGTTCCCAATTTGCTCCAGATGAAACACTGGGATAGAAATCTGACTGCTAATACTGCCTAGTGGTGATTTGTCCAGAGGCTGTGGCACATCCAGCTGGGAAGGGTACCATTGTGGTGATGTGGTTTCCTTAGAGACAGGCTTAGGCTTCTTACTTGCTTACTTGCTGCATCTGCCTGCACTCCAAAGTTTCAACTCAGTATTCCATTAGTTTGTGCAAGCCTCAGTCCAACACAAAAACAACATGCAAACAACCTTTGGACCAGTATATACAGAGCTGGGATGGGGTGAGATGGAGTGGGTTAGGAGTGGGGGCAGTAGTAGGGGGCATGGCCCAATAAGTTATTCAAATGAAAGGAGAAATATATATTCCTAATCCTAACAGGGGGGCTGGAGAGATGGCTCAGTGGTTAAGAGCACTGACTGCTCTTCCAGAGGTCCTGAGTTCAATTCCCGGCAACCACATGGTGGCTCACATCCATCTGTAATGGGATCTGATGCCCTCTTCTGGCGTGTCTGAAGACAGCAACAGTGTACTCACATAAAATCTTTAAAAAAGGAAAAAAAGTGTAGTTCCTAATCCTAACAGGGTATTGACTTACCTTACCAGCTACATTAAAAATCATTTCTTGCTTTTTGGAAGTTAATTCTCACAGCTGCAGAAGCTGTGGAAAGAGAAAAGTAATGCTGAGAGACTGTTTGGAAGGTTTATCCATTGCAGGTGCTTCTGCTCCAAATCAGGAGCCAGGAAGTCTCTGGAATCCCCCTCCTGAGCTTTCTCTTTATTTCAGTCTTCCAGGATCTTCAGTGCCAGCTGAGATACTGGTTTCCTAGGAACTGGAGCAAATCCAGGCTTGAGCTCACCATTACCACAGAAAATCCAAGCCATGCTAATGACTGGCAGTGCCTCCCAGCGTGAGTTAGATACAGGCCAGACACTGGAGAAGCCAAAAGCTTCAACAAAGACTCCATGTCCTTCAACTGTTCCCCAGAACCACCCTTTCTGCCTTGTGCTTTAATTTGATGTTTCTAGGTAGTCTGTGGAACCTAAAGTCCTCAGCTGGGCTTTAAGATGAGACAGTTAGAGATGGGTGAGTTCAGTATAGTAGCCTCTCACCACATGAAGACATTGCAAATACCCTTTGTATTTCTTCATCTCTGCTTGGATTAATTTTATTTTAGCATATAGTGTCTCACAGGAAAGCCAACTGAGGGGGTCTTATGGTTATGGACTTATAACTGAATTCAGCTTTTTGCTTTATATTGAAGCCCCTTGAACCTATCTGGACATCAAAATGCTTTATGGTACAAGGCTACAATGTCCAAGGCTCTATGGTGGATTCAGGATATAGAGCTGGGTTTGGTGTCCTGAGTGATTATGACATGATCTTCTTATTTGGTTATTACAAAATTTAGGTCTCTGGTTTCAGGCTGAGAAGCCAATCACTTGATGTCTAATCACAAAACATGTTGCATGTCCTTGGTCTAAGGCAGTTAATTCACGTGGACCCCAAGGTCCGTACTGTAACTCGATGGGAAGAGAATAAGGATCGAGACAGTGTTGGTGAGTGTGTAACTAACTGCCCACTATGTTCACTTTGGGAACTCTTGAGAAATTAGGTTTCATTTCCCTGTTTTGTTCTGCAGATTCTACAATCCGATGCCTTTCTGTGGATGGCACAGGTTGAGGCTAAAACAGAGGGAAGGAGACAGATACCCCTTTAGCATGATAATATACTGAGACCATTCTTCCAGAGGTTAATTCAGATATTATGATCTGTTTTTCTTTTTCTCATAGTATCCAAGGCCATGCCAGCTTAAACAGAGAGAAGAAATTAATTCAGTTTAAATACCAAGTAAAAAGTTACCAAGTAAAAATCTGTGAAGGAAGGGCCTTGGGAGGAAAAAGAAGAGGTCTCAAAGAAAAGAAGTTTTCTTTACTGAACACCAGAGTGGTGGCTTTGTGTGGTCACCTAATTAAAGCCCTGCCTCCACTGAAGTGGAAAGGAGTGGGGGGTTACCAGAATCAATAGAGAAAAGTCACTCCACAGCACTGTTGCTTCTCCCCATCCAAAGAGGATTTCTCTTGAATATTCTGAGTGTGGGAAGATCTCAGGTACTGGGATGTTGGACTGTGCACTGTAAATGTGAGAATGCACAGATGGTGTCTGCAGAGATTCCGATCTCATAGGTCTGGAGACACATAGGTACCAGTCACCTGTGTGTGTGTGTGTGTGTGTGTGTGTGTGTGTGTGTGTGTGTGTATTACACCCCACCCAACCTTTTAAGATCCAATCTGCCCTTGTACTATGAATCAGCCCATTCTCTATCTTTCTTGCTTTGGGGTAGTTGTTTTGACAAATTACCTAGTCAACAACTTCATGTGGATAGATATCAGACATCTCCAACTTAATATATCCAAACCAAAACCCTCTCCTCCTCTCTCCTCGACATATTCTTTTTCCTCTAAACCTTTCCCACCTCATGAATAGCTTCTCCATATTTGCTTAAGCCCACATCACCAAATCCCTCTAAATCCCAGTTCATGTTCCAATTCTAATACAGCAGCAGATCTACTGGCTTTTTCAGTAGCTATATCCACATTAATATCCACTACTGTCATCCTGGTCCAACTTCCCACCATCTCTAGCTGCCATCTTTCTTTTCCACAGTAACAAAGTAATAAAGGAGTAGATAGTCCTCTCCACCCACCTTGCCACTCAACCACAGGTTCTATTTTGGAAAGATACAAGAGACACTGAACTTTGAGAACACAGATGAATAGACAGGGTAGAGGTTACACAGTACTGATATTTACACTGAATTTTAGCAGATACACAGCACATTTTGTGTTTATTACCTAATATCTTACCAGTTATTGGGAAGTGTTGTTATTATTGCTTTTACAAATGAGAGAACTACCATCTTAGGGGTGTGTGTGTGTATGTGTGTGTGTGTGTGATGTGAGTGTGCAGTGTGTGTTTGGGTGCATGCGTTCAAGTGTGTTTGAACGTGTGTACATAAGGGTGCATGTAGTAGTCAAACTCAATGTAGGATGTCTTCTCTTATGCCTATTGTTGATAATTAATTAATTAATTAATTAATTCTTCAGAGTGATGGGATTTAAACTTAGGATCACAACATATGCTGAACAAGCACTCAATCTCTGAGCTATATTTTCACCTATTTATTTATTTATTTATTTATTTATTTATTTTAAAGATAGCCTCTCACTGAACTTGGAATTAACTGTCTCAGCCAGACTGAGTATTGAGTGAGATCCAGGCATCCAACTGTCCCTACTCCTCTCCTTCTGCCATACTGGACTTACAGATGCACACCACCATATCCAGGCACTACATGGACACTGGGGATCTGAACTTAGGTCCTGGTGCTTTTATGCCAAACATTTTCCCAACTGAAACATTTTCTAAGCTCCCATCTTAGTAAATTATAAGTGCCCAATTTATCAAAATAAGAAGAAAATAAAAGGCAGTGCCAAGTTTTCGAATCAATTTTATTTGATGCTGGCACCATGCTCTTTCAGCTCTGTTGCATTTCTGAAGTGGAATCTAGACAGATTAGCAAGCCCATCCGTCTATGCTTCCTCTGAGCTATGTCTATGGCATGATATGACAATAACCTTGTATATGTTATTTGGAATTGCTTGCAGACTGGAAATTATATCTTTTATTGTAATTTTATATTTATATTTATATGATTCTCAAGCCAAATTACACCACATATGCTCATGTGCTGTGTTCTGCTTTGGTTGTTATAAGAAGGCTCCTATGAATCACTCTCATGTGTCCAATTAGAACACAGCTCAGTAGGAAAGAATGACCACCGCTGGTAAAAACATAAACAAAATCAAGAAGAAAAAAATCTTCACTTAGTCTGCTTACAGCTCTTGAGTAATACTGTAATCACAAAGAAAAGAAACATTTCTTCATTTGCACTTATCCTTTTCTGGAAAAAAATATTAAATCTCTATACATCTTGAATTTCCCTTCAAAACGGTTCTTTTGTGGTGAAGCTCAACTATGCTTCTATAGTAGAAGCAAGCTCAGAGAACTAAATAGGACTCAGTCTTGCCCATAGTGGTGACAATGCTGTGCTCTTCATTGAAGTTATCATTCTACAGAGTGGATTCTACAGACTATAGACATCAGTAGTAAGAACATAGGTGGTATTCAAGGGGAACTAGAAATGATGGAGATAGAAGTTTAAGTGGGAAGGAACAGGGAAGGTAGGACAGAGGACTTGGTGTGGGAGATAACTAACACTAGGAATGGAAAAAGCATATGGAAAACTAGTATTTTATACACTTCCTCATATATATGTGTATTTGTGTATAAATATAAATATTTTATTACATATGCATAAACAAATATATATGCATAATTTTTAAATAAGTATGCATAAAACAATAAGTAAGCTGGGTCAATATTTTTAAGATTCATGTAATCAGAAAACCAGTATTTCTGAATAATTCATTCTACGAAGTCATGCACCAGTACATTCCATCAAAATGCAGAAGATCTGATGCAACAGAGAACCAGTTGATTCTTCACTGCAGTTCTAGATTCCACTTTTTAGGGAACAATGAAGAAACTAGCATTTGTTTAGTTTTCATAGAGACGCCAAAGAAAACTAAGATTATCTGGAAAGTTTGATCATAATTTGTCTCCTACATACAGTTGCAACCAATTTGAGGACTGATTTATTTTTCAAATACTTCAGCCCAAATAATACAAGATAATAGATAGAACACAGATTTCATGAAGGCAAAGGGATTTGCAAATTTAAAACAAAGACAGGCTTCTCACTAAACTTTGTTGTTCTAGCAAATCCAGCTTAGTTTTCTTAGAATATCTTACGTATTTTTTAATTAAATGAGGTCCAACTAATGCTGTTTCCATGAAAATCTACAGTATTCCCTTGTACCTTGAATGGAATGTTTATTCATGCATTATTTTATAGAGACTAAGCCTGGTTTCCTAAAAAATTGTTAATTTTCAATATTATTGTTTAAAATAAAAACTCATTTAATATTTATTTATTTTAATTTCAATGTCAGTAATTGTAGGTATAAATCATATAGAAAATATACCTTGAGGACTTTGATAATTTTTAAGAGTATAGAGAAATTCTTTGAATAACTTTGAAGATTTCTGTGCTAGATATACAGTTTAATAAAGCAGTAGATTACAGAGGGGTAAAAGCAAAAGACGTTGAGGGTGACGTTGGCCTTGTTAGGATATGGGTTACAGGTTGCTTTGCTTCAAGTAGAAGAACGGGAGGAGAACACTAGGCAAAAGGCATGGTGCTAGGAAGGGTGGATTTGGAGGCCCACAAGACAGTAGCAGTGGGTTAAGCTGTAAGAACCCTCCAAATTGCTCCTTTTATCTTAGCATCCTACTTGACCTGATTCTGTTGTCGATCTCATTCCCAGTCTCCCCTCCGCCATCTCTTCCCATACAACCTTTCCTGAGAAAAGTTCTTCTGTTCTAACAATTCGTGTAATTCTGGTAGGTCCACCTTGGTAGTCCATAATAATCTTCCTATCTCATGATCTTGTGCTTTAATCACACTACAAAAAGATGGAAGTGTGCTGGTTAATTTTATGTCATCTTAACAAAGTCTAGAGTCATCTGAGAGGAGGGAACCCCAACTGAGAAAATGCTTTCATAAGACAGAATGATATATAGGCAAGCTTGTAAGACATTCTCTTAATTAGTGGATGACGTGGGAGGGCCTAGCCCACTGTAGGTGATGCCATCCCTGGGCATGTGGTCATGGGTTCTATAAGAAAGCACACTGAGCAGGCCACAAAGAGCAACCCAGTAAGCAGCACCCCTCCACGGCTTCTGCCTTAGCTTCTGCTTCCAGGCTCCTGCCCTGCTTGAGTCTTTGCTTGACTTCCTTTTGATGATGAACAGTGATGTGGAAGTGTAAGCCAAATAAACTCTTTCCTCCACAAGTTGCTTTGGTCATAGTGTTTCATTACAGCAATAGAAATGCTAAGACAGTAAGGTAACATACTCATGGACCCTGGGCGTATATTAATATATTCCCTTCCATGGGTTTTAAGTGCAGAGTAACTGGTGCCCACAGGAGGGATAGCTGCAGATAATCCTGACAGGCATTGCTTCCCAATGATAACCCTGTCCACAATTGTTATTTGGGTAACTAAGGAGATAAACACACATAATTTCTGGAAATAACTTCTTTTTATTTTGTATCTCTCAAAGAATTTCCAATAGAATTGTCCTGACTGATCCCAGAAATCAATATTTCATTGGTGTGGAATTTCTACATCTCAGGCACTCAGATCTCAGCAGTGAGTTTCCACATGACATGTGTCCTGAATATGGCTGGGTTCACAAGCCTTGGAGTGAAAGGCTGCAGTCAGGCGAATGCTTGTTACGCAGTCACCAGCATTGTCGGGAGAGCACAATAAACTCCAGGACTTTAAGTAATAACTTATCAAGATGGCCATATTATGAAAGAATGCTTAAATTAGATTTTTAAAAAAGCATTCAAAATGGATACAGCTAAAATATTTCCAGCATATGCGTCCTTCTGAAACTAATTTATAAGCCTGTTTAGCTTACCCTTGCATTTGTGTGTGATATGGTAAGTGATTATGTAAGGACAGAAAAGGAATCCCTAGGGTATAAATTACAGGAACAACTGGAGATTCAGCCAAAGGTCAGTCATAAGCCAGAACAAGTCCAAATTCAGAAACTAGTTTCACAGAATTAAATGTTTTATAAAAATCAGGCAAAATGGCAAAAGCCATTATTTTCCCCCTCATAATTGTATGTATATCTACCGGGGTTCTGTTGCTTCAGTCAGACAAATAACTTGCCAGGACATTCTTCTATTGATGTTTAATGGTACTCTGTAAGAGTGGTCTTTGGCATCTGGCAACCTTCATTGTGCGGAGTACCTCATCTGTTCACTGCTCTCCCCAGTGGCTTTGCATGTATTTCCTCCCAGAAAGCTGTCCCAAAAGACAGTAACTTGTGTTTCTCTTGAAAAATTCTTTTCTTAAACATTTTACTTCAAAAATCTTCCATTTTTAAGTGTTTATTGTATGTGCCTGAGTATGTCTATGCATGATGTACATGTCAGAGCCTGAGGAGTCCAGAAGGTATCAGATCCTCTGAAACTGGACCTAGAGCTAGCTGTGAGCTAGTTGTGACCATGTGGGTGTGGGGGAGAGAATCCAAGTCCTGTAGAAGAGTAGTGAGTGCTGTTAACCACAGAGCCATCTCCCCAGACTCAAGATGTTTTTTTCTTAAGGAAGTCTACACTCTATTTCTGCTAATCTGTTCCAGAGAGTGTCAGTGGACACTGTTGCACCAAGTTCTCTGCTCTCCTATTCCTTTTCATTATGGTCTTGTCTCTTTTGATCTAATGTGCTGTTTCTGTAATTACAGACATATGGAGTTTACTGGATTACTTTGAGAAGGCAACGTTCTCATTCAGACACTATAATGCTCACAGACCACAGTAACACGCCATAGTCTATTAACTAATAATTTGAGTAGGTTTGAGGATGACAAATGAGGCTGAGGGTGATACTCAGGTAGAAAGAGTCCTAAGTGTGGAAGCCATGTCATCTCACTTGGAGAATGCATGCAATGAGACTCCAGATGACCCTGAGTGCAGTGGGAACGTCTCTACAAGGGGATAAAACTGTAAGCACATTAAAGGAAAGTTATGTCAGATATTTGCCTTTGCTTCTGGTCATTTGTATGGGCCTTTTTGGCATCCATCCGTTGTACTGTGGAAGGACTTAAAGTGTCTAAATTGTTTGTTCACTACTTTGAGAATTATCAATCATTTGGAAATTTCCTTTGAACCCCCAATTTTGTTTAAGAATTCAAGAAGGAGAAACAACACTGCGCTTTAGGAGAACAAGACATGATGCCTCCAGAAAACCAAGGGAAGCCTTTTCGTAGAACTTTTATAATACTTAGTCTAATCTTGAAAATCCAGAAACCCCAATCTTTCTGATCCTATAGGTCTTGGTTAGTCTAGAACTAGTCAGTTCCTAGAGATAGCAAACATTTTGCCTGAGACACACTGGCAACAGGATTAATGAATACTGCACAAACCAGAGTCATGGTCTAACCAACCCCTTAACCAGAGTTCTCAATAAACATAAGAGAACCAGGTACCAAACAATTAGACTCCGTGCCCTAGATCCTAAACCTGCCTACCTGCCTACCTGCTTACATGCTTGTTACTACAAAATGCCCCTTCAGGAATTCCCTTAGCTTTTCTGCATCCCTCACCTCTTCATTCTTCACTGCTTTGAGGTGCAAAGTAGCTGAAAGGACCCTCCTGGTCAGCGTGATTATCAAAGTTTTAGAAGTATATTGGGAAGAATCAGAAAATTCTGGGATAAAAACTATCCCTTTGAAGGACACATAAGAGATAAGACAAAACACGAGAAATATACTTTAATATATGAAATTTTAGATTAAGATGAGACTATCACTAAATGTTTGTTTCTGCATTCTCTCAATTCTTCACACAAACATTTGCTTCTTTTTGTTTGAAAACTGGTTATTTCAAATGTTGAGGTCTGCTACACAAACCACTCAGACACCAAGCTCAGTCAAATAGGGATGGTTTCTTAAATGCCACACCTCAAGACTGATCAATCAGGATCACAGACCAAACAGGGGAGCTGGCTATGTCATTGAGTTAGGATCCTACAGGGCTGTTAAGCCTAAAATCCACTCATATATGTGCCAAGTTATTCCACAAATCAGGATTTAGGGATAGTGGATTCCTTAGAAACATGTCTTTGTTGTACACTTATCCTGTTCCTACTGGTTGGGATATTCAACTGTGGCAGGGAACTTGCCATACCTAACTTGCCAACCAGGATGTCAGTTACCCATGTATATATCTTTTTCTGCCAAGTAGGATGTCAATTCCCTGGAAGATCTTGTGAATGTAAACTTTATTCAACTCCTATTATGATGGTTTGTGTATGCTTGGCCCAGGGAGTGGCACTACTAGGAGGTATAGAGCCTTATTGGAGTAGATGTGTCACTGTGGCAATGGGCTTTGAGACCCTCATCCTAGCTGTCTGGAAGTCAGTCTTCTGCGAGCTGCCTATGGAACAAGAAGCAGAACTCTTAGCTCTTCCAGTTCCACATCTGCCTGGATGATAATAGACTAAACCTCTGATCTGTAAGGCAGCCCCAATTAAATGTTGTCTGTATAAAAGTTGCCTTGGTTGTGGTGTCTATTCACAGCAGTATAACCCTAACTAACACAGAAGTTGGTACCAGGAGTGGGATATTGCTTTGATAGGCCTGACCATGCATTTGTTTGGAAGAATGTAGATTTGGGGCCTTCGGATTTGGAAAGCAGTAAAATGCCTTAAGTGGGGCTTAGTGGGCCATCCTAAAAGGAATATGGAAGACTTTGTTGCTGAGGGTGATTTGAATTGTGGAAGCCTGGCTCTAGAGGTTTCAGAGGAGGACAATTTTAGTATGTGGTCAAGACAGCATTTTTGTGATATTTTGGTAAAGAATGTGGCTGCTTTTTTGCCCTTATCTGAAGAGTTTACCTAAGGCTAAGGTAAAAAGAGGTTTATACTAATTGCATTGACAAAGGAAGTCTCAGAAATGTCCACCATAGACTTTGTTCTCTGGTTAAGTCTTATGAAGAACATTTCAACAAGTGTAGCAAGCTAAGAAAGGAAAAATATAAAGGGGCATGCGGTAGTGAAATGGAGCTGATCCTGTGTTCATGGACATTAAATGGAATTAAGGGAATGGTGACCTTGGAGCAAGACCTCACCTAGTTATATTTAGATCCAGACATGGTAGCACAAGCTTTTAATCCCAGGAGGCAAAGGGAAGCCGTTCTCTGAGTTCAAGGTCAGCCTATGACAGAGCAGGTTCTAGGTGAAGAAAAGCTAAAGTCCAGGTGTGGTGCTACACACTTAATCCCAGCATTCAGCGGAGAGAACCATACAGATCTCTGAATCATGAAGAGCAACTGAGGCTTGGCACTGTGAGAAGCCATGGAAGGCCATTGATGAAGGTGCAGCCCCAGTTGCAGTTGACAGTCCAGGACTGAAGGGATCATGCAAAGGATTTGAGGCTTGGCACCATGACAAGACCCTATGAGAGGATATTGGTGAAACCTAATTGCAGCAGAAGAGAACAGTGTATTGGGGATCCCAGTACCGAGGGATGACTACCAAGAACAGCAGCAGCAGTGGAGTGGATCAACCTGAGCTTAGAGTGCTACAGAGGGCAGAGCTGGAGAAGTGACAGCCCTTTGGAGGAGCCCAGAAGATCATGTGTGGATCCCAGATATTGAAACAAGAAGCTGTAACACTGAAGGTGCCTTGGAGACCCCAAGGTGTTCAAGATGCCAGAGCCATGGACTATCTGCTAAGGAAAGCTACTAACTGGGAGTAGAACCAGCCTGAGAGAAAGAACTTTGTTGCAGTCAACAAAGATCAAAAGGGAGTTGGAGATCTGAAGACTACTGTGACATCAGACAAGGAGATGCAGAGTTTGGAGTTTGTCCAGCTGGTTTCCTGTCTTGCTTTGAGGATTACAGTTAAGTGATTGGATGAATCTCAGAAGAGACTTTGAACTTTGGACTTTTAACATTGTTGAGACTGCTATAAACTATGGGAACTTTGGAAATTGGACTAAATGTATTTTTATTATGCTATGGGTAGGTATGGCCCCCCATAGACTTGTGTTTAAACAAGCCTAAGGGAGCCAGGGAATGGACTGTGATAGTTTGTATCTTGCTTGGCCCTGGGATGTGGCCTTGTTGGAGCTGGTGTGACTTTGTTGGAGTAGATGTGTCATTGTGGGCATGGGCTTTGAGACCTTCATCTTACTGCCTGGAAGTCAGTTTTATGCTATCTGCATTTGGAACAAGAGGTAGAATTCTCAGCTCCTCTAGCCCCACATCTGCCTGAATATGGCCATGCTCCTGCCTGAATGATAATGTACTGAGCCTATGAATCTGTAAGCCAGCCCCAATTAAATGTTGTCTGTATAAGAGTTGCCTTGGTTGTGGTGTCTGTTCACAGCCTAACTAAGACAGCTACTCAAAATGGAAATCTTATTCCAGATAGCTTCTGGTTGAACCCCATCCCAGGTGGGTAGTTTATAACAGAAAATAAAAATCATAATGGTTCATACACAGGTGGAGGAATTGCTGTCCGGCAGTTGATTTGGGTCCAAGCTTATTGTGGCTAACAAAGCAATTCTAATTGACTTCTATTGTGAACACCAAAGCACATAACACCCTAGTAACAGCATTTGAGAAAATTTCCTTAGTAATAGCACAATAGCAGGCTAGACAGGTAACAGTTACCTAGGCCTGAACATTTTACCTGGGCCTGAACACCAATCCTTGCCCTTGTATGTTTCTAGAACTTTTATGAGGAATCATTTGACTTTCACAGTGAATCTGGAAATTCACTGTAGATACTACAAAGTCACAGGGAATGACTGTGTGTAGAGTAAAATTATCCAAGGGTTTCTGTTTGAGAGAGAAACAGGAAGTCCATTTTGATTCAGGAGCCAGCCAGTATGTTGGGTGAAAGTTGAGAGAAGATACTACCATGGTTATTGAAATCAACAGACTGATTTTTTTTTTCCAGAAAGTTTCATGTGAAGGTTGTGTTATGTTTGATTCTGAAAATGCATCCATTCATAAACTTTTCAGGAAGCAGGACAAAGAGGATGTACAACCTTCTAAAATGAGCCATTACTCAAGCTAACAGTTTAGTGGTGGGCTTTGAGCACAGTGAAGAAAGCCTTACCTTTCCACTTCACCTGAAACTGCCAAGAGAAGCCATCTAGATATTTTAGAGAAACAAATTGCCTCTGACTCACGTTTTGGTTTGCCTTTGAGTTTGGTTCAAAATATTTTACTCAAATGGAAAAAGGGGAAGAATGTAGGAAAAACACTAGAAGTCAAGGAACTAATTCTATACAGATACAAAGATGAAGCTACTTTGGGATACTTTGGGCTGCCACTGCATCATAAGAAAATTATTTTTTTAAAAAAATATCAAATACATTTGTCTTAGTTTGTGTTCTGTTATTGTGAAGGGAATTGACCAAGGCAATTTATAATTAAAAAAAAGTTAATTGGGGGCTTGCTTACAGTTTTAGGGGATTAGTCCATGACCTTCATGGTGGGAACAAGATAGGTATGGTGCTGGAGCAGTAGCTGAAAGTTTTATATCATATTCCTCAGGCATCAGGCAGAAAGAGAGACATTGAAACCTGAAAGCTCACTCTCAGTGCCATACTTCCTCCTACAAGGCCCTCATCCTTCTCAAATAGTTCCACTCCCTTATGACTAAGTATTCAAATATGGGAGCCTATGCAGGGCATTCACATTCAAATCACCACACTGTTTAGTGCTACTCTTTGAGGTGGAAGGTACTTCAAAAAAGTACCTTTCTCTGTGCCTCAACACAGAGACAGGTTATATAACCTTCCTTCAGAAGTAATTCTCTTTTTTGTTAATTATTTATTTACATTCCAAATGTTGCTCCCCTTCTTAGTCCCCCAGCCATGAGTTCTTCACCCCCTTCCCCCCTCCTTTGCTTCTGAGAGGGTGCTCTCCCACCCACCCAATTCTAAGACTGGAGAAGCCACCTTTGTGGGCTTATTTCAAATCTTTTTTGTCAATGGACATTTAATGTCCTAAAAATAGCACTTCTAGATAAACAACAACACAAAAATGGTTACAGAATCCTGTAAGAGAATATGGGTTTGGCTTGATTATGCCTCATGAAAATCAAAACAGTTCTGAAAATTCCAAAGGTTTTTCTTGAAGTTATACTCAAGTGAGTGGTACTCACTGTCATCTGGAAAACTCCATTGACAACACATGTAGAGCTAGGAGTTCCTGGCATGAAAGAGCAAGTAAAATTGAACTGCTGGGGAGGCCATTTAGATGAATGTGTTCACCTTGAAGATGGAGTGGCTGACCTTGGAGACAGGACTGAACACTAGAACTCTCCCTGAAGCCTCCTCTACAGACAGAGTACACCAGGCCTTTCCTGAGTCTAGTCTCTTTCCATGCTACAGTCATCAGGAAGCCATGATTGTCTCCATTTGGCTTCCTGGTATAATTATGTGGCCTACAAAATATGAGAGGCAAAGTCTGGGGTTCTTATGGATAGCTCACTCTATTTACAGCCCTACTCTGTAGAATCTAAAATACCAGGGGACTTCTGTATACAAGGTCTTTGAGGAAGCTATAGAGTAGTAACTGGAAAGCAGGGTTAGGCATCAGGGCCTGGGTTCAGAAGGGAGTTGCAAACAGAATGGCCTTGCCTTCTACAACTTTCTTCTACTATGTTTTCTTTTAGACAATATTTTTGAGCAAGACTCACAGGCCACCAGAGCATGCGTCAGAGAGTCCTTTCTTTAAGCATTTGGAAGGTTTTGCTTGGCATTTTCAGGTGATGAAAAGTGAGCCATTTCCTTATTGAGTTCTCACATGTCCTGCCAGCTGCACGTTAGGCCTGGCCTTTTAGACACGCCTTCACCTGACTGCCCAGTTTTAGGAATGAGTTTTATGAATGAGTCTTTTTTTTTTTAAGAACCACAGTATTTTGTCCATAGAAAATTTCAAATGTTATTTTGAATGGAAATCACCAGGAAAGCATATTAAAATATAGATTACTGGGCTGCATCCCAACTTCTAATTCAGTACACCTGGAGGGAGACATGTTCTCAAAAGTTTCAAGTGGTGTTCCTGTTGAGAACAGTGGCTGCCCAGGACCCAGTCTTATTCTCCTGGGTAACTCCTCCTTTGCCAAGCCTTCTGCTACCCTGTAGAAGGTGAGTGAGAGATGGTGAAAATGATGGGTGTTGTCACCTTATACTTGGGAACTTTGGTTTTGTTCTTATCACTTTGGTAGTGATTTCAGACTTTTCTTGAGGCTCATTAATTTTAGCCTCACACAATAACCACACAATTCCTGTTCTCATTCAACTTGAGGGACCACTGTCTTTTCTCCAGCATCTGTAGTAGTTTCCACTTAGAAAGAGTCAATTTCAATCCATTAGCAGAACAAATTTTCTGAATCAGAAACCTTCACCTAATACTGTGTTACTGGGTCTTCAGCAAGTAGGGAAAAGAAAAGAAGGCAGTGTCTCCGAGACCCTCGTTTACCCTTTCAGCCATTTCCTCCCTTCCTCCAATCTCACCAATGCCTCCAGCACTCTAGGACAAACTCAGCAGAAGGAAGATCAGATTGAATGGGCCCACCACTTCTAGCTACCACTTCAGTATAGAAGCATAGCATAGAAGGTGCTGTGCTTTTTAAAAAAATAATCTTCATAAAACTCAGATGGAATTACTGGGTTGAAAGGAATAAAGCACTATCTGAAGTTATCCCCAGCTAGCAGGATAAACACGGAAGAAAAAAAAGTCTGTGGGCCAATGAGATGGCTTAGTGGGTAAAGGTGCTTGCTGCCAAATCTTATGACCTGAGTTTGATCTTTGATCCCTGAGGCCTACGTGGTGAGGGAAAGATCAGACTTTTACAGGCTCTCTTCTGACCTCCACATGTGTGCTGTCTTATAAATACACCTGCACTAACATACAAGTAGACATAATTTAAAATGTTAAATGTATTTTTAGACAACAGAAGTAGCTTCACAGTTGTCTATATAAGTCTCTTGGCATTAAGGCCATAGTAGTCACTTGATGTTCAAATAGATTGTTAGGCAGTAGAGATCAAAGGGTAAGGCCCAAGATAAAACAGTCCTGATTAGAAATGATGCAGTAGCCCTGAGTAAAGAATGCTCTGAGTATCAATTGCATGACCCTGAATTAACTTGTTCATTTTGTAGTAATCTTTTAAGAGAACGCCATTGTGAAATGACCTCAGGGGCTCCTGCTTCCTGATGTACATGCCTTTATGAAATCACCTTACCCTGACTGTAGACATATCCGTGATTTGGTTCTAAATAATAGAATATGGCAAGAATGTCACCACACCCCTCTCTTGTAGATAACATTTGCTATGGCTACAGTGTTGGTTTCCCAGTGGTGCATGTATTGTAAGTTTTATTCTCATGCTAGTTATTCTTTCAGCCTCCTAAACTGTGAAGTAAATCATTTTTTTCTCTTTGGTAATGCCTGCCTTGGGCATTTCATTATAATGATAAAAAACAGAATAATACAAAGTCAAAATTTCTGATCAGTTTAATTCTGAGTTAAGAAAAGAGAATCCTGGAAGGGCCTGAGCTATTCAGACAGTCCCTTCAAAGAGGGTGTATGTCTTTTGAAGTGGAAATTTCTGGTTTCTTCAGAGACTCAGTTGTGTCATGTGATGTTTTTCTGGAAACTATCTTATGAGAGGATGCTTTTGCTGGAGCAGACACATGTTTTTCTGAGAACAGAGACATGGTGTTTTTCTGAAAGTTGCCTGGAAAAACGGTATGTGATGTTTTCATAGAGTGGACACTTGAGAGAATACATGATGTTTGGAAAGGGTATAAATATAACCTAGCAGACAGTGGATGATGCTGTGTGGTATTAATTTGCCTTGCCTTCTTTGCTGATCATTGTTTGTTGTGACTTCATAGAGAAGAACTTCTGGTGATGTTCTGGTGGCTTCTTGCTGCTTCCAAGACTCAGCCAATTGGCAGAGAGCCTCGTGGCTGATTCATGAATGGTGTTTGCAAGTGGATGGAGCTACTGCTGCTGATTTATGTGAACTGGACTGCTGATACCCTGACAAAGCAGACTGAGTTCTCCCCAACAAACTATTTCTGAACAGGTTCACATCCTGCTTTTCCCTATTAATCTTTCCTTTCCACTACCTCTGGTGGGTAGTGGGTGAGAAGATAGGTGAAAGCATTTAAGTACACTTATTAAAGTAGGTTTTGAAAAATATAAGCCTACAGCCCTTCTTCAGAAACCTTAGACTTCAGACCAGAGGCTTCCCATGTTGGATGCTCTAGCTAACCTTTGTCCAGATACCTGACTTACAGAAACTGCCATAATAAATCTGTACTGTTTTAAGCTGCAAGCTCTTTGATACAGCGGTGCTAATGGATGCACATCTTTTCTCCTGATGCATCACTGCCATCAACCCCTCCTTCAGAAAAAAGGGGGTTGAGTTGAAGTTTAAGGAGAAACACCAAAAGCCAGATCACAGACTGGGTGGAGTTAGTTAAGGAACAATCACATCTTTGTACCCCAACCCTGGAATGGTAGACTAGCTTTCAGCAGTACAACTTTGAGAAACCAGACAATATATCCTGGAGGGGTGTTGCTTGCTAAGAGCATGCCCCTTCCCAAGGCTCATGGAACGTCACTGCAGAACAGATGGAAAGATTTTAAGAGCCAGAGGTTAGAGAGGGCTGCTTCAAAGCAGTGTCTTTAGGGCATGACAGAGTATTTATACTCATGAACCCAACCTCAGCTATAGTTGTCTGTACAAGTTCATCCACATTAGCATCCCAACATTAATGGGAGAGGGAGGGTCAGACTTCTTCATAGAGTGGCCCCTGGTTGGTTCCTCATGTACCAGAGGATGGATCTTTACCCATGTGCATAGAGTTAAATTGGATTTAGTAAATTATAGAAAGAAAAAAAGACCTGAAGTTAGAAAGGAGAACATGGTTGGAGTGATCTGGGAGAAGTTGTGAAGGAGAGAGGGGTTGATATAAACAGAATACCTCTTTTA
Source organism: Grammomys surdaster (assembly GCF_004785775.1). Taxonomy (NCBI): domain Eukaryota; kingdom Metazoa; phylum Chordata; class Mammalia; order Rodentia; family Muridae; genus Grammomys; species Grammomys surdaster. The sequence goes on from NW_021604587.1 coordinate 21,752,712, forward strand.
CAGGTATAAAATTCTCAAAGAGTAAATAAAAACTATAACCTAAGATAGATAGATAGATAGATAGATAGATAGATAGATAGATAGATAGATAGGGCTAAGGAAAGGGCACTTCTCTTGTCAGGAACAAACAGCTCTGGTCACTTAAGCACCAAACGTCTGGATACCAAGTAAGTGTAAAGTCTGATCTGGACTGGGGCTCCAGGACACACAGTGCTTGATTAGACTCGACCCTGCACTACAGAGTCTGCTGTAATTAGAGGAAGGACAAAATTAGCACACTCAGTTGGTTATGTGAGTAGATGCTAGGTATTGGTGATGGGCGCAGACATCAGGTACAGAGGTGCCTAGGGAGGAGGAATAGAGCTGGGCCTGATGATGCAATGCATGAGGCTAGAACTAGTAAGCAAATGATTTCTAGTCTTCCCCCTGACGGAACCTAGATACTGAAGTAGAAGTACCTACTAATAATGTATCAGATTTCTAAAAATCTAATTAGCATGGGAAGAGGAAAATCAGCATGTGCTAAGGTCCAGATTACTGCAACAAGGGTTACTGCTTTGGATTAGATAGTGAGGGACATTTTCTCTTAGATGGTGACAGTTAAACTGTGTCCTAAAGAAATGTCACTGCCTTCAGTAAACAGCATCTGAGATAGAGAAAAAAAGGCTATGAAATCGTCCAGGTTCTAAGCAGCACAGCCTCCTGTGTGCAGGATAAACTAGAAGATTTTGGATTGCACATGTTTCCATCTTATAGGAAGATAGGATCAGTTTTAATTAATACTTGATATAGTATCAGTTGAGAAGAATGGAATCAGCCAGTAGTGTATAGAGACATGAAAATCAATCTATTTGCAATTCTGGCTTACCTGTGGTTCCCAGAGTTTTGAGTGCCTGTAAAGTTATGAAAAAGAACAAACAGAATAAAATAAAAACATCCCGGGTTATACTCCTAAAATTAAGAGGAAAGTCCTATTTTAAAAGAAGGCTCTAGTTCAAGGTTACGGAGGAAAAGTGCAATGACCACCTTTCCTCGAAGTGGCGAATTTGAGGTGACCTGCACTCTTGACTTTCATGGATGGTCTTAAAGTTTGGAACAAAGGACCCTGCCATGGTTCACAAAGCTCTTTATCAGACACTTCCAGGAGAGTTTTACAAAATCCCTATTTTCAGCCTCTCTCAAGACCTGCGGATCAGAATACCTTAAAACACAATCTACAATTGTTTTATATTTTTAAAATGTTCTTAGTAAGTATGTGTTCTCTCCTAGAACACAGTGTGAATAATGCAAAGAATATTATATATAAAAATAGTAAGATACACAATGCAATAATATATTAAAATAATCAGAGTTAGGGTTTGAAGAGATGGCTAAGAGGTCAAGAGCACTGGTTGTTCTTCCAGAGGATCCAAGTTCAATTCCCAGCACCCACATGGCAGCTCACAACTGTTTGTGTCTCCAATTCCAATTCCAAATCTGGCATCTTCACAAATATACATGCAGCCAAAATGTCAATGCACATAAAATAAAAATTAAAAACAATGAGAGTTTTATTTGTGTATATGTATAAATATATGAAACATGTATCTTTTGGCTTATGATAATTACTAATAAATCCACTAAGTCAGTAGAAACATTGAAATAGTGAAAGATGGCCCATGGCTTCTTCTGTGAATGTGGGTTCAAGTCCTGTATCTCATTAAAACATTTTTGTCAACCACTTATATATATAGAACTCTGTCTTCCATGTGTTCTATTTAAGGCTCCTTATTCAAAATATATTTTTGATTTATGATTATCAAACTCAAGGCCAACAACAGCTTTATATATCAGCCTGAATTAAAAGTATCTGCCACATGGATTTTCTCCATAAGCCAGAACACAGTCATCTTCCACTCTGTGAACACTAACCAGGAATTCAGTACTGTGAGTAGAGACCATTATGTCATGAACAACATTGTCAACACATAAGCTCAAAAGAGTGAAATGTGGCAATGAATACAGAGAACCCTTATTTATAGTCTGAGAACAGAAACACACTCCAACGTTGCTTTATTTTATACTAACTAGGAGTATGTGTTTTGGGGTAACACATTTCCCACTGTTCCATTCATGTTAGTAGATGACTATCAAAGGACTCCAGGTATGGATTTTGAAATAACAAATATACTGAATTCTGAATTAAACATACAGGCTCCAAAGTTCAGATCCACAAATGGATGGCTGATCTTGGCTATCAACTTGACTTTCTCTGGCATGAACACAGACCCAAGCTGTTGGCACACTCATGAGGGATTTTCTTAATCAGATTATTTGAAGCTGGATGATCCTCCCTAAACCTGGGCACATGGAAAAAGGAAACTTTGCTTCTTTCCTGCTTGCTCTCACTCTGACTGACGTTTGTCTGCAGCACTGGCTGGTTATAAGTCTGACTTCTTCAAGATTTCAAGGTAGACTGAAAAGCATCAGCTCTCTAGGAATTATCCTGGACTCCAGCACCAAACAGCAGAGACATCCAGCCTCTTGTACAGAATTGGATCCTCTACCTTTCTGTTGTGAGATAGCCATTTTGGGTCTACTTGTCTCTCTCTCTCTCTCTCTCTCTCTCTCTCTCTCTCTCTCTC
>NW_021604587.1:21755435-21759421 GCF_004785775.1 Grammomys surdaster
CTCTCTCTCTCTCTCTCTTACACACACACACACACAAGTTTAACAACCCTCTATCAGTTCTGTTCTTTCAGAAAACCACCTTGACTAATAACACATGTAGTACTTGGGGAAATGGTGCTCACACCTCATTGAACTAAAAATACTAATTTTTAGCATTACCTGGAATGTGATGTTCTATTATAAAAGACATTGCTTGCTGGACCCATTCATCGACAGAGTGAAAACACAACCAGGGGGCACTTGAAGCTGTGTGTGAGGGGTACTGGAAAAGCCACAAATGTTTTCACGCTTACAAAGAATTTACTGCTTTCTCTCCAAATAAATGCCATATGGATCTAATGCTCACTTGTTGACTAGCTTCCAATCATTTGTGTTACTGGCAGATTGATAACGCGTTCTGCTTTTCAGTACATTCCGCAGTGAGCATCAGTTTCATGCACTATACAGAGCTTATTAAAGCAAGCATTTGTAGTATTTACCTCCAGCAACATCTAACTCCCGCACTGTGTTCCCCCAATACATTACATATCAGTTCTCACGGCATGTAAATAGACCAGAATGGCATTTAGCAATGTGATATGATAACAGCGGCCTTCCTTACACCTTTGACCCTTCTCGGGACAATGGTGTTTGTTGTTCATTGCTTAGAGAGCTCTGCTCAAACCAGTAGTGTTCATTCTAGATGTGTCTTGAGTTGATTAAAAGCTATTTCTCTTTGCAACAGCATTTTTTCCCTCATTGAGCCAGAGGATAAGTTTAAAGGATGGAATCAAATCATCGAGAAATAATGGTGTGGAAAATGAGAAGGAAGTAACAGCTGAGTTCGTCAGTTACAAAAGAAATAAGCAACAATTCGGATCTGAGAGATCAAAAAGACAGTTTCTGAATAAGTAAACTGATGTTGAAAGTTGAAATATTTCTAAGAGATAACAATAAAACACAAACTTTCTGACGAGAGACAGAAAGGAAGTGGATCTGGAGGGGAGGAGAAGAGGAAAAGAGGGAGAGGAAAGTGTATTCAGGATTGTATTGTATCAGAAAAAAATCTATTTTTAATAAAGAGGGACATGAACAGGTAGGAAAAATACCCTAAATTAAATAAAACTGAATTTTCCCTATAAACTTATTATGAATATTCAATGAGCTAATTAATATACAGCTACATCATAGCACTTGGTGTGTAATACTTGATAAAACATTAATAATTTTTACTATACTTAACCATATCATCATGCTTCATGAGTGTTTGGCTTTATATAAATATGTAGCATATATATAATATATAATATTATATGCTATTTGTATATTTTTACATTCATAATATATATTATATATAAATCCCAAATATTGCTAATAGCCTGAGTTTATCATAAAAATGTGATATTAAGGAATTGAAACATGGACAAAACTGAAATTTTTTTCAAAGTACAGTTATTTGTTTGTGACTCTGAATATGATTCTGTGTGTGTGTGTGTGTGTGTGCCCACTAACACACATGTGTGCTTCAGTACATTTGTGGAGGTCTGAGGTCCTCTTATGGAAGCTTGTTCTCTCCTCCACATGTGAGTCCTGAGGGTTAAAGTTAGGCTTTGGCAGCAAGCACCTTTACCATGGAGCTGTCTCACCAGCCCTAAAAGGTTTCTTTTTCATATGGGAGAGTCTATATCTGATTGTCAATATGTGATAGACACAAAAGCAAGAAGTGTTCCATTTGGGAATAGTTACTTATACTTTGAGATGCCGTTTGAAACTATCAGCAGATATAGAAAGAAGTATAGATACAGAGATACAGAGATGCTATGGATGGAGGGAGGCTACCTGGTCAGAAACAGTTTATTCATCACAGAGACTAGACAAGTAGTGAGTTGGAATAAGTTCCAAAGAAAGGAAAACACACTAGCTGGACAGGATGACATACACTAATGAAAACACCCTACTAATATTCAGAAAAAGAATACTTTGGTTAAAGAGTTTTGTAACTATTCGGGACAGTAGGAAATCTGCAGATTCAGAGGCCAGTTGGGGACTAAGAGGCCTGAGTGAAACAATGAGGAAGCGCAGGAAGTAGAAACTCATCTTTCCTTTTTCGAAAGAAAGCCAGGGATCACTAAGTCCTTTGGAGTACCTTTCATACAGAGCACTCTTCTGAAAAGTCTAGCTAGAGGTCTTTTCAAGAAAGGCCAGGAGAATGCTCAAAAGGAGACAGGAAACTGGTTTGGCGGTAGCTGATGACTGAACATCCACAGACTATTGGCTCAGTAGTGAAAGAAGGGCCTTTGAATGAAACCATAAACATTTATCTTATAGCACTCAATTGTGTGCTTTTAGATATTCATCAACAATCAATACCTACATCTTAGTGTAACAGGTGTAACATTTCTCTTGGTGATGTCAAGAAAAGTCAGGTCCAATGGGTTATTGATAAATTATTCACTCGACTCCATTTTAAAATTTGTGTTTATTTTTGAGAATCTTATACACATACACAATGAACTACAATCATATCTAACCCCACAGTCTTCCTCCTACTCCCCCGTATTCCCCCATCACACTCCTTCCAACTTCAAGGTTTTTTACGTGATAACTCATGAAGTCCAGTTAATAGCTGCCATCTGTGCATGGGTGTCTGGCCATCTACTGGAGCATGAGAAACCCAGCACTGGCCACATTCTCACTAAAGAACTCCCTCTAGCAGTAGTCTACTGCCAACAGGTAGGGCTTGGAGATCATCTCCTCATGTGGTGCTGGCCTTGTGAATGGAACCACAGCGGCTATGAGTTCATGCATGTGATAGTCATGTTGTATTGAAAATACAGCATTTCATGGCACCTCCGCCTCCTTCAGCTTGTAGGTTCTTTATGATTCTTCTGACACAAGACAAGCTGTGATGGTGGCAGGATTGGTACAAATGTCCCATTTAGGGATGAGCGTTCAGCCTCTTGCCTGCACTTTTGACCAGTCATGAATCTTTTCATGGACTGCTGTCCGTAGCACAAAGAAGCTTCTCTGACCAAGGCTAAGCAGCCCGTGCAAACCCAAACTCTCTCCTCTGAGGGAAGATGCTAAACTTTTCTGAGTCCCTAGAAAGAATGTCCTCAGCAGAGGGATACCACTTGGTTTAAAGAATATTCAGCACAGAATCAAATATATACAAGTAACCTTATATGGGCTGAACTGAGTATTTTATATAGATATTTATTTATATTTATATTGTCAATACACAAAGAGATAAAAAGGCCATAAATTTTAGAGAAAGAGAGAGAGAGATGGAGAGAGAGAGAGAGAGAGAAAGGGAGTACATTGGAGGAGTTGGAGCGAGAAAAGAGAGAGGGGAAACGATATAATTATATTTTAATTTCAGAAAATAAAAAATTCAAAATGAATATTCCTCACTCTTTTTTTCTATTTATATTCTCATTGTTTTCTATCAATAGCAAGGATATTTTTTTAAGTAACATTAGTCTTGAATACATTCTTTATAATGAACTGTTCTAAGATCTACCCAAGTCTGCATGTAGAATCATGTAAAGTACTCAACAAGTGCCAGTGTCATTGGAAGAGTAAGTCTTAGCAAGCCACAGTTCACATATTTTACAAAATATCTATGAAAGGCAGAGCTGTGTCCATGCCAGTGATGGACTAAAGCATTCTGGGAACTGGGTGTCTGCAAGGTTAAAGTAGTGTTAGGAAGCTAGTGGGATGTATGTGCTCATTGCTTTGTTTCCTGCTCCTCAGCTCCCCTAAGTCAGACCCCAACAAGAGAAAATCACTGAAACTAAACTGTGTATTTTGTGGGAAGTCTAAGAATTTATGTCTCTCCTTTTCCTTCAGATCTTACTGAAGGAATGTAAGACCTCCTTAGGTGGAAGCGAGAAGTTTGGGAGCTCAAAGTTGGCCTTGGCTACACAAGGAGTTTGTGGAAAACCTGGGCTATATAATACACACACACACACACACACACACACACACACACACACACACACACA
>NW_021604587.1:21759431-21785874 GCF_004785775.1 Grammomys surdaster
ACACACACACACACACACACACACACACACACACACACACACACACATTTTTGCATTTGATTGAGCATGTTTTATAACCCAAAGTTCATGGATTTAGAGTTATTGTGACAAGACCATCAAATGATTAAACTCTAGAAGACATTAATTTAGTTAAGGCAATGAAAACAGTATCTGTTTACGAGAATTAAACTCAGCCAACATTCTGCCCAAATCCTCACATTCAACTTTCATTGCTGTCACTTGGAATTACCAAGAATATTTTGAAGAGGGAATCAGGTCTGCGATACACCACTGTGTCAGTGCTTTCTGTGAGTTGTTGGTTTTTAATCCACTTGCCAAAGTTTAAAACTGACTACAAGATAAAACAAATTTTTGGAACAGTTTTCAAATCTTTGGTGGTGATTGAATTCCATTCCTTAATATTCTTGGCCTAGAAGAAGAGAGAAATTCTTCTCAATTACAGTTTTCCGCAAATAGGTAAACTTTGCCATTTTATACTGTCATGCAACTTGGGGACTGAGCAGAAAATGACAAGCTGTTTTGTATATGAATGGTGTTTTGTTCACGGTGAGTTCTTTGGAAATGTCTCTGAATTTATCATATGACTCCTTACTTTTCGAGAAGTAAACATTCAGTTTTCTGTTTCTGTGATTTTTTTCCCCATAAAGTGTGCTGAATTCTTTTTAAAAAAACATTTTAATTAGAATGCAATTACATCATTTCTCCCTTCCCTTTCCTCCCTCTGGTCCATCTCAAGTCCTTTCCCTCTATCCTCTTGGATAGCCATTCCCCTCAAATTGATAGTCTCTTTTTCTTTTACTATTATGTGATCATAAAGGAATTAATCACACACACACTCTTGTGCGTGTGCGTGCGCGTGCACACACACACACACAACCGGTTCAATCTCCTTTTGTTGTTCATGTGTGTATAATGTCATGGCCAATCACTTTGTATTGGGTAGCCAGTTACAAGGATTCATCCTTGGGAGAGGCTAATTCTCCCTTTCTATTCAGACTTTAGTTGCCTGTAGTTCTTTGAGTAGGGGTGAGACACTGTGAGATTTCTTTTCCTCCCTTCACAGTTAGCATTTCTATTGCTATTGTTCAGCTCTTGCTTTTGCTTCACAGAAGACATCCTGACAGTCTGACTCTTACAGTCTTTCTGCACCTACCCATTTCCATTATTTTTCCTGTGCTATAGATGCAGGAGCGGTGGTGTAGCTGTATCTGTGGAGCTGAGATCCCAGTGGTCCAATGATCTGCACATTGTATTCAGTTGTGTTTTTCTTTGGTCGTCTCATTTGTTACAAAGAGAAGCTTTTTTGATGTAGGATGGTAGCTACACTTAACTGTGGGCATAATAATAAGATTTAGAATGTAGTTAGGAGTTCTGCTGGTTTAGCCAGGTGGAGGTAACAGTCTTGACTAAGGTCCACGATCTCACTAGCCCAGGGAAGCTGACTAGGTTTCCATTATCAGACATGACTTCCCTCCTATTGAGTGGGCTGTCAGTCCAATTCAGCAGCCGTTGGTTACCACCAATGCATGAGCATCATTTATTGCATCTTTACAGATACCTTGCCATGCTGGTCATTGTTGTGATTCACAGCTGTCACAGCTGGGTAGGACTTTTAATTTCTTCCCTCCCTTGGAAGCTCAGAGTGGTTTCTGGTAGTATGGAAATTAGATCACAAGGAGGAAGCTTTCAGGTTAGATGTAGATAGACTAATTCAGGTTCTGTTTCTTAGGTGTGCAGTGTCTTCAGCGACAGAGGCTTACTTTTAACTTTGAGAGGTAACCAAAGGCAATAGTCTCTATCATTTGGTGAACCACTTAGACAGCCTTGAATCTATTTTTCTTTACCAAACCACAGACTTGCCTTACTTTGTATTTTAATGATGAGGCCTCCAGTTCAGTTCATTCAATGGCTACTATATGAAAACATCCAAAACATCACACTGGTAGGTAGGTTCCTTCAATAGCTACTGCTATATAGAGACATCTATGGAGAACACATGCTCTCTTCACTTCCTTTGGATGGGATAGTGCTTCTAGTCCACCATGCAACCCAAAACCCAGTGTGAAATGTCCTTCTTTCTGCTGGATATTTCCACAAAGATATAAAAATCAGTTTTAACTATAGCCAAAGTCAATAATTACATTCTTCTAAAACTGGATTCTGTCTAATTTTGCTCCATATTTCAGTTCATACAGATGTTTGATTAGTGAACATACATGAAGGAACCATCTTAATGATACCTTTTCTCTAGTTAATGGTAACTCAGACAAAGATAAGCTACATTTGTATATAACTTTAGTTCACTTTAAAATTTTTTTATCATAACCCAAAGAATAGTCAACCTACTAAGAAGAAATTAACAATAATTTTAAGAAAATAATCCTCCCTTCTCTCTTCTAATTCCAAGATTTTTTAACAAAATCACAATTAATATTCAAAATTTTATAACTCTAAGGTCTTGAGAATTACATTTTACAGAAACTTTAGACGACAACTTCCCTCTGATCTGTACTTGTTAAAACAACATCACTTTCTCCATGGTCTCTAACATCACCTCACAGAACTACTGTAAGGAGAGAGCACTGATTTATGTCTCTGCTGGGGAAGCTGAATATTCACTTCTTCCACTGATCCTTTGGGACAGAAAAATAGTATTTGGAAATAAAATTTAACATTGGCTAAATATTTTTATCTTATTAGTTAAGCCTATCCATGAGATGATTAAATTTTGTTTACTCAACTGCATAGTATATTTGGCCTCAACACACAAAAACCATCAAACTACCTCTTAGAGTGATAAAAGACAGCAGCTTATAGAATACAGAGAAAGGAAGTCAGTCATTTTCAGATTCCCCCAAAGCTCAGCCTTAGCTGTTTTCTATTGCTGTGATTAAACACCATGACAAGACACTTGAAAAGAAAAAATTTAATTTTGTGCTTATGGTTTCAGGGTGTCAGAGAGTCCATGATGGCAGAGGAAAGGGATGGAAGGAGGAACAATTAAAAGAGCTTACACATTGATCTACAAGCTGGTGAGACAGAGGAGAGTGGGAGAGAGGCAGAGAAGGAGGGAGAGGAGGAAGGGGAAGGAGAAAGAGAGGGAGGGAGGAAGGAAATGCTGTGAGTCATTTAAAACTTCAAAGCTTGTCCCAAGTGACACATCTCCTCTAATAAGACCACACCTCCTAATCCCTCCCAAATAGTTCCACCAACTCAAGTCCAATTATTCAAACATATGAGCCCATGGGGGCCTTTTTCATTCAAACCACTGCAACTTCTGTATTTAATTCAGTGAGAAAGGCTGCACCTTGTGTTTCATGAGTATTAGTGCACATATACTAGCAAAAGTGCCAGAGTAGCTGCAGGGGGTATTTGTAAGATTGATACAGAAAATAAATATATATATATTCTTTCTTTGAAAAATGTTTAATGTTATAATTTTCTTGTAAGAATAAAACTAAATGAGTCAAAACCTAAGAATGATAAGTTGAAGGAGACAATCCCACAGAGGGCGAATTTAGATGTCTGTGTGGTCTTCCTGCTTCAATATATTCAGCTGTGTAACCGATGTTTCTTTTAGATTTTAAAAATACAGCAGTAAAAGATGTAAAAAGCTCCTGGGACTCAATCTAATGGCCATAATGTTTCTTTCTAGCCACCATCTTTTATTTTGTCTCAGAGTTCTTTGAATTTTTCATAAAACAAATATTTTACAGTTCAGAGAATTTTTACTGTGATTTTCCTGTGTAAATTTCCATAAAGCTTTGGCCGAGCCATGTGCTCAACCGAAAGTATCTGGTTATTGTAAGAAAAAAAAATCATTTACATTGTGGTTTCCCAGCCTGCCTACGGTGGAGTTTGAGTCTGTTTGAAGAAGCTTACCCGCTTCTGCAGTTATGAGTCAAAATTATTTTTAGTATAGTAGAGTATCCAAGATTGGGGATTTCCATCTAATGGCTAATGTCTAAATGACACTCATAGCTATTTTTTCCAAAGAAATGTTGATGTGGACCACCTGAAGCAAATGCTTCAGAAGTGCATTAAGCTGAGCATGGTGGCTCACAGTCACACTCTATGTGCTTGCAGGCTAACACAGAAGGATAAAAGCATGTATGAAGCCAACCTGGACAACATGCTGAGACTCTACTTCCAAACAAAATAAGTCAGTGCCCACTTTAAGGATCAGTATAACTTATGCTAAGCACTATCTGTGTCACTAAAACTCTGCTTCTTATCAAATCAAGAGGCATCATGTGCTCACATAGAAAGCATTGCATGGCAAACCCTTCCTTTCTTTGATACCTGTTTGATCCACGTTTAGTCACAAAGACTCTGAGTCACTGGGTTATTTGTTTTTAAGACGTCTGGCTTGTCTTTCATTTTGATTATTTCATGGATTATTCCACTTCAAGCGTTTGAAGTTCATTAGTTCTTAGGTGGTTTGGGCTTTCTGATATATATTTTAAAAAAAAAGTCTGAAAAGAGCAATGTGTGGAAATGTGCTTTTTCCAATTACATAGTAGTCAACTTTTAGCAAACCACATCCAGAATCAACCAAGATTTGTTAACCATTTCACTTAGCTCTTCAGTTCAATACGCTGAGAGGGAAATAAGACACCACAGCAAGCTCTCTAACCCATGTTAGTGTTTCACGCATCCACTTGCTCCAGAATAAGAGGCTTTGTGCCATCAGTGCTCGGAGTGTAAGTGTGGATGGAAGCTTCCAAGGTCACAGAGCTTAAATTCCAGGCCACTGCTTACTTTGCTTATGTGCTAATTTTATTGTACAGCCCATTGTTACCATCTTGATTTTATACGACCTCCTTATAAAATAGCATCTTCAATGAGACTGGCAAGAAAAGTTGGGAAATAATGATCTCACCCAAAACCTGAAAATGTCAGATTTGGGGACAGTTGGTGAGACTATTATGGTAGCTTTCCATGGTTGTGACAAAACAGTGAGAAAATCAACCAAGGAGGAAGGATTGTTCTTGCACTCCATGTTAGGGGTTCCGTCCATGGTCACGTGGCTGCATTGTTGCAGAATATATGGCAGGGAGCATATTGTGGGCAACTGTATATGGGGATACCCTGGAGAAGGAGCCATCAGATCCTGAAAGCCACTCTGTCTGCTTGCTTGCTTTAAACAATAGGGACTTAGATTACCTGTAAAATCAAAGATGAGACAACAATTAACTAAGCCATCGTTGGTTAAGAATGTTAATCTAAAATATTGTTTGTGTGTGTGTGTGTGTGTGTGTGTGTGTGTGTGTGTGTTAAAATTGTAGACTCATGAAGGTGTAGTGTTGCTCTTATCAACTGAAAGCAGATTGTTCTGGTGGTCTTTATGGATGTATATGGAAAAAGAAAACATTTGTAAGACCAATAGCAGCATACCAGGTATCAGGAGATATATTAATCTACACAGGTAAGGAAACTATTTCTGGTCCAATAGCTGCAATTTGAGTCACTACTTGATGAAGCTTACAATAATCAACTGTCATCCTCCAATGTCTGTCTTCCTTCTGCTCGGGCCAAATAAGAACATTAAGGATGGCTACATCTACAACACAACTCCTGTGCCTAAAGGTCAGGGGACATTGCCAAAGGGGAGGGGGGGAGAAGAGAAAAAGGACCAGAAAGTTCATTGTGAGAGTGTGTCTCCTAAAAATGTCAGAGAAGCTATGCCCATGAAATACTGCAATATGTCTGCCAAGGATGGCCTGAACAAGACATCCATGAAGGATGCTACTGTGAAAGGAGGAAATTCAAGGGGCTCCACTCCAAGATGAAGAACTATAGGCAGATAAGAGATTGGGAGAGTAGGTTATCTAATGCCAAGTGGTTAGATCTGAAATCATGTACATATAAGCAACACTAAACAGACTCAATGGGTTGTTGTTATACACGTGTGTAGCAACAACCATAAGAAAGAAGGCTTGGGATTTGAGAGGGATGGGGGGCATGGGAGGGATTGGAGGGATTGGAGGAAGGAAAGAGAATGAGGGCGATGATGTATTTATATTTTAATAATAATAAAAATAAATAAAATTAACTTTTAAAAACAAAGAACCCAATAGTCTTTTTTTGTTTAGATTAGAATCCCTCGTTTCAAAAGATTAAGAAATCTTTGTATGAAGGGAACACTTAAGAGGAATATCATTTTAAATACTTGTTAAAGGAGCTGGGAGATGGCTCAACAGTTGAGAGGGACTGTTCCTCCTCCAGAGGACCTGAGGTCAGTTTCCAGCACCAACATCTGGAGGCTCACAACTGCCTGCAACTTCAGCTCCAGGGGATCTGCTCTCCTCTTCTGGATTCTGTGGGCACCCGTACTCATGTATACAGACTCCCACAGAGACACATACGCATATCCAGAAACAGAAATAAAATAAATATTCTTTTCATTTTAGAAAGGATCTGAGTTGGGTGGAGACGGGTTTTGGAAACACCCTGTATAAAGTAACAACCTCATCGTGAGTCTCGTGGTCCTCCATAGCTAACTAATGATAATGTATCTGAGTAGGTTTTGCTACCAAATTATTTATCTGTTGTATCACAGAGTTAGTCCGCCTATTTGAGAGCCAGGGACCAGCAGAAAAAAGCAAAAAGAACCCAAATAATGGTCCCAAGATGGGAGGAAATAGGGTTGACAACCTTGGAGAGGCTGAAAACCAATTCTTGTACAGGCCTTCATCTGTCTCTTTCTCTCTCTGATTTTTCTTAGGCCCTTCACTACCTGTTTCATGCTCTCTTTAACCCTCCTTGTCTTGTCTATGTAAAGGCAACCTTCTTCTTTAAGGGCTGTACACAGTCAAGAGCTGTACACAGCCTTTTCTACTGTAATAGAGTAAATCAAGTCCAATAAGGATCTTTGAGATTTTAGGAGGTCTCTTCAGACAGCAAAACGAGGGATTTCTTCAGATTAGTGATGTCAATCTCTTGCTGTTTGATGTTCTAGTCAGTGGCCCTTCAAAGGTCTGAGTAGTGTAAGTTCGGAGGCCAGCATCTGGATTAGAACTTCCAACAGCAGACATCAAGTGTGATTCATTTTTACCTGGAAAGGAAAAAGAAGGGAATTGTCAGGGAGATTTCTCTTCCCTGGATGTAAATTGTTATTCATTGTATTTATGGTTGGGCCTGGCTTTGTGGGGGTATCTATTTTTTTATTAATCTTTTTGGTAGCCAGTTAGCTGTGCCTTCTGTGGTGTCAGACAGGCATATCAATCCTCTGCCCCATAAGGGAACTGGGTCTGGGCCATTCCCTTTAAGGTTAAGAGGGTCCTTCCCCATATCTGTAGCAAAGTTTTGTTGGTCTTGGTGGTGCCAGAGGCAGTCAGCAGCAGATTTGTCATTAGCTTTCAGCTTTAGAGAGATAAAAGTGAACAAGGCATGATGGAGAGTATTTCAGGGGGACTCCTTCTGAGGGGGTACCGTTCCCCCTCTTTTGTTTTTAAATCCAATTTTTCAGAGTTCTTGTAAAATCAGGGCAGAAGCGCCAACAGTCGCTCCTTCCACACTCAGAGAGTCATGAAGACCCTATATAAGGATATATAAATCTATATTAATAATCTTTTGTCAAAGGACTATTATAGCACCACCGACAACTAATCAGACTATATAATATATCGATTAGTAATAGCTTCTTCAACTTTTTGTGAGATTACCTCTCTTTTGTCAATTAATTGCTGAGGAAAATTAGGATTTACCTCTCTCTTGAGAATATTGAACAGAGACTTAAATTCTTTTGTGGAGAGCTTAAAATAGGATCTTAGCCAATTAGCAACTCCTAGAAACTTTTGAAAATAATTTAAAATAAGTAAACTGACTTCTGCCCCTAGATGAAGCAGAGAGGGGCCACCCAGAACCCCCTCTGTCAGGCGATCTGAATTCTTGCTTAGGCTGCGAGCTAAGCACTGCAAGGGAATATAAATAAAAGATTAAAAATATCTATCTGGGTTCCCTGAGGGACAAGCCTGACTGCATAGGGGTTGATGTCAAAAGTATCCCCTCTCCAGGAAAAAGACATCAGGACAGGTATGGCCCTCATGCCTTACTGGACAATGACAGGGGGACTGGAGCCATTACAAGGTCCCCTTCAAATACTGAAGGTCAGGCCTCTATCCCCGCCTTCGAAAGTTTAGAATTGCCACAGCCCTTCTATACTTAGAGAAGGGAGGAGAGGTCAGGGGCAGCCCTGCTTACACACTGAAGGCCTAAAATCAGCCATAGGCCTAAAATCAGCAATAGACCTGTCATACATGTATACTAACACCAAGTCTTGGGTCTCAGTGGAAAAACATTGAAACAGATGGCTATAAGCTAATGCAAACAGGCAGCTTTTGTGGAAATTTACAAGCCTGAGTAGTCATAGACCTTGTAAATAGGTAGACTGGGCAGACAATGTCAATTTAGATAAGGACAAGCAAGTCATAGGCAGAGTCATAGTGACTTGTCCCCTGAACCTTCACCCAGCCAATACCTGGTTCTGATGATATCTGTATTCCTCCTGATCACCCACACTCCAGTGTCATTCCCTTCCCCACATCCTGCCTTTCTGTGTTTATAACCCCTGTGTGAATGAATTACGATTTGAGAAAAAATAAATTATAAAAAAAGAAAAAAAAAGGAGGAAGACAAAAAAAAAAAAGAAAGGATCTGAGTTCAGCTCTTAGCACCCATGTTAGATACTCACAACTGCATGTGACTTTAGTTTCAGGGGTTCAGGTAGGAAGGAGACTAGAGGCTCCAAAGACATTTGTGTGTACATGCATATACTGTCAACCCCCTCACATAATTTAAAACGATAAAAATAAAACTCTTTTTAAAAATTTGATACTTGGCATGGGCAGGGGAGTTATGTGGTAGAATTTTTTTTCACTGACATTGTATCCCAAACTTTAAAAAGACACACACACAGACACACACACACACACACTTTTTTAACCCTAAAATTACACATAAGTTTATTTATGTTTTATTCTAGAACTTCTGTGATATTTCTAAAATAATTGTATTTGTTTACAATAGGAAGGTTTGACAGTGTGTCACTGTTTCTTTGCATTCTTGCCTTATATAATTTCTTCTCCACTAGATTTGTCTAGATCATCAGGAAGGATCATTTCTGTGCCCTTTGCATTGTACCGAAAGTATAAGTCCTGGACAGTTACAGGGAGATGTAGTGGGAGCCGCCACCTTTGCAGCCTGGATATGCACAGGGATGAGACAGGGCACAAGCATAGCTGTGTGTGTTCTAAGGCAACACTTCCTAACCCTGCTGGTATAGGCAACTCTGTCATATTAGTAACAATCCCAAATAAATGTCTGAATTATTTATTATCAGAATTCACCTCTACTAAGAAACATTAGAGCTTAAAATTATAGTGAGTTCATGAGTCTTTGAAAAATTAAAAAAATAAAAAAATATTTTCAATGATTCATATCTCAGAGAGGTCTTACTGTTTGTTCTCCTTTAAGCAACAGAAAACAACTAGATACAAATACAACGTTGGTCCCGAGACCACCCAAGCATAACGGATAACTTAGCGGCCTCCTCTTGGCATGGGCTCTGAACACAGCCCTCTTCTAACAACGCACTGGAAAATGGAGGCCCCTCACCTGCATATACTATGCACACATACCATTCTTCTAGCAATGCAGCTAGCAACCTGAGATGCCTCACTGCACCAAGCTGCATTTTAGTGCACTGGGGAGCTGGTCACCTCTGAGGCTCCCTCTGTCTTTAGGGAAGAAAGGCCTTTCATCCACAGCAATGAAAATTGTCTCAAGGACATGGAGGGAGCCTAGGCTAGAAGATCGCTCCATTTGAGTTTGATGAAAACAATGTTGAAAGGACAGAGTCTTTCAAGTCTTTATATGATACCATGTCTGAATATGAGTGTGAAAGTAGGGGTTAGGTTAAGGTTAAAAAGTTGGGGGGGGGGGCTTTTCCTATTAAGCAATAACATCACACTTAAGTCAGAATTCTGTGTTACCCACCACAGCAGCAACAGATCTAGCGAGTTCAGCTCTGGTTTTCACATACGTAATTCAAACAGAACACACTTTGGCAATGCTAATTTTGGAACACAATTAGAAAATCTGTTCCACTCTTTCTTCTTGCATCCATGGAATTGTCCCAGCTTCAGAAATCATGGGTCAAAACTTTTTTAATCTGTTGAAAGATATTTGTGACCTTTTCTTAAGCCTAAAAACAAAGAACTAACTCTGTTGGCATCCTTACCAGGGGAGTCTGGAAAGGAAGGGCAGGAGCTCAGAAATAGTCAAGAGAGAAGAAAGACAGGTTTCCCTACCCCTGCCCCCTGACCTTTGAAAAACTAATGTCAAATGTTGTGTTAATTTTATCCAGATTGCATGCTAACAGTTATTTCACTGGAACGTTTCTGAGAAGTGCATTAAGTCAAATGATTATAAGAAAGCAGGTGTTTTCTCTCGTGTTCACATGTTTTCTACCCCGTGTTCATTCTTTCCTTTGAGTAACTTATTCTTTCAATGCACTACTGAGTTTTCACTTGTAACTGAATTTCACTTAGTGAAAAGCTCCTTGTTTAATAAATATTTGTGACTAATTAGCTGGAAATTGTAGTTTTCATCCTACTACACCCCTTGGCTTTACTAGTAATCATTTGAGCCATAGGGTGAATAATATTCGAGAGATTGTCACATGAGAATGTCAGAGAATTGCACTCTAGGTCAGTCTAAAATCAACTAACTCTAAGTTCTCATGTATCAAAACCTAATAGAAACGTCTCAGTATTTACCCTTATTTCAATTCTTTCTTGGGACCCTTTGTAGATGAGGAATAAAAGGAAGAACAGTGTAGTGTGTGTTCTTGAACAAACGATCCACGCTAAATCTAGTTAGGCAGGCACCGGCCAAGGTGGTCTCTCCAACCCCCATGGCCAGCCCCAAGCAGTGGTCTTTCCCTGGTTCCGAGGCCAGCCTGCTGCCAAGCCACTCCCAGCATTTCCCAGGCCATCCACCCACTGTGGCTAGCCTGCAGAAAGCCAGCTACTGCTCCCTCAGATTCCCTTAGCCCCGCAAAATGATAGCACTAGAGTTTAGTAATATATCAGCCATATTTAAAACAGTAAATCTCCAATCCCAAAATGCTCACCCAAAGAACACAAAACTCAATTGATGGCAAATGTACCCTACATTACTCTATTGCCTATCTATGAAATCCCTAGCTACTTACAACTCATCCAGGCCACGTGGTTCTGGTTTATTTTCCTTTTCCTCCATCTTCTCTCTATCCTCCGTCTCATCTATCTTCTATCTTCTCTCTAAAACTTTCAGCTCCGCCTTTCCCTTCTACTGCCCAATCACAGGCTCCAGTCTTATCTGACCAATTAAGACTTCACCTGACCTCACCCGAGTACATGCACCCCTCTTGAGGGAGTAGAAAATACAAACATCAAGCCAGAACAGAGATGGGGGGGGCACGGGGGGAGAGGGAAAGGGAGAGGGAGGAGAGGGACAGAGAGGAGAGGAAGAAGAGGGACAAAGTGGAGAGGGAAGGGGAGGGGGAGAGGGAGAGGGAGAGAGTGGGGGAAGAGGAGGGGGGGAGGGAGAGGGGGAGGGGGCAAGTGGGGGCAGACATCAGCAAAGGAAGATCAAAAGGCCTGTAACTGTGCTAGGTGGTTTCTTTTTTGATATTAAAATCTCTTGCAGAAGGATCGAGACCCCTACAGTGCAGAACGTCAATGCCTTTGATGTGATTTCAGGTGGAAATAAAGACAGCAGTGGATTACTGGCCACTTGTGTTATGTTCTACAGAACTTGTGTACATTTTCCCCTTCCCAACGTGTTGGTGGGAGAGGGAATTAAACAGTGATGGGCTCATCGGAGCTGCGTAGGGTTTTCTACACACAGCCCCTTTTCTCCCGGGAGAATTTTGTGCCAGGAAGATTGATGTATTAATATTAAATAAATGTACAAGTCAAGCATTTACTGATAATCACAGAGGGATTTATAATCCTTTCGTATTGATATAATTTACATAATGCTGAGGTTGTTTTTAAACAATACATATCTATACATAGTACTTAAATACTGAGAAATGATCATAAGAAAATATAAAGTTTTTCATAACCCATCCATTCTATTTCTATAAGAGCTGAAAAACATGGAGCAAAAGTCCCAGTGTGATGGCTCCTCAGAAAACTACAAACAGATTGACCATATCACCCAACCATACCTTTCCTGTTCATATACTCAAAGGACTCTATTTCCTACTACAGAGACAAATTACCATCAATGTCCATTGCTGTTCTATGTCACAATAACCGAGATATGGGAGCAGCCTACGTGTACATCACTTAACGGATGGATAATAAAAATATGGTACCTATATGCAGTGGAATTTTATTCAGCTATAAAGAAAAATGAAATTATTATATAGGTGGGTAAATGGGTGAATATGGAAAACATTATATGGAGGAGCCAGAAAGAAAAATGTCATCTTTTCACACATATGTAGATCATAGCATAGAATTTTTAGGTTTGTCTGTTTAATTTAGAGTGCCTGTAGAATTCAAGAAACTAGAAAGAGGCCATTGGTAGGGAGGGAGAAGAGACTCTTAAGGGAGTGAGAGCACAGTGATGTGAAAGGCAAAGGGGAAATAATAGGGAGGGAGGCTGTGGTGGGAGGGATGGGAGGGTGTGTCAGAGGAGGGGGTTGTGGACAGGATAACTAATGATATGGATTCTTGAAAAGGAAATGTGGAAACTCATTATCTCATCAGCTTCATATAATCATACACATACACACACACACACACACACACACACAGACACACACACACATACACACAGACACACACACAGACACATACACACACACATACACACACACATACACACACACACAGACACACATACACACAGACACACACAGACACACACAGACACACACACAGACACACACACAGACACAAACACAGACACAAACACACATACACACAGACACACACACAGACACATACACACACACACACAGACACATACACACATACACACAGACACACAGACACACACATACACACACACAGACACACACATACACACACACAGACACACACACACAGACACACGCAAGATTAAGTGGAGTTGCCTTAGACATAAAAGTTTGCACCCTAGAATCTACAGGTTGCCAAAGAAGATGCCAAATGTCAAATGTCAGGTGTGTGCTACCTCCCCTTGGGTTGTTGGTCAGAGGAATCATGGAGAAACCAAAATAACACAGGCTATTGCCATTCTTTTGAAGGGAAAGATACGTAAACAACAAAAAAAATTGGTTTGATTTTAGTATTTTACAACTGTGTCCTTAATCTTACAATCTGTTTTCTTGGGAATTTATTCACCTGCTTTAGGGTTTTGTTCAAATGTCATCTCAAGGTCTGACCCAACCTCCTTATTTAATATGGCAACATGCCCTGCAGAGAATGCATGTGCACAACCCAAAGCATTCAGGTTACTTGTGTTACTTTCTAATTCCTCCCTGCCTAATATGACTGTCATTTGCTTATTGTTTTCATGCCCATCATCTCTTCACCTACTAAAATACGTGCATAAGGACGCCTATTGTAGTTGCTTTGTTCTTGTTTGTACGCCCAGCACTATGTACAATCCTTACATCAGCTCTTTTCCTTGGCAGCAAAGACCCTCTTAGAACTGCAGTCTTACTTGTCCTTTAGAATTGAGTTTCTTTGGAGAGAAGAAAGTCTATTTCAAAGGTTGATTTGAATCTCCACAAGCATTGGTTCTGCCACAGACCCAGTCTCTAGTTGATTGTGTGATTTACTCCCCAAAGTAAGAGCAACTCCCCTAAAGAAAAGATGGTTGCTAAATGAACAAAACTATTTTTAACAAATGTCTGAATACACACACATATGCACATGTGCACACACACACACATAAACGCACACACACATACATGCACACACACAACTGTTGGTCTATGTAAAAGTCAGTAAACATATGTGGGCACTTTACCCTAGTTTCTGTTGGTCTTTTCAAGCAATAATGTCTAATTTATTAATTGTCCACCTTTATGACATTTCTAGTTCATTCATTGTGGATATTATCTTTAGAGTTGTTTTCCTTAATTCTTTTCTTAGTTTCCTTTGTTATTTATATATTTTAATTCTTTCAAGTTGAATTATTATTTTTCATATATTTGTTTTAAAACAACAACTGTGTTTGTAACATATTTTGTTTTAATGTGGACAAGTTTTTTATAGATAGGATTATAGACATTTTGGATTGGACTTTATCTCAAGGAAATGTTCTGGACTGTCTTTCCTCAGAAATAACTGAATTTATTATATTCTAGTTTGAGAATATGATCTCATGACCACTATTAACTACCACTACCACCGCCACCACCACCACCATCATCATCATTATAATCATCATTTCTTTGGTGAATTTATTACGATTTCTCTTTTGGGCTAACTGTTGAGGTAGTTAAAATATTTCAAGAACGCTTTCCCCATCTTTCCATTATGCAGATGTATCTGCCATTGCTTATTTTTTTATATGTTCAGTAATTATTTTGTGTGCTTGGTTTTTCAATTTCTAAAAAGAATGTTTAAAGGCCAACCTGAGGAACCTTGAAGTTTGATCGTCTGTAAATGTACCACGCCGTACCCATGTTTGCAGTACAAGTTGTGTGGTTGGAGTCTGGCCCATTGACAACTTATGCTCATTATAACTTTGCTATATTTAATGGGCCTTTAAAATTCTATTTTAACTTCTGCTGTAACTTACTAAATGTACATGTGTGTTCAAACTATCTTCTAAATAACCACGTTCACACCCCAAGTGCAAGGCTTCTGTTGGCTGTGGTCAGCTTCTTTTTTTTTTTTTTCAGCAGTCAGCAATAATTTGCAGAAACTTATATCTACTCAGATTGCTAAGAATAAATGACTGTTGGATACTTGGCTATATATATGACATCTAAATCAACTCTTTCCAAGCTCAAGGAATATTGTAGAAGAACAGAATGGAAGAACATAAGAGGTGGAAAACTTGGTGGTGGGCTGCATGTTGACTTCTGGGCATGATATGGCTGTTAAACTTCATCTTGTGGTAGCTGTGGTTACCTGCACAACATCTATACAAGGTTGGGCCTATCACCATCTTGTCACATGGGAGAGGCTCACAGTGGCCCAGCCCTCCTTGAGGATTTATACAGTGTTAAGAGCTGATGGTGATATGAAGAAACATTTTCTATAGTAGTGTTACCCAAGCTCCTGACAACCCATGTTCCTACAGATAACCCTAACGAAACTCATTGGCTCACCAAAAAGATAGGAAAGTATGGGGTAATTGGGAAAAGGATGGGAAAGGGAGGGGGACCAGTGAGGGCACCAAGAGAATAAATATGATTTAAATACATTATGCCCATTGTGAACATCTCATAAAATAATATTTCCTATGTAATTAATATATAAGAAAATAGTTTTAAAATTCTACTTTAAGATTACCTTTGCTTTCTTTGAGTGATCTCCTTGCTATATTGAACTCAGCCCATTCTTTATTTTTTCCAGCTTTTAGAACTAGAATTAGAGTCTGCTACTCAGACAAGTTTTGTAAACACACACTTAAAGGTAGCAGACTTCCCGGGACAGACACTGGAGCGCAGCTGGAAGGAAACACATTTGCAAACCCTTCTTGCTCCTCTTCCCTTCCCTCGGCCAAGTAGCCATGGTGACAAGCTACAGTTTTTATTCCTCTGTTTTGGAACTTTTAACTTTTTCAGTGAAGTGATGGACACTGGAAGGAAAAAAAATAGTACACTTCTCCTGGTTATGCAAAGAAAGAAAAACGTGTATGAGGATGGGGTAGGAATAGAGGTGGAGAGGCGAAGTTACCTGAGGGTGAAGGAGGTCGCAACATCCTTGAAAGACAGTGAACCTGAGAGGCTGAAAGGGCATAGGCCCTGGAACCTAACTCGACAGGTTATCACCTTCCAGCTGAAGGACTGTGGGCACTGACTTGTGAGGAAA
Organism: Grammomys surdaster; assembly: GCF_004785775.1. NCBI lineage: Eukaryota > Metazoa > Chordata > Mammalia > Rodentia > Muridae > Grammomys > Grammomys surdaster. The sequence continues at coordinate 21,775,487 of NW_021604587.1, forward strand.
TAAGGAAACAGGCCTTTAAAGCAGTCCTCACGAAGACTCACCTTAACTCTTCAGGCCCAGAACGGAACAATCCACCACCCTAATGGCACATTTTACTGACATTTTAGTGTCAAAACATGCTACAGAAGCAGGGGCAGGGAACAGGCAGCTGCACTCCTAATCTGACCTGGCGACCATCTGCAGGGACTCCTGGGGACCTTCGGGTGCATGGTAATGAATGATACAAAGCAGACCAACAACTCTTAGTTGACTTTATTATGTTTCCAAAAGTTCTTTACAGCTGTTGTAGCCTCTTCTGTCTGAACCTGGACAGCTCACTCCCCACAGCCTCTACTGCCTCCTGCCCACCTTGGGAAAGTACTGCTGGGATCTCATGTAAATACCAAACCCCTACACAGGCAGCATCACTGAAAATCGCCATTTGCTTTCATAAAACATTGCTCTCACAAACCTGTCGTTTTTTTTTGTGCTGTTTGGGAAAGACTGAGAAATGCCATGTATTCCTTACTGCAAACAGTCCTACATGAGAGGGATGGATTTTATTTCTTGAGTAGAAGGCTATGCAGGATCAGTCTAAACAAACAAACAAAACAACTAAGAAGGCTTTGATCAAGGCCAGCAAAGTTTAAATGAGGTGGTCTCAATACCCATCATGTTCTTGTTTAGATGTCCCCCAAATAGGAACTAGACAGTATTTGTTGCCTTGCTGCCTCAAACTGATAGGGACATTATAAAACGGGAACAGAGACCTGGGTTTACATGGTAGCACCACCATCGGCCCTCTATTGTCTTGAACAGATTGTTTAATTTATATGTGCCCCACTCTCTTCTTTTTAAAGCCGATCATATGTCACTTTCTTGGCAAAGGATTGTTCTGCAACAATGTGCTTATGATTAAAGAACAAGAAGTGTGGCAATAATGCTGGACCAATCCCCTGCCTGCACTTTCTGGCAGCAGACTTCGTCAGCTGGCTTCTGGACCACCTATTCCCAAAGCAAGCATGTGACCACTTACTGAAAGTATAGCCCACACGGTTCTTCTGAGCAGATGCTGATTTGATAGAGTGGGCCAAGAGTTATTGGTCTATATATGTTCTTTGTGATCAATGAGTATTTAACTGGTATTTTGAACTAATTTATACAGATACCTTGATTTTCATAATCACTGTGATTAAGGCGTTAACATAAAGACACATGAATCATGAGGGTTTGATAATTATCTATAAGATACCAAATGCAGATCCAGGGATAAAATGAGCAGCATCCTGGAAGTCACAATTCTAATTTCTGCCCATCCTCTCTCTCAAAGGTGACCTCTATTCAGACTTCCCCAATTATAGATCAGTTTGTTTTCCTGACTTGACTTTAGCAGGGTCTACCACATCTATGCAGTGGCTAATAGCTCTTAAATTGTTACAGATCAAATATTTGCTTTCACTAAATGTGTGTGCTGATGATTTAATGAAGGCTGCAGGAGAGGTGGGGGAGCCAGGATAGCCACAGAACACAGGCCTGGAAATCCTCCACGGAACATTTGTCAGTGGAGCCTAATGTGTCATCTCCAGTGGACATGGGATTTTATAATATCTTTGTGAAAGAAGAGCCTAACAAAGTTAGAACTATTGTGTTTCCTTTGTCTCTGCTCTATTGCAAAATACCATCTACAAAAAAATATTTTTTTTTAAAGGAAAGTGTTTCTTTGTGGCTTAGCCTGGTACTTGTCCATACTTGAAGAAAATTAGGGAGATACAAAATAATTTTGTCATCTTTGATTTTTAAAGACCCTTTATCAAGATGTTGCCAAGTGTATAAACAAAGACCAGATGGCAGGTCTTGTTCTTGTCACCTATGTACTTCCTGATGGTAGTGATGAGAGTGTTAAAGACAGGAAGTGTGGCAAGGGGAAGGACCTAGGTCTGTGCACTGACCACCTCAGGGCAGGAAACCTAGTTTCCTTTCCTTTCCCTCTTGTCAAACCCTCAGCTGCGTTCCACTGTCTGATGGGCTGCCACAACTCTTGGATAGGATTCTCAAGAACCACTCTTCCTCTGGGCATTGTTTCCTAACATATCACATTGCTTGGGAGCCTTAATGTTCCTAACTAGCTTGTGAAAAAGTTGCAAAGCCTTTTCTCCAAGTACAAAAGATGGATTAAAAGTCTTCCATTCATTACATTTCCCTATTCTCATGGAAAAAGAGACTGTGACTATTTGACTCATCTATCTGCCTCAATTTTCCCCTTGAGGGTGATAAACTGTATATCACAATGGCCACCCCACAGCAGTATTGTCAACATGACTCTACACAACCAAGACTATGGGGTGATTTCTTATTTGAGCTGTTTGATGTGTATCAACCATCATTTCCTAAGAGCCTACACTGTATCCAGTACAGTGTTGGATACAGATGACAAAATGACCTGGAACTAGCCTTCATAGGCTGTGCATAGGCAATGCCCCTGAACACTTTTATACAGGTTAGCTGTTTTTGTTTTTGTTTGTTTGTTTGTTTCTGGTATGGACTTACAGGGGAAAAGAAAGAGATCATCTTTGGTGGGGAAACTTCTCCATCTCTGAACAGAGATAAGCCACAGTCTGACCAGTTAGAGAAGAGAAAACCATGAGGAGAAGACTGACCAGCAGTAGATGCCCAACAGCTGGCGACTCCTGTAGGAAGACGGGATTTGCTCCTCCAACATTTAGTATCAACCTGAGGGAATTTGGAGAAACTTCAGAAGAGAAGACATAAAATATTTGGAAAGAATCTAAAATTATTTTAAATCCCAGATACATTCCAAAGGAGAGAAGCAGATATGTGTGTGTGTGTGAAGGGGAGAGGGTGGGCTTTAGTATGTTTTCTTAAGACTAAGAAACACTGTCCTAATTCCCAGCCTGCTTATTTCCTGTGAGTAGAAGGAAGCAAGGAGGAGTGAGCAGCAGGAGGACACAGCTCAAACCAATGCATGGTCAGTTGCTGCACAGATGTCTTCCCACCAGCTATGGCAGCACCAGCTGTGCTGGCAGGTGCCTGGAATCCAGCACTCAGGAGGCTGAATAGGAGAATGACAATCTCTATGCCAGCCTAGGCTATGTATTGAGACCCTGTGCCAAATAAAATTTTAAATTCTTATTTAATTTTCTTTCCTTCCTTATTCCTCAAACTTTCCTCCTATAGTTAAAGAAAATGAACTTTTAACTTCAAAGCTTTTATCTTTTAAAGTAGTCTGAAGGGCATACACTCCTCCATTATTGGTGGGACTGTAAGCTGGTACAACCACTCTGGAAATCAGTCTGGCCATTCTTCAGAAAATTGAACATAGCATTACCTGAGTACCAGCTTTACCACTCCTGGGCATATACCCAAAAGATGCTCCAACATATAACAAGGACATATGCTCAACTATGTTCATAGCAGCCTTATTTATTTATTTATTTATTTATTTATTTATTTATTTTGTTTTTTTGAGACACGGTTTCTCTGTATAGCCTTGGCTGTCCTGGAACTCACTCTGTAGACCAGGCTTGCCTTAAACTCAAGAAATCTGCCTGCCTCACCCTTCCAAGTGCTGGGATTAAAGGTGTGTGCCATAACTGCCCAGCAACAGCCTTATTTATAATAGCCAGAAGCTAGAAAGAACCCAGATGTCCTCAACAGAGGGATGGATACAGAAAATGTGGTACATTTACACAATGGAGTATACTCAGTTATTAAAAACAATGAATTCATGAAATTCTTAGGCAAATGGATGGAACTAGAAAATATCATCCTGAGTGAGGTAACCCAATCACAAAAGAACATACATGGTATGCACTCACTGATTAGTGGATATTAGCTCAAAAGATCACAATACCTAAGATACAACTCACAGACCATATGAAGCTCAAGAAGAAGGAAGACCAAAGTGTGGGTATTTCGGTCCTTCTTAGAAATAGTAACAACCCTGCCTGCTCCTCCCGGCTGGAGCAGACACAGAGTAGGTCTGCTCCCGTCCTGTGGAGAAACTGAATCCTGAGTCATCCAGGAGCCACTGCACTCAGAGCAGCTGGTAAGAACTCCATCTCACTCCCTAAACCCCAGAGATAGATCGGGGAGCCAGGGACATCCAGGGCACAGCAGCTACCCAAACCCCGCCCCTCCGGAATTCCACTTCCCTTCTGCCCCTGCCTGCTCCTCCGAGCTGGAGCAGACACAGAGTCAGTCTGCTCCTGTCCTGTGGAGAAACTGAATCCTGAGTCATCCAGGAGCCACTGTACTCAGAGCAGCTGGTAAGAACTCCATCTCACTCCCTAAACCCCAGAGATAGATCGGGGAGCCAGGGACATCCAGGGCACAGCAGCTACCCAAACCCCGCCCCTCCGGAATTCCACTTCCCTTCTGCCCCTGCCTGGTCCTCCGGGCTGGAGCAGACACAGAGTCGGTCTGCTCCTGTCCTGTGGAGAAACTGAATCCTGAGTCATCCAGGAGCCACTGCACTCAGAGCAGGTGACACAGAGTCGGTCTGCTCCTGTCCTGTTGAGAAACTGAATCCCGAGTCATCCAGGAGCCACTGCACTCAGAGCAGCTGGAGCCACTGCACTCAGAGCAGCTGAAACTGAATCCTGAGTCATCGAGGACCCACTGCACTCAGAGCAGAAGGATTTCCAGATCCAAGAGGTGGCCTGAGTCCCAGGAGTTATTCCACCCAGGAGATTAGGAGCATAAGACCACAGAGACCTCTGGACTCTGAGGAGCTCTGCAATAAGCAAGATAACTGGAAATACAGACTCCAGTTTTACACAGTGAGGGCAGGTACCACTAGAGTTAACCAGATGGCGAAAGGCAAGCGCAAGAACATAAGCAACGGAAACCAAAGTTTCTTGGCATCATCAGTGCCCAATTCTCCCAATATAGCAAGCCCTGAACACCCCATCACACCTGAAAAGCAGGATTCAGAATTAAAATCACTTCTCATGATGATGATAGAGGATTATAAGAAGGAATTAAGTAACTCCCTTAAAGAAATACAGGAGAGTACAAGTAAACAGATAGAAGCCCTTAAAGAGGAATCACAGAAATCCCTTAAAGAAATGGAAGAAAACACAAAGAAGGAATTAAACAAAAACATTCAGGACCTGAAACTAGAAATAGAAACAATAAAGAAAGTTCAAAGGGAGACAACCATGGAGATAGAAAACCTAAGAAAGAGATCAGGAGTCACAGACGCAAGCATCACCAACCGAATACAAGAGATAGAAGAGAGAATCTCAAATGCAGAAGATACGGTGGAAAATATTGACACAGTTGTCAAAGAAAATGCAAAACGCAAAAAACTCCTAACTCAAAACATCCAGGAAATCCAGGACACAATGAGAAGACCAAACCTAAGGATAATAGGTATAGATGAGAATGAAGATTCCCAACTTAAAGGGCCAGTAAATATCTTCAACAAAATTATTGAGGAAAACTTCCCTAACCTAAAGAACAAGATGCCCATAAACATACAAGAAGCCTACAGAACACCAAATAGACTAGACCAGAAAAGAAATACCTCCCGTCACATAATAATCAAAACATCAGATGCACAAAACAAAGAAAAAATACTAAAAGCAGTAAGGGAAAAAGGTCAAGTAACATATAAAGGCAGACCTATAAGAATTACACCAGACTTCTCACCAGAGACTATAAAAGCCAGAAGAGCCTGGACTGACATCATACAGACACTAAGAGAACACAATTGCCAGCCCAGATTACTATACCCAGCAAAACTCTCAATCACTATAGATGGTGAAACCAAGATATTCCATGACAAAACCAAATTTGCACAATATCTTCCCACAAACCCAGCACTTCAAAGGATAATTGATGGAAAATGCCAACACAAGGAGGGAAACTACAACCTAGGAAAAGCAAGTAAGTAATCTTCCAACAACCCCCAAAAAAGATACAAACATAACTTTACCTCTAATAAAAAAAATAACAGGAAGCAACAATCATTTTTCCTTAATATCTCTTAACATCAATGGTCTCAATTCCCCAATAAAAAGACGCAGACTATCAGACTGGATACACAAACAAGACCCAGAATTTTGCTGCATACAAGAAACGCACCTCAGTGACAAAGACAGACACTACCTCAGAATAAAAGGGTGGAAAACAATTTTTCAAGCCAATGGTCCCAAGAAACAAGCTGGAGTAGCCATTCTAATATCAAATAAAATCGACTTTCATCCAAAATTAATCAAAAAAGATAAGGAAGGACACTTCATACTCATCAAAGGAAAAATCTACCAAGGTGAACTCTCAATTCTGAACATCTATGCTCCAAATGCAAGGGCACCTACATACATAAAAGAAACTTTACTAAAGCTCAAAACACACATTACACCTCACACAATAATAGTGGGGGATTTCAACACCCCATTGTCAGCAATGGACAGATCATGGAAACAGAAACTAAACAGAGACACTTTGAAATTAACAGAAGTTATGAACCAAATGGACTTAACAGACATCTATAGAACATTTCATCCTAAAACAAAAGAATATACCTTTTTCTCAGCACCTCATGGTACCTTCTCCAAAATAGACCATATAATTGGTCACAAAACAAGCCTCTACAGATACAAAAAGATTGAAATAATCCCTTGCATCTTATCAGATCACCACGGACTAAGACTGGTCTTTAATAATGACAAAAACAATGGAAAACCCACGTACACATGGAAACTGAACAACTCTCTACTCAATGATGACTTGGTCAAGGAAGAAATAAAGAAAGAAATAAAAGACTTTTTAGAATTCAATGAAAATGAGGACACATCATACCAAAACTTGTGGGACTCCATGAAGGCAGTGCTAAGAGGAAAGCTCATAGCTCTAAGTGCCTACAAAAAGAAACTGGAAAGAGCACACACTAACAAGTTGACTGCACAACTAAAAGCTCTAGAACAAAAAGAAGCAAATACACCCAGGAGGAGTAGAAGGCAGGAAATAATCAAACTCAGGGCTGAAATCAACCAAATAGAAACAGAAAGAACAATACAAAATATCAATAAAACCAGGAGTTGGTTCTTTGAGAAAATCAACAAGATAGATAAACCCTTAGCCAGATTAACCAGAGGGCACAGAGACAGTATCCAAATTAATAAAATCAGAACTGAAAAGGGAGACATAACAACAGAAACTGAAGAAATTCAAAAAATCATCAGATCCTACTACAAAGGCCTATACTCAACAAAACTGGAAAACCTGGATGAAATGGACAATTTCCTAGACAGATACCAGGTACCGAAGTTAAACCAGGAGCAGATAAACCATCTAAATAGTCCCATAACCCCTCAGGAAATAGCAGCAGTCATCAAAAGCCTCCCCACTAAAAAAAGCCCAGGACCAGATGGTTTTAGTGCTGAATTCTATCAGACCTTCAAGGAAGACCTAATACCAATTCTCTTCAAACTATTCCACAAAATAGAGACAGAAGGAACACTACCCAATTCGTTCTATGAAGCTACAATTACACTCATTCCCAAACCCCACAAGGACCCAACAAAGAAAGAGAACTTCAGACCAATCTCCCTTATGAACATCGATGCAAAAATACTCAATAAAATTCTAGCAAACCGAATCCAAGACCACATCAAAACAATCATCCATCATGATCAAGTAGGTTTTATCCCAGGAATGCAGGGATGGTTCAATATTCGGAAATCCATCAATGTAATCCACTATATAAACAAACTTAAAGAAAAAAACCATATGATTATCTCACTAGATGCTGAGAAAGCATTTGACAAAATTCAACATCCCTTCATGATAAAAGTCTTGGAAAGATCAGGAATTCAAGGCCCCTACCTAAACATAGTAAAAGCAATTTACAGCAAACCAGTAGCCAACATCAAGCTAAATGGAGAGAAACTTGAAGCAATCCCACTAAGATCAGGGACTAGACAAGGTTGCCCACTCTCCCCCTACCTATTCAATATAGTACTGGAAGTCTTAGCCAGAGCAATTAGACAGCAAAAAGAAGTCAAAGGGATACAAATAGGAAAGGAAGAAGTCAAAATATCGCTATTTGCAGATGATATGATAGTATACTTAAGTGACCCCCAAACTTCCACCAGAGAACTCCTAAACCTGATAAACAACTTCAGCAAAGTGGCTGGTTATAAAATCAACTCAAACAAATCAGTAGCCTTCCTCTACATGAAAGATAAACAGACTGAAAAAGAAATTAGGGAAATGACACCCTTCACAATAGTTGCAAATAATATAAAATACCTTGGTGTGAATCTAACCAAGCAAGTGAAAGACCTGTATGACAAGAACTTCAAGTCTCTGAAGAAAGAAATTGAAGAAGATCTCAGAAGATGGAAAGATCTCCCATGCTCATGGATTGGCAGGATTAATATAATAAAATGGCCATCTTGCCAAAAGCAATCTACAGATTCAATGCAATCCCCATTAAAATCCCAACTCAATTCTTCACAGAGTTAGAAAAGGAAATTCTCAAATTCATATGGAATAACAAAAAACCCAGGATAGCGAAAACTATTCTCAACAATAAAAGAACTTCTGGAGGAATTACCATCCCTGACCTCAAGCTGTACTACAGAGCAATAGTGATAAAAACTACCTGGTATTGGTACAGAGACAGGCAGGAAGATCAATGGAATAGAATTGAAGACCCAGAAATGAACCCACACTCCTATGGTCACTTGATCTTTGACAAAGGAGCTAAAACTGTCCAGTGGAAAAAGGACAGCATTTTCAACAAATGGTGCTGGTTCAACTGGAAGACAACATGTAGAAGAATGAAAATTGATCCATTCTTATCTCCTTGTACAAAGCTCAAGTCTATGTGGATAAAGGACCTCCACATAAAACCAGATACACTGAAACTAATAGAAGAGAAGGTGGGGAAAAGCCTCGAATACTTGGGCACAGGGGAAAAGTTCCTGAACAGAACTCCAATGGCATATGCTCTAAGATCGAGAATTGACAAATGGGACTTCATAAAATTGCAAAGTTTCTGTAAGGCAAAGGACACTGTCAATAGGACAAAACGACAACCAACAAATTGGGAAAAGATCTTTACCAATCCTTCATCTGATAGAGGGCTAATATCCAATATATACAAAGAACTCAAGAAATTAGACTCCAGACAACCAAATTACCCTATTAAAAAATGGGGTATAGAGCTTAACAAAGAATTTTCAACGGAAGAAACTCGAATGGCCGAGAAGCATCTAAAGAAATGTTCAGCATCCTTAGTCGTCAGGGAAATGCAAATCAAAACAACCCTGAGATTCCATCTCACACCAGTCAGAATGGCTAAGATTAAAAACTCAGGTGATAGTAGATGCTGGCGAGGGTGTGGAGAAAGAGGAACACTCCTCCATTGTTGGTGGGACTGCAAGATGGTGCAACCACTTTGGAAATCAGTGTGGCGGTTCCTCAGAAAATTGGACATAGCATTACCCGAGGATCCAGCTATACCACTCCTAGGCATATACCCAGAAGATGCTCGAACATATAACAAGGACATATGCTCAACTATGTTCATAGCAGCCTTATTTATAATAGCCAGGAGCTGGAAAGAACCCAGATGTCCTTCAACTGAGGAATGGATTCAAAAAATGTGGTATATTTACACAATGGAGTATTACTCAGCTATTAAAAACAATGAATTCGAGAGGTTCCTAGGTAAATGGATGGAACTAGAAATTATCATCCTGAGTGAGGTAAGCCAATCACAAAAGAAGACACATGGTATTCACTCACTGATTATTGGATATTAGCCTAGAACCTTGAAATGCCCAAGATGCAACTCACAGGCCACATGAAGCCCATAAAGAAGGAAGACCAAGTGAGGGTGATTCGGTCCTTCTTAGAAGGAGCAACAAAATACTCAAGGGAGCAAATATGGAGACAAAGTGAGGGACAGAAACTGAAGGAGGGGCCGTCTCAAGACCACCCCACCTGAGTATCTATCCCATGTGCAATCACCAAAGGTAGATGCTGATGTGGAAGACAGGAAGTGCATGCTGATAAGAGCCTGATATGGATATCTCCTCAGAGGCCTTCAAGAGTCAGACATATTCAGAGGCAGATGCTCACAACTAGCCATTGAACTGATCATGGGGTTCTCAATGGAGGAGTTAGAGTGAAGACTGAAGGAGCTGAAAGGATTTGCGGCACCATGAGGAGAGCAACAATACCAACCAACCACAGCTCCCAGGGTCTAAACCACCAGCCTGGGAGCACTTAGGGGGGGATCCAGGGCTTCAGCTGAATATGTAAAAGTGGAGGGCCCTGCTGGGCATAGGTGGAAGAAGAGAACCTTGACCTCATGAAGGCTGGATGCCCCAGGGGGTGGGAATTTTGAGGGTGGGGAGGTGGGAGTGGGGGGG
>NW_021604587.1:21785974-21912408 GCF_004785775.1 Grammomys surdaster
AGAAATAGAAAAAGAAATAGTAACAAAATACTCATGGGAGCAAGTAAGGAGACAAAGCATGTAGCAGAGACTGGAGGAGGGGCTGTCTGGAGACTACCCTACCTGAGGATCTAGCCCATGTGCAGTCACTTTACACAGGCATGATTGCAGAAGCCAGGAAGTGCAAGCTGATGGGAGCCTGATATACCTGTCTCCTGAGAGGCTCTGCCAAAGGCAGATGCTCACAACTAACCATTGAACTGATCATGGGGTCCCCAATGGAGGAGGTAGAGAGAAGACTGAAGGGGATGAAGGGGCTTGCAGCCCCATTGGAAGAGCAACAATACCAACCAACCAGAGCTTCCAGGGTCTAAACTGCCAGCCTGGGAACTTGCTTGGATGAACCCATGGCTCCAGCTGTATATGTAGGGGAGGGGGGCCTTGTCAGGCACTGGCAGGAGAGGAGGTCCTTGGTCCTGTGAAGGCTGGATGCCCCAGTGTGGGGGAATTTGAGGGCGGAGAAGGGGGAGTGGTTGGGTGGGTGGGGGCACATCCTTAGAGAAATAGCAGGAGGGGGGATGGGATAAGGAGTTTCTGGGGGGGGATATGGGGAAAGGGGATAACATCTGAAATGTAACTAAATAAAATATCCAATAAAAAGAAAAGAAAATGCAATGTACTAGATGGTTTGGTTTAGGCGTAAAATGTCTCCTATAGTGTTAATTTCTGAACAATTGATCCATAGCTGATGACATTGGTCCAGGGAGACATTGGTTACAGCTTACAAAGTTTAAGTTAGACAGGAGACGGATTAAATTTCTTGTATAATATGGTGAAAATGTATCGCAATCTTGATTGGTTTTAAACAGTTCTCATCACAAAAGGTAAGTATATGAAATAATTCTTGCCAATTAGTTTGATCCATCCGTTTTACTGTGCATATGCAACTCAAAACAACTGTTAAGACACCATAGGCATATATGAACTTATTCATCAATTTAGAAACACAAACTTTTAAAAAGACAGGTGACCAAAGGCCATCAATCAAAAGAGGATACTGACTTGTTATCCTTCTTTAGAAACAAACACACATATTCATACACATACATACATACATACATACATACATATATATACATATGTACATATGTACATATATACATATATACATATACATATAAATATATACACACATGCACACATACTTTAAAATAAAAACAAGATTAATAATGAATAGTAACTGCCCCCCATGGTGGGCAGTGACTGGAAAGGAGTCTAGGAGACAATCAGTACATAAAACCATTTAAAGGCTTGAGATGGAACAATAAAAAATTTGGATAAACTCAGGGATTGTTATTTGCACCAAGAACATGATAGAATTAAAACTCAGAGACTAATAAGCACAGAGTGAGGTTTGAAAAAAAGCCTTTAATGTTTGAAATGAAGATGAAGATGTAACATTTTATTCACTCACTTGCCTATAACAGATTGTGATTAGTATTCACTGAACTAGTCAGTTGCTTAGCAGCTTATAATTGAAGCCTTCCACAGAGAATATGTACCATGCTATGGTTTTTAGGGTCTCCCCTATTACTGTTAATACGTGATGGCTTGAAGCAACTTTTCAACCTGCTTTAATGAACAATATGCTGTTGCTTAGTTGGTATATCTATGTTACATTTGAGCCTAACATCATCCATCTTGAGGAGAAAATAGTAACTGGAAAATATTTAATGTTTTGAATAGAGTAAAAGATATTATGTCTGGTTGCTTTCATGTAAGACAGAATTATTTATGAACTAAAGAAAAAACTGTCACCTATCTGGATGCTTGATGTGGCTTATGTGATAAATGGCTCAATTATTTGAATAATTACTTCAAATGGTATTAGGTAGGGTAACTCTTGGGGTCACATTTACCTCATGCCGATACTAAAGTCAAAGAAGGAATCTGCTTGCCTGGGCTCTAAAACTGAGGCTAGGGTACTCATGCTATTCCAGCATAGACATTCTCTCCTTATGGCGACCTTGGGGGAGTTCTGAAGACCCTTTGCCCCAACTTACATACCTCTGTACATTGATTTTTATCCTAGGACGGAGATGAATTTACTTTTGCAATAGCTTCTTAGCTGCTATTGTTAAAATAAATGAAGGTGACTGGGCTTAAATCTGGAAAACATTTTTAACTTTATAAAATAATTTAACAAAAGTAACAAAGACTTCTGTTTTTTAAATCCAAACAACATGTTTTCAGGGAAATGTGTTTTGAAAACCAATAAAAAAAAAAGACAAAAAAAAAAACCAAACAAACCAAAAAAACCCTTTTCCATCTGAGGTTATAAAATAGCAGGCCACTTGGTTCTGTAAGTAGATTTCCTGCTTGTCTCTCCCTCTCTTTTTTTCTCCCTCTTTCCTTTCCTCCTGTTTTCCCATATTTTCTTCACCCTCCCTAATATCTTCCTTCCTTCCTTCCTTCCTTCCTTCCTTCCTTCCTTCCTTCCTTCCTCCTTCCTTCCTTCCTTCCTTCCTTCCTTCCTTCCTTCCTTCCTTCCTTCTTTCCTTCCTTTTTCCCTCCTTCCCTCCCTCTCTCCCTCCTTCCCTCCCTCCCTCCCTCCCTCCCTTCTTCCCTCCTTCCCTTTTTCTCCCTCCCTCTCTTCCTCTTTCCCTTTCTCTAGACAAAGCAGTCTAGAATGAATTTAATGAATTGAAAACTAAACAATTCTCTAGAGTTAAACTGTCTTAAAATGTTTGTGAAAATTTTGCTTTAGGGATAGATTTGAGAAATGGTTCAGAGTGTTGCATAATACAAGCTTAAGAAACCTGGGTCATATCCTCAGGCCTCTATACGGTGGAAGAAGAGAACTCATTCCCAAAGTTGCCCCCTGACCTCCACATACACACCATGGCAAATGCATTATCCCTACACTAGGATGTATACATGATATAAATAAATGAATCACAATAAAAAAAATCTAAGGAGGAAAAATGTTACAACAGCAAACGTTTAATGATACAATAAATGTATACAGCACTATGTGGGAAACCCCTGAAAATAAATGGCATAAAAAGATTAGTTTTGCAACACTTCTCCCTAAACTCTGGGTCTTACATTGTTTGTAACCATCCCTTTAGTATTTCCTGAGTTTTAGTGCGGATATGGGGAATTATATTATAAGGGTCCAAAAATCACTGAAGGAAGACCCCAGACTCAAATAGTATATAAAGACAAAGAGCATTTGTTTATTCTACAGAAACATGTAGCATGCAAAGGTTACCATTGTTCAGAATAGCAACATCCATGGAGACGTTAGAGTTCCTTTTATATTAGGACTGCTTAATTGCTTCTGAGAGAGCAGCAGACTTCTAAAACTTAGGGCATATTCCAAGGAGTTACAGAAACCATTAACTGAAGGTCATAAAGAAGATGTACACCACAGGCCTCCTCCCACTGTGTCTCTTTGAGGTGCTAACTGGAGACTGCAGAAGCCAGCCTTACAGCACTTAGTCAGGTGGATCAGCTGCAGAACTGCAGAAGCAGAGTACCTTTCACCCAAGACAGACAGCAAATGATCCATGGCCTGGTTTCTGAGTGGAGATAAAATAGGATATGAAAATTTGACTCCTCAATATATTTCCCACTTAAGGCCAAGAGATCCACAGCCATTTTATTCATTCACCACGTTCACCCATTAGCTATAAGTCTCTGTATTAAACTCCATCTGTTGCAAAAAGAAATTTCTTTGACAACAGTTGATATCAGCACTAATCTATGGGTATAGATGGAAATATTTAGACAGTTTGAAACCACATCCATTAAAAAAAAGCAATAAAGGTAGTAGCACCTCCCCTAGGGCCTTTGACCTTCTCATCCACAGTGTCTTGGCCAGGCATGAGTTTGCTTTTCTGAAACAGATCTCAAAGTCCGTCAGAAAGCACTTGGTTATTCCCACAATAGTTGCCACTATTGTGCTGCAACTCATGAGGTGCACAGCTCGGTGGAAGTCTAGATGATTTTTCAGCCCCAGCAGCTCACTTGGCACTTTCTGTCACCATGAAAACTGTCACCATGAAAACCGGCAAGCAGGGAGCAGAGTTCTAGTTCTCAATGTTTTGAAACTCAAGTATATAGTGTCTTCAACCATAAGGTTCTTAAGACCTCATTCTGGTGGGCAACCAGGAGCACTGACAATAGTTTATCATGTTTTGTAGCCTCTTGGGCCTTCCTGACCAATGAGTTAAAGGTAGGTATCCCACACCTGGCACTGGGATTTTCATTAAATGATCCTTCATTTGGAGGAGGAATATGCCAGGAGAAAGTACCTATGCAAGACACCTCCATTCAGAACCTTAAAAAATATATGTGGAGCTCTGAAGGAGCTGGTAGTTGCAGGCTGTTGGTGTTATTCCTTGCTGCTGTGCAGTGAGTCTTTTCTTGAAAATGAATCTGGAAATATAGCTTTGCTTACCACAATCCACCCCTCATAAATATAGATTTATTTTTCCTTATGCTTGGGAAGCAGTTTCTAAAGAATTTAAAGGGCCTTTTTTTTTTTTTTCTTGATGGGGACTTAGGAGGAGGATCCAAGGACCAGCTTCCATGCTGGGTGCTGCAGTCAGGATTGTGTACACACTAGAGGATGTGGAGCTTGGATTCCAGTGCTACCTCTGTAGTCAGGCTCAACGAGGCAGTTGGTCCCTCACTACACCATTAGTTGTTTGCTTCCCTCTCAGCATTAGTTCATTGTCTTCAGCTTCCGTTGGTGGCCACCGTGTAACTCACACCCTCCCTCCCTCAAAGGCCTGAGTGTCAGGCTACCGTGCCCTTTTCAGGATGGTGTTGTCATGCCAATGGATTATAATCCCTGCTCAAGTGCAACCTTTATTTCTTACTGTCCCCATTATGAACAAGACTCTAACCTCCTTGTGTTAAGGTTCAACCATCCCTGTTGTATTTGTCAGGGTTCTCTAGAGTAACAAAATTTATAGAGTGAATCTCTCTCTGTATATATAGAAAGGGGATTTATTAGAGTGACTTATAGGTTGTGGTCCAACTACTCCAATAATGGCTATGAATGGAAAGTCCAATAAGAAGTTTCTCAGTCCATGAAGCTGGATGTCTCAGCTGATCTTTGGTATATGCTGGAATCCTGAAGAAGTAGGCTCTAAAGCCAGTGAAGGATTGGACTTGGTACTGAGGTGAGAGCAAACAGACAAAGAGCAAAAGCTTCCTTTTTTCATTCCTTATATAGGCTTCCAGCAGAAGGTGTGGTCCTTGTTAGAGGTGGGTTTTACTAGCTCAAATGATCCAGATTAAAGATGTCTCTTCCCAGCTCAAAAGATATGGATTAAAGACTTCCTATCTCAAAGATCCAGATTAGAAATAGATCTTTCTACGTCAAATTAAGCAAAAGTCCCTCAGAGGTGTGGCCTCCGTTTTGGGGTTTGAGTTAGTTTCAAATGTAGTCAAGTTGACAAGCAAGAATACTCATCACATCTGTGAACATGGGGGGACACAGGTGGCAGGGGTCTTCTTTTCTTGTCTGCTGCTCTCTGGACACAAGGAACAAGTATCCAGGAAGGTGATGTAGCTTGCAGCTTTTTTTTTTTTTCAGAGTTTTGGCCTGTTGTCTAGCAAAAGTGTGTCTTCTTTGAGATCAAGCCCTTGCATTGTGCACAGTTCAAAGGTGGGGGCTTGCTCTGAGGTCATCACTCCCTTTATTCTGTTTAACATCAGGCCTCTGTTTAACCTGTTTATCCCCTTGAGCCCAGGACTTAACTCCTCCCACTTCTTGGTGCCCCTTTTCGCTCCAATCTGTACATTTTGTACTTTTACTTGCCCAGCTTGCTTTTTTTTTTCCATTATAGCTCTTCATAAGAGTAAAAAAAAAAGACCATGTGACCAGGCTGTTTCGAAATTTCCTGTGCCAATGGAATAAAAAAAAAATTCTTTGATTTAGCCTCAGGCAGATTTTTATTTTTTATTTTTTGGACAAGGGTAAAAAGCACCCAAATTCTTTGCCAAAATATCAGAAGAATAGTCTCTAGGCCACATACTAAAATTCTTCTCCTTTGAAACTTGAGCCAGGCCCCCATGGTTCAAATCACCCTCAGCATCACTGTCTCCCATGTTCCTACTAAGATGGCCCATTTCTTTCCTAATCTAAAGTCCTATCCACATTCCAACAAATAAAAATCATGCTCAGGCCTATCACAGCAATACATACCCTAAACAAGAACTTCAGTCTTATTTAGGGTTTCTATTGCTGTGAAGAGACACCATGACCACAACAACTCTTTAAAATAACAACATTTAATAGGGGTTGGCTTAGTTTTCAGGGGTTTAGTCATGGCGAGAAGCGTGGTAGTATGCAGTCAGACATGGAGCTGGAGAAGGAGCTGAAAGTTCTACATCTTGATCCATAGGCAGCAGAGATTGACTGGAGCTTCACTGGACATAGCTTGAGCATATAATACCTCAAAGCCTGCCTCCATGGTGACATATTTCCTCCAACAAGGCTACTGCCTCTTCTGCTGTGTTCTCTGAACTATAGATGCAGTAGATGTGTTATAAATATATGTTGGGGCTGGCCTTCCCAAGACCTGTTATCTCTGCATTGTACTCAGCTGTGTTTTTTGATGATGGACCCTACTTGCTGTAAAGAGAGGCTTCTTTAATGAGGGGGTGATAGCTACACTTAACTGTGGGTATATGGATAAGACTTAAAATGTTATTAGGAATTATGCTGGACTAGCAAGAATCTTTAGTAAGGTCCATGATCTCACTAGCCCCGGGAAGCTGGCTAGGTTTCCAGAACAGGTTTAACTTCCTTCCTGTTGAGTGATGTCTTTAAGTCCGTGTAAGCGCTATTTATTGCATCTTTATGCACATCTCTCCATGCTGGTAACTGCCATGGTTCATGCAGGACTGTTTAATTACTTTCATCCATTGGTTGGTTGCTGGAACCATAGAAGGTAGACTGCAGGAAAGGCTGTTAGGTCAGACCCAGTGCTAATCAGCCCAGTCCTCTTTCTTACATGGGTGTCATCATCAGCAATAGGGGTCCATCCTTAGCTCCAGGGAGGCATCTATTATCTATATTGTTTGGGGAGCCACTTGCACTACCTTGACTATTTGAAAGGCTTCCTGTACAAGGTACTGTGATTCTTGTGGAGAACATTGTCAGCCCAGTTGGTTTAACTCCCTTTAGGACAGGGCAGGCCTTGTGCACAGCAATAATTGGCAAACACAAAACTGGCTCATGTTTGCTGTTGTTGGCTTTTTGGAGGAAGGGAACATATGATAAAAATGTATTGTTTGTACCTGTCCAGCCACCAGCAACCTGCAGAGCTCTCCAGGGCTTCAGCTTCCTTCAGTTGTCACCTATGTTAGGATGAGTTTTTTGGTGATGTAGTTGCTTTTGAATCATCCCTGATCCTGTAGATAACCACCCATCCATGCTCTTATTAGTAATCCCAGTAAAAGTCATTTGCCCACCAAGACCACTTTGGTCTACCATGGTCTCTGTTGCCAAGACTTCTGTGATCTTCTGTTACTTTTCCATGGCACATGTTGTTCAAGTCTATTCTCAAATATGCTACATTGCAAATACCTCCAGAGAGATCTTGTGCGTTCCCTTTCTGTGGTTACTCAGCAGCAGCATGGTTCACCCACTTTTCATTTGGGCCCCTGGTCAGTGTTATTTTTCACAGGAGCATTCCTATTTAACCAGTATCTCTCATGTACTAGTTTACTAGTCAGTGTGTTCTTTTTGATTTGTTTCAGTACTTAGAATTCGGTATCCTATACTGATCACCTACATGAAACTTTAGCATATAGCAGGCACCCTATAGTTTTTGGAGAATGAATAAATCTCAAAACCTCCTTCCACTGCCCTGATTCTCTTCCTCCTTTTGGGATTTCTCTTTCATCTTTCTAAAATGTCCTCCAGATTTTCCTAAGCATCTTCATCTCAAGGATACATAAAACTTTGAGACTGTGTATATCCAAATCAATCGACTGCATGACTGAACATGAAATCCAAGTAAAACACTGTACACTTGAGTTCTGAAGACATCACTGTAGTCTTTTGGTTTGTATTGAGACCTTCCATGCATGCTGACTTTGCCCTGCCTGTGGCCTGCTGCTTGTTTAGGGTAAATTTAACTATGTTCTCAATCCTTGACTAAAATTCTTTGCCTTAGCTGCTGCTGCTGCTGCTTTCTTCCTCTTCCTCCTCCTCCTCCTCCTTCTTATTCTTCTCGTTCTCTTCTTCCTCCTCTCCTTTCTATCTTTTAAGGATTTGTGTAGTGTTTTAGGAATTTAAAATTGCCCCTTACAATCCCCATTCTCTAGAACACCATTATTCTAATGAACCTCCTGGATTAATCCTCCATCTTTTTTTCCTTCTGAGAGATCTCTTAAGTAGCAAAACAAAACAAAGCAAAACAAAAAAACCACCAACCTTGTACAAGATTTAGAAATGACCTTTAGAATTGAGTGTGCTGTCTCACACTTATAACCCCAGCACTGATGAGGCTAATGTAGAAAGACTGCTGATAGTTCAAGACTAAATGGTGAGTAGTGATTTCCAGGCTAGCTTTAGCTAGAGTGAGATCCCGTCTTACAAACGAACAAACAAACAAACAAACCAGCTATAGCAAAGAGAGCCAAAACTGTCTTGTTGACTAGTTAGTTAACTCTAGTGACAAAATTACTGAATAAAGATATTTATTGATTGACATTGATCAATCAACTGAGGGTATAAACATAGCATTCGAGTCAAATTTCTCCATGACACAATATCCCATCATAAATATGTAGTGACTACATAGTACTTACCATAACCAACATATAAAATAAAATTGTTTTCAGAGTCTCAAAGGATATGAAAATGTTATGGTTAAAAACAATTTGGAGGGCTGGTGACATAGCTCAATAGGTAAAGATGCTTGGAGTTCAAATCTGACTTCAATCCCCAGAATCCACATGAAAGTAGAACAGACTCCACAAGGGTATCCTCTGACCTCCAAGTACACATGCTAAGGAACATACCTTCACCCTTGCTAATCATACACATGCACACAATAATCATAAAGTTTTTTATTAAAAAAATTTGAGGGCTTTGGGTTCTCTCAACAATCTCAGGAAACTCAAATAACCTGAATATATGAACTGATTAACAGAGTATTTGGATTTTCCTACCACCTGATGTTGCTTATTTTTTGTAAACTTACCACTGTTGTGTATGTAGTCTCCAACCTTTTCCAACAAAGTGTTTAGCTAATCAAAGCACTGACCTCTTTACATTTCAGGTTGCTGTGTATGCTTAATTCAGTAATTTGCAGGTACTCCACGGTCTCAATTACAACTTGTAACAAGGCTAACATTAAATATTTAAAAATCAGAATTTTCTATTCTAATATTTTATCTTCTAACTTTTCTATTGAATTACTTCAGCAGTTCTTCAATTTCTAGGATTCTTTTTTAACTACATACTATCAAACTGTATTTTTAAATAAATCCGTTCTTTCTGAAGACAGCCAACTGTCTGTTTCCTTTGTTTGCCACCTGTCTTTTCCTCTGTATTCTGTGCTTTTCCTCCCGTTTTTCATGTGAGGACTGTATCCACTGTCTGCTGATAAATGAGTCTTACAAATGGGCAGTGACTGTTTTTAGCTGTGGTCTTCAATTAAAGTTTATCAAATGATTAGCAATACTTTTCATTGGAGCCAATTAACCATTAGTACCTGAGACCAAACTCTGATACATCATCCTTCCATAATGTGGAAGACATCAGTTTTCCTAGTGTATCTACTGTACTTGTGACATTTGGGGAGATCTGGAGGAGGCCAGCTGTTAGTCACTCCATCACATAAAGCACTGTAAGGACAGAGGCTCACAGAGATGGGTGGCATACAGGTGGAACTCAGTGGAAGGAGAGGACAGGATTTGGGATCAGAAATGAACTTTTTTTTATCAAATAAAATGTGATCATTAAAGATACAGCTGAGACAAAGACCAAATTAACATGGCATCAAAGAAGCAGCCAAGCAAAGTCTCTAATTCTTCTTTAAGGCTTTCAAATGGGTTGAGAAGGACCTGTCACTAAGCCAAGACATGTGAGAAAAGTGATGAAGAGGCTTATGAAGCTGAAGACTCACAGGGCTGCAGCCTCCCCCAGTAACTCCACCTTTAGGAAAGCCCCAGTTCCTTTATTGCACTTGTTTAAAGATTATGCTAACACTTTAAATGATGTCTGCTTTTCTGACCAAATCCCACCTAAACTAGCTGGCTTCCCTGGAAGAGTTGGAGGGTAGATTAAATTTGTAACTTTATTAGAATGCTCCTGGGTGGTAAAGCGGGAAGAAGAGAAACCAGCGAGGATGAAAATCAAATGCAAACTGACAAATTCCTGGAGAGCATCTGCTGTTGTGGCATGGAGGCCATGAAGAGACAGTGCCAGTCTCTTGGCAAGCGCACTTGCCTAACCAAGTGGTCATGTCAGGATGAGCAGGCTTAGTGCCTAGAAACAGTCTTCTGAAGGGAGAAGAGTTTATGAGACATGTCTAGGCCATTGATCTAGTTAGTTTCACTAATACTACAGATTACTTTCCAAAGCCCTTTAGGCAGCTGCAGGGAATCTTGCAAGCCTGCTGTGCAGAAGCCCTGCAAGTACAAAAAGGAGCTAGGACAGAGCCTAAGAAATAATGGGGCTAAAACCCTTCCTGGATGTTTGAGCTGCATCTGATTCGGTGCCCACAGATAGGCTGTCTACTGGCACAATAATGCTGTTCAACAGTTACATGCCAGTGCCATAATGCACTCTTTGCTCACACGTCAGGAATCAGGGAGGTGGCTGTCTTGTCAGTTGATGGTAAAGGCAATCTTGTATGCTCTGGCAGGCTAGCATAGTCGTGTATGTTTATATGTCAACAGCCAAACCACAAAAATAGAAATACAGCATCTTAGAAATGTTGATGATGCGAGTCAGAGTGAGAGGTACTTCAAAGTAACAAAAGGGTTCACGGGCCATGACACAGGGAGTCTATCACACCAAAGAGGAATAAGACAAGTACAGCCAATTCAGTATGTTTACAGGCATCCTCTGCTTTTAGGAAGGACTAGACTGACCACTCTCAGCTGAAGTATGTGGGCCTTCCTCCTTGTGACCGCCGTGGGACGTGCAAATGAGTAATAAGACTATTCCCTCCTCTTTTTCCTTCAACCTTGCAACCGTTTTGATGGTTTGAAGAGCTGGGTAAATGGCAACAGATCTGGCTCAGGAAAGTCTGACCTTAGCATACTCCTCACCCTGCCCTAATCCAGACTTTGCCCTACTTCAATCAATTCAAGCTTACCTTTATTTCTAGATGCATTTTAAACATGAATTTTAACCCCATATCACTCACTCTTGAAAAATAAATTCCATCTCCTACAGCATCCCTCATACATCAAAACAGACCTGGTCCTGTTGGGCCATGTGACCCCTTGCCAAACAGGGTCGTGCGTGGCAGGACCACGTGATGCCACAGTTCTCTCCTAGAGCAAAGGCCATGTAGCAGGAGAGACTGTGGACTTACAGAGACAGCACAGCACACTCACCTCTGCCAATTCTGTCACCAACTTTAAGCAAATTACGGTTTTTCCCCCGAAAAGATTCTAACTTCATTTAAGTCCAAAGGTAAGGGTGAGTATAACTAAAAAGATAAGATTCTCTTTAATCACATATAATTACAATCACATAAATGTAACACAGCATATTAAAAATGTATAGTAAAAATAAGATATGCCAAAACTGAGCAAACAGCTTCTGGTCTATGTCTTTCAATCAGGATCATCTCTTAAAAATTGCCAAAATTCAAATTTTCCTTTAAAAAAATATGATAAGATGAACAAGGCTGGGATCTTCCTGAGTCCTCTCGTGGGCATCACGCATGAGCAGTACCCCAGAGTGAACACGGCTCGGCGGCACGCTCAGCATCGGCAGAGCACCAGCGGGGTGTGCACAACTACTGGATGAGCTTCGCTCTGGCCTTCTCTCCAGAGCCTCTGGCATTCTTTATCAAACGGTGCATAAAAGAGTAGAAGAACAAAAGGTTGTCATACTGTCCTCGGTACTTCTCTTTCCGCATGGCACTATGGTAGTCTACTAGGAAGTAATAAATGGCTTCAATTGTGGAAAGGAAAGTATCTGGCTTTCCTTTTTGATGGCGCCAAAAGCAAGTTTTTCTTGTTTTCAGTTCAACTTGTAATAACTCTGCCAAACAAACAAAAAAGGGAACATTTAAATACTTCTCAATCACATTATTATTGAGAACAATTACAATAACTGGTACAATAATATGTGTTGATAAACAAGGATGACTTAATTGCTTCAAGGATTTTTTTAAAGTACAGTAAGTTCCTTCTATTCCAACTATAAACAGTATTATTTTAAATGCATGGAGGTACATACAGAAAGGACACATGCATGGCACAGAATGGGACTGTGTACATACCTCATCTCCCAGAGACTAAGACCTTATATGACACATTTAAAACTGAGCAGTCTGGAGAGGCTTCTACCTCACTGTTTCTCTTCTGCTATTTTCTATCTAACAGCTTCTTTTCAAGTTTGGACTTGTTGACAGAACTTCATTATCCATTTGCACAAAGGATTTAATTTATTGGATAAAATGGTTTTATTCCTGAAATTGTCATTTTTATTCACTCTTTTTTTTTCCTTTATATTTTGTTACAAGCTCTCACCAGAGAGGAGGAGGGAGATAAATGCAGACATGGAGGGAGGAAGGCGAAATGACTGTAAGGATGTCTAAACAAGTCAGTAGGTATATACATACATACTTGATATGAAATTTTCTTACCTGAGTTGATAATGCTCCCTCCGAGAGCCAAAGATCCTACAAAGCCCAACATCAGGCAGGAGAAGCCCACTTTTAAGTTGTTGTTGGTAAATGTGTCTTTGTTGGTAAATGTGTCTAAGAGACTCAAAAATGTTATAGGTATTGTTACTGCCTTTGGCGGCTCCCCAGAAGCGGAAGGTAAGGCACTATTGCTGAAGACACCATGCACTTCAGACACAGAGCAGGCCTAAAAGCTTCTTCCCTGAAGACTAGCTTTCATGGTACTAGGAGGCACCATACAAGCTTCCAAACGAGTGAGGCAACCAACAGTCCTACCCAGCTATGATGTCTACGAACTACAACAACAACCAGCATAGCACAATAATCCTAAAGGTACCGTGGTGGCACCCATATCCTGGTGGTAACTAATAGCTATCTAATCAGACTTAACTAAGCCCACTAAAGAATCATCCTGATACTTAAAACCTAGTCATCTTTCCAAGGCTAGTGAAGTCATGGATCTTGGAGGAAAATCTCTTTACTAAACCAGCATATCCCTTAACTATTTTCAACATGCCTTTATAATAAAAGTCCACAAGAAAGTAAGAACAGACAGAACATTCCACAATATGATAAAAGCTATATATGACAAACTAACCAACATACTAAACAAAGAAAAGCAGAGCAATTCCTTTAAAATCTTGGACTAGGGTACCCATTCTCCTGATTCCTATTCCATATGATTCTGGAAGTTTTAGCTAGAGCAGTTGAATTAGAGAAAGACGGAGAGGATGAGATTTGGAAAGAAGAAATTAACCTATTGCTTTTTACAGACAATGTGACTCTACACTTGAAACACTGCATGGACTCCACTAGAAAACTTCTGGGTCTGATAAATACACTCAGCAAAGGATACAAAACCTGGTAGCTTTAATATACACCGATAATGGACTTGCAGAGAAAGAAATCAGGGGAAAATATTCCACTGTAATTGTCTCAAAAACCACACCAAAGCAAAGCAACTCAGATATCTAGAAATAAATTAACTAACCAAGTGAGAGGTCTCCACAAGGTGAGGAGTTGAGGGGAAAACCTTTTATCCATTGCTGGTGAGAATGTAAACTGTGTAGTCACTCTGGAAATCACTGTGGAGGTTTCTCAAAACACTAACAATGGAACTAATGCACAGCCTCACTACAGCAGCCCTGGAAATAAACTCAGTAGGCCTCTTATCACACCAGAGTCTTTCGGCCACATTCATCACTGCTGTTTACACAACAGTGAGGAAATGAAGTCAGCCTACATGGTTATCAACAGATCAGTGGATAAGGAAAATACAGCAAGTATACCATGGAATTCTATTTGGCTATAAGGAAATAATAAAACTTTGAAAACTGTAGAAAAATACATGAAATTGGAAAACACTGTATGAAGTGAGTCCTCCAATTATTCCTGAGGAGGCAGAAACTTAATTAGGACCTGTAGGGACTTGCTTTTCATGGTTATGAATTAGCACAGAAGTAAAATGCACACTTTATGAGAATTAGGGAGGAACAACAAATCTTTTGTACAAATCTCATTTTAGGCAAACCTAAACAAGCTGACTTTGAATAGTAGCAGAATAATTCTATTTATAGAGTTTTCAAGGACTTTTACTTGCATTCTTTCATTTGAACTTAGTAATTACCATATAAGGTAGTAATAAGAAAACTATCCCAGACAAATCTTCAGACTGAGGAATGACTCGCTGTAGTAAGGGGGAGAGGGGCTGTGGCAGCTTGTGACTTCTTACTCATCCACAGCAGAGGGCAACACGGATCATCTAGTAGACAGCAACATTGAAGTCTTCAAAGTCTTAGGGCCCACAGGTACAGACTAATTAATGAGGTAACAAGTTAAGTAAGTCACTGAAATGTACTTTGTATTTCCTTTGTCTTGGAAGTGATTAATAAGTTGTGGTACCTCCTTTCTTGAGGGACCTTTTGGCAGCCATGCATTACTGAGTGCTTCTCTTGCCTTCTGATCATGAAGCTGTTCAATAACTGGAAAGATCTCAAAGCTTTTAGAGAAACCACGGAGAATGCTTGAAGCACAGAGGAAGTTACAAAGAGACAACAGTAACAGCATGAGCCCCTGGACTGCATATTACCAGCTGTGTTACTCGGGCGAGTAAAGGAACTTAAACTGTTACTGACAGCTCAGTTGTTACTCAAGTGGAAATGGCATCCAGGGCTAGAAGATGGCCCAGTGAGCAGCACAACAGCCTGGGGGCCTGAATCAATCCCAGAATCCAGGTAAAGGCAAAGGCAGAAACACCGCTACAATCCCTACCCCTTTGATGAGATGGAGGTAGTGACTGGAGGACACTCAGAAGCTGTGAGTCGGCTAGTCTGGTGCAGTGAGCTAGAGGCTCTGTCTGAAGCACAGTGGGAGGCAAGGGATGACATTCAACATTATTTATTCTCTGAGGATCACATAGAGTCAGTGGCATGCATATGCCTACATACACAAACACATGTACATACACATATGCACATGCATCATATATACATATAAACAAGTAGGCATGTGGAATTTTTTCTTATAAAAGACATAGAAATGGAAGTAAAACAAATGAAATTCCTGTAATATTAAAGGGAGTTGAAACTACCACTGTGACCTCACAATATGCACACCTATGTATTTCCTTGGCTCTGTCCCCTGAAGAAATGCCATATAGTAATCAACTGACATAACTCAGCTTCTAATATCAGATCCCAGTAAAATGAACCAGGGGTCTTTAAGAAAATGATGAACCCAAGTTTGTGGCAGGAAGAAAGTCAAAGTAGGTTTAAGATACCCTGCTGCATCTCCTAAGGCCAGTACTACTACAAACTCCTGAGGCCAGTGGTAAAAGGGCTAATTAACACATGAAGAAGTAACATGACTAAACTGTCACCATATTTTGCTTCTCAATTTAATGACTGATTGAAGCAATGATCCATAAATACAAAGCTCTGTTGAGAATGTCTTTACCCTGGAAGCATTATTCCTGTATATTAAAGGAATAGAGATTTTTATGGTGCAAAGATCTAGCCATCATCACACTAATAAAGTAGTTCTTGTTAAATCAAGTAATCCAGTTAAATAAGGGGACAGTTTGTTGTATGTCTCCTGACTGAATGCAACAGTAAGTATAAAACTTGAATTCAACATGCATGATGTGCTCGACTGAACAACTAATGAACTGACAGGGAAAGGACCTACTATCAGTAATGACAATAACAACAGATGCAAACTGGACAAACCTGGACATATTCTTACTTTAAAGTATCCTAACTATGAGGCTGGGGAAACGGCACAGTAGTCAACAGCACTTCCTGCTCATGCACAGACCCAAGTTTGGTTTCCAGTACCCACATTAGAAAGCTGATAACTGCCTGTAACTTTAGTTCCAAGGGATCCAATGGCCTCTTCTGCTCTCCATGGGCTCCTACATGCACATGTGCACACAGACACACATACATGCGTGAACATTTTACATAATCTAAAAAGTATATGAACCAAAATATCTAGACTGAGTTTATCATGACGAGACACTCAGTCAACCAATCTGACCATGTTACCAAAATTTAAATTAAAAAAAAAAGGAAACTGCTCTAGTTTAAGAAACTAAAGATATACAAGCATCGAAAAATCTGAGTTTAAATGCTGTGTCAGAGGGGAAAGTGCTACAAAAGCCATTATTATATTGATTGGAGAGATGTGAAGACAGGCTGTAGGTTAGATATTGTACAAGTTCTGCTAATTCTCTTAGAAGCGCCAATGGCATTGCATTTATTATGTAGGAGTGTCCTTATTTCTAACATATCTATTTAGTATTTAGAGAGCCGTTTTGCAAAGCCTACTGCTTACTTTAGAAGGGTTCCACCAGCAATGGACATAGATGCATAAACACACACACACACACACACACACACTACAGAAAGGGAGAAGAGGAATGGAGCAAATGTGAGCATTGAATAGAACTTTACTTTGAGGGAGTCATAGTTTTTCTAAATAAAGGTTGGCAGGTGAAGACACCATCCTTACCCCGTAGCCGCTCGTCAGAGGCGATCTGGTTTGTCTGGTTCCAGGTGCTGTCAATAAAGACAACTCTTTTCAACTCTGGCCCTTTGCACATGCTTTCACTCAAATCAGAGCCTTCCTCGGCCTTAGTCCTCTTGAGTTTACAAGGTGGCACATCAAGGTCGTCAGCTTTGTTTCTACCTTTGCTTTCAATCCTTTTTTGTAGATGGAAGGAGACTTCTTTTATTGAGATAGACTGAGGCCCAGGAAAAACAAGTACAACCTAAAACAAAGAAACTCAAGTTAGCTACATGCTACTGTGTTCTTCAACAAACTCTGACTTAAAACTCTAAGAAAAAGAGATGCTGAGTGTCTAAAGGAATAAGCATTAGGTTGACTCTGGAATTTGTTTTCTTACATATATGGTAGAGCTTTTGCTCATTCTTAATAGCATATAATCACATTATACTACCTGGAGAAGTTACTTCAAAACAAGTTTCTCACCAACTGCAAAGCCAAGTTAACAGTATGCCAAATTTAGAAACAGACAAACAAACAAATGAAGACTCACTTCTGTGACGTGGTGCTACACTCCTATAATTCTAGAGATGTAGGGACATATGATCAGGGCCAGTCAAACAGACAAAACACAAAATATACGATACTTTTTAAAAGCAACCACTGAAAACTGCTCAATGAATAAATACCATTTCCACTTGTATAAAGAAAAATAAAATGAATAGGCAGGAGAGGAAATGGTATGACAGCTTTCCCAGCCATTAGTGACGGTAGCATAAAATAGTACACTAGAGTTGGGTCTGTGAGCCGTGCTTGACGGCCATGCTTGACGGCCTAATATCTATAAGGCTGAGAAAACTAGTGTGGACCACACAGGAAAACTGTCTCAAATTACACAAGACTGTAACAGTGTGTTCTATTTAATTAAATAAATGGTATTTAACTGACCAGAGAAGGATACACGAACACATTACTAGACCAAACTCAGATATTACTTATAAATATGACTTTCTAAATAAATTTAAATGATATAGATATAAAGTAATATATATCAACATATATGTATATATTTGTGCATTTAAAATATTAAATAAAATATATTTTTAAAATATTAAATAAGAAATATATATATTTATATATTGTTCAAAAAAAGTAAAATGGGTTTACATGCTTGTTTTTGAAGCACCTAAAGACTAATTTTTTGAGATCTATTACAGTTAATTTTTTAATAAGAAGGCTACTAACATCCCACCAAAATGACAATTTTAACTAGAATATGAATTAAGAATCTAGGTACGCCCAAGGAAGACACATAAGCAACTATAAGAAATATCTCAATGGTGAGAAGTTCTAAAAACTCCTCTGAGGCGGTCTTTTTCTTCTTCTTTGCAGATATTCCAATAGTTAACTCAGATTCCCAGTCTGTATCAAATTAGACTATGTACAAGCAATAGAGACAGGAGAATTCTGAGGGGGGAAAAGGAAAAGCAAGATACTGGCAAACAATAGAAACCTATTTAAAGGTAAATAGCATTAAATACACACAGCAAGAGATTGCTAAGAAGATATTAAATCACGTTCAATTAAGTTCTCATGAGGAGGTAAGTGCTGAGGCGCCCACCTCGTGATCCTTCCCTTCGTACTCCGGAATGCATGGATATGTGTAAATGTTCACAGAGTCGGGCGCTAAGAGCTTTGCGTGCACAGCTGTGCTTTTGCCGTCTGTTTCATTTGGATGCTTGATGATATCAATCTTTAGTGGAAGCTAAAGTGAAGAGGCAAATGAACAAAGTAAGTATCACATTATGATGTCTTGTGCCAACATAACCTCTGAATAAGCACACCAAGCTCACACTGAGTTCCTGTGAGCACACTTACAGTTGAAGGCCACACTGTGTAGACCAGAGATAGTAAGTGATTCACCAAATGCCAATCACTCCCTCAATGTGGATCACGTACCCGAGCAATGACTTCACCCACACAACGTGCAACCCTCTCAGAGCACCGACCCAGGGATGCTTTACTTAAGTCATACACGTACTCAGTTCCTCACATCCATGCCAAGGACATTTTAAAAAAAATTCCTATGAACTCTCGATTTACTTTATGCTGTTTTCAAAAGAAATGAAAGCTTAAATGATACTTCAGACTTAAAATTCAAATTTAAATCCTGTTCCTCATACATTTTTTTAAAGTCAAAGTTACCTGAAATTTGGTGATCTTTGGCAATATATTTTCACAGCACAAATTAAGCTATCAACAGAGAAGCCAGAAACAGAATAAACCTTAAAGGGCTTTATCACAACAAATAACCCCACTCAAGTTATATTTGATACAAGTTGTATCTCGAAAATACCTGCCCAATATTTTCCTTACATATTATGTCTTACTTATGTTCAAAAATAACAATTATCTTGGATTTCTTGAGCTAAAATGTTTTTACTATTTAAGTTTCTTCAATTCAGACTCTGTTGTTTGGTAAGTACATCTACTATCTCCAAGACTCCCCACTTCATACAAAGAAGGTAAGATCTCCATGACCAGATCCTAGAAGGAAGCCATTTTACTCTGGAACATAAAAATGTTTTTCTTGTTTTAAACCACACATGTGCTTAGTCTACATTCTATTAGGGTTTAGCAGATATTATACCTGTGAACTAGCTACCACAATCAAGATAACGACCCACCACTATCCAAAGGTCGTCTAGTTTCCCATCTGCTTCCTTTCCCACAGGCTGGCTGTCACTTCAAGTTACTTTTTTTGCAGTGTGAAGAACAACAGAGGGCCTAAAGGAAGAGGCTGACCCTGCGGGTGCCCCAAGGCTATTTTTTAAAGGAGCAGTTGCTGTACACTAAAAAGTAAACCAAGTTTCCTTTCTTTTTCTTTCTGGACAATTCGAGGACAAGATGGTATAAACATTATACCTCAGAGGGATGCAGGCACAAAGGCACACCTCCAACAGCCCCTCCCGCCATCAGGACTGCAAACACCACCATTCTCCTTTCATCTCCACATACCCAGTCACCATTTAGGTCATAGGGCCAATGACATGAAACCAACATGACAACTTCTGAGGCCATAGAGCCAATCACATGAAACCAACATGACAATTTCTAACTGAGGCCATAGGGTCAATTACATGAAACCAACATGATAATTTCTGACTGTAGGAAATTTACCATTTAAATAGGCCGTTCGGGGATTATTTTGCACAGGTCTGCTCCTGAATGAGCACTGCCCTAGACTTTGCTTACAGCACTGCCTCAGATACCATTCTCTTCCCTTTCCCCTGGGCCTCTAAATAGCAGGTCAGCTTTATCTTAATCCCTGGGGAGCAGGAAAGAAGAATGACAAAGATCAGGACAGAGATTTCTACTCCTAAAATAACTATCTAACAAACTAATGAGTAGAGTTAGAGTATTGGCTAACATTAATACTTCGATCAACTTTACATCAAGAGCACAGAACTGATTTTAAAAAGAATAAAAAACAAACAAGACCAAAAAACACAGAATTAAATATTATTAATGAATTTTTCAAATCATGTAGACTAATTTTAAGTGTAATAAAAAGTAAGTTTTATGGACTAAAATCTCCAATTATAAGACAATTACACAAAATCCATTACCTCAGGACCCAACCTAGAATATCACCAGTCCTCAAGGAGTCTGAGGCTTCTGGCAGTGTGATACCAGAGCACACCAAACAATGGGAATTTACATTTGTGTACTGGTTCATATACATTTGACAGGAAAATCATATTAAATACTGACATGGGAGAGTAAACTCTACAGTACTGACTAGACCAGAGGGAAGTCTGGAAGATATTTTACTTTGAAATATACAACAGGATGACCATTTGTACTCTGATGGCCGAGTTCCTGCTAAGAGACTCAGCTATATTAAATCACCACTAGCTGGAAGGCACAAGTGCTTGCCCCAAAGCAAAGTCTTCAAACAGGGCTGCTGAGGCTGAGATTTTCTTTTCCCTTCTGATGTTTTCTTTTTTATCTTTATTCAAGTCTTATAGTTTTCAAATTCTGCATCAAATAAAGATATGTCTGATTTACTCTTGTCTTAGTTACTTTTTATTGCTGTGGCAATACACCATGACTTAGGCAACTTACAGAAAAAGTTTATTTGGGGTAACAGTTTTAGAGCATTAGACTCCATGACTATCATAGCAGGAAGCATGACAGCAGGCAGGCAGGCAGGCAGGCACAGTTCTGGTAGTTTAGTGCTTATATTCTGATACACAACCAGGATTCAGAAAGAGAGCACTGGTAATTGTTCTTTTGAAACTTCAGAGCCCACCCCACAGTGAAACATTTCCTCTGATAAGACCACACCTTCTAATCCTTCCCCAAAAGTTCCCTGGGGACCAAGTATTCAAATATATGAGTTGATGGGGCCATTTTCATTCAAATCACCACAATGCTCTAGACAATTTTAGGATTAAGAAGGACTTAATCCTTACTCCCAAGCAGGATATCTGAAAGCAAATGCTGAAAGTTTATTTAAAACTGAAGTAGAATTTAGAAACAACATTGTCTAGATTTCCTATTTCTCTTAATACATATTAACATGTCAAATTTTTATAGGCAGGCACTAAAATACACTTTAGGAAACTATACATTTGCTCAAATTCTTTCTTAAGTACTTCTAAAATGGTTGGCCTTGCCACTGATTTAGAAAATAATCCTGTTGTTAATTTTCTATCAAAATAGTAGCTCTATAAATACAACTCCTTTTTTTCTTTCTGATCTACATTCCTTTTTTTTTTCAGAACATTAGAGTCCGTGACCATCATAGCAGGGAGTATAACAGCAGGCAGGCAGACGTGGTGCTGGAACAGTATATATATATATATGTATACACACATATACATATACATATACATATACATATACATATACATATACATATACATATACATATACATATACATATACATATACGGTCTCTTCTTAAAATGCATTTTTTTACTTTACCTGCACGAATGGGATCTGCTCAGAGGGCACATTTTCCACTGGGACACAGCATGTGTAGCAGTAGAACATCCTTGAGCCACCACATTGGAGACACCGTGACCTCCCACTTTGCTGAGCCTTATGAAGAACTTCCTGAGACGCTAAGCATAAGTTCTGAAGGGGGTCTTCTGAAGCAATGGAAACAGTTTGTGACTGTTTTGTTTCTACACAGTTTGCATTATTTTCTTCACTTTCTTGAGGAACTACAGATGGACTGAGAGCCATTTTTTCTTTGAACTAAAACGTTCTGCTTCTAAAGCATGTATCATAGGTACACTGCAAAAATTAAAGTGAGAAGGAATAAAATGTCAACATTGTACTGTCATTACAAAGAAAATTGCCCAATATAAGTTATACTGTTAGGTTTAGTACTTATCAACAAATATTACTAAGTTCAAAACTCACTAAATTGATATGCTTGAGAATACAAAATTAAAAACAACCAACTCAAAAGAGCAATTTCAGTTATTCTTTCATTAAAAATGGAAATATCTATATTAAAAATTATTGCAAAAATAAAATTTAGACACTGATAGTACCCACTTTGATAGTACCCATTTTGTTCCAAATATAACAATTTTGATTTAAAAATATTAAGAATATAAGACTTTCTGTTATTATTATACAGAAATATATTCAACTATGGACTCTAGCTTTGAATTGGCATTCTATGACACTCTCATGGTGAATCTAAATAAAAATATGAAAGGCTGTAGTGGTATGAGTAAAATCAGTTGGGTATTATGAATACACACACACACACACATCTTTTCATTTTTCCCGATTTCTGGTTTGAAATTCCTTTCCTCAGGAGGGGTAGTAGAAAGTTCAATTTTTAAATTGTTCAACTATAATAATAGATGAACAAATACTCATTTCAAAACGGATTCTGCCTTATACCTTGGAGGGAGGAAAGCCAAAGAACCTAACAGGCCCTGATGATTCCCTTTCACTCTGTTAGCAATTAAGTCTATAAAACACTCTATAAAAACCCAAAGCAGGGCTTCCCAGAGCTTCTGGACAGTTTACTATGCAGGGGCTCACACAAAGACGAACTAATTCACACACTGTAAGGAAGCACACCTCAGCAGCACAGGGAGGAAGCACCTGTGCTTGAGTCCCTTCCCCATTTCTACCTGCCTGTATATTTAAATCTGTTAAAATATCCTTTATAATAACCATCAAATACAAGCATAGTGTTCCCTGAGATCTGTGGGCCACACAAGCAAGCCAAATGCATCTGAAGAAGGGATGAAGGAATCTCAGCTTGTAGCTAGTTGGAAGGGAATTCTGAAGGCTGAGCTTGTGACTGGGAAGAGGCTGGGACAATCTCTGTGACTGAACTGTCAGCCTGTGGATTCTGACACTGTCTCCAGTAGTGCCAGGACTGAATTTAATTAGAGGACATCAGCTGGTGTCCACCATACAATTACTTGCTTACTTCCTGCTGGGGAGAAAATCTCCTCACAAGTATTCTTTGTGAATATGGAGTGAGAGTAGAAGAAAATCAAGACATTCTTTCCTCCTAACATAGATATGTTCCACAAGGTATATTCCTCTCCAACTTAAACCAATAGTCAACCATAACACATCTGCTAATGCTGAGACAGCTACTGACAATTGTATTTGTAAAATATTCCATACAGTGAAATATTTGCTCTTAGACTTCTAAATGATTCAAAAGTATATACCCTTCAGATTCTTTCGTAAAGATAAAATCGTGTAAGAACTTTCACACTAAATATTTTATGTACAGGTTACATATGTGTTTGTGTGTATGACAACAATGAGAAGGAGGATACAGAAGCATGTAAGTATACCTATACTTAACATCAAATACATGCTGGGAGATGCAACTGGAGTTGGCGGGCAGGGGTTGGAAAAAATTATTAAACAATGGTGATTCCTAGGGAACTGACAAATAACTAGCATCTTGATGGTCTACTCTGCAACTTGGGCTGAAAAAATTTTTTTTTTCTACTCAATTTCTCTAAAAATAATGATATTCATGCAGCTTTATCCTGTCTACTTTGCACATAACAGCTATTTTAAGGCTCAAGGTCAGACTCTCAGTTCCTTATTAACTCACACAAAGACAATCTTTTACACTTCTGACTGATTATCACTGGGTCCACATATTTAGTAGACAAACGTGTTGATTTAGAGGCACTTTTCAATGGGGCTTTCCTCTGGCAAAAGTAGAATTCTTTTTGATTTACCTGTTCTTGATTTTTTTTTATACTTTTAGATAGATTCAAATACTTGTCAACTAAATTAAAACCATTCTGTAAAAGGCATCCAGGATTTATCTCTCTACTCAACTTTGGGGCTTTACACAGCATGACACAAGGCTACCTTTTCCACTACACTAAGCTGATTTGCCTTCCAATGGAACATTCCTTAAATTTCTCCTATCTTGAACTGTGGACCAGATAAGATTGCTTTCAATATTTGTTTGTGAAGTACTAAGAATTGATGAAGTACAATATCAAAAAAAAAAAAAAAAGCACCTTACAAGATACCACCGCCATTTTTTTTTTTTTTAACACAGAACCAGAATTCCTTCTCACAGAACACATTATATGACAAGCAGAATCTTGTAAAATTTTGCGTTTGGAGTTCAATCATTAAACAGCCCTGAAATGCTGCAATCTTAGGCATCACCATTCTTACCCAACCTCGTGGAACTAGCAATGCAAAGTGTTACTATACTTGTCTGACACTCCCAAGAAACAGACACAAGAAATGCTTCTGCTTATCGGCTGACGGTAACAGCACACATCTGTTTCCCTTCTTCGGCGACCACCCGGAAACCACTTCAAAGCCTGAATTACAGATCGGCGCTCACAAAGAGCTGGCTGTGCCAGAAGTAAGCAACGCCGACTTGGGAAGCCTAATAAGGATTCATTTAGGCCCCAGACCATTCGCATCTTTTTTCACAGGCACACCACACGCCGTGATCGTCCGCAGTAGGAATTCCGCTGGGTCGGTCGGGTCCCCGGCCCCAGCCACCCGACCCGAGGAAAGGCCGACCGTCACCACGCCGAACTCTCGGTCCGTAGCGCCTCTGCTCCACGCGCCCCGCCCGGAGCGCTTTCCGCAGGACACCAGAGGGCGGGCCCTGGCGGTTGCCAGGGCTACGGGGAAGC
Source organism: Grammomys surdaster (assembly GCF_004785775.1). NCBI lineage: Eukaryota > Metazoa > Chordata > Mammalia > Rodentia > Muridae > Grammomys > Grammomys surdaster. Next base: position 21,811,041 of record NW_021604587.1, read on the forward strand.
TGATCACGGCGCATGCTCAGAGGAAGAATCCCGTAGGCGAGCTAGAGGAACTCGTTTGGAAGTCCCGCCTTCGCTTCCTCTGAGAACAATCCTAAAGGAACCGTCCGCTTCCTGCTGTGCCGCCCGTTGTGGGCCTCTTGCGGAACTGGGAACAGTATTTTCGAAAGTAGTTTCTGTGAGTTAGTGAGGAGCTAGTAACTCCACTTTGCCTCCCCAAATATTATATTTAAGAGATCTCAGATTTGTAGCTTTAGGTGATTGTTAGTTCATGCTTGGTAGACTTCTTAGGAAAACCGTTTACGCATTGTTTGTTTTGCGTACAACACACAGACTTGGCACCCACTACATTTTTATGCTTTGAAGTCTAATATATGTGGATAAATGATTAGATTATTTTTCTATGCCCGCCTCAAAGAAGCCTAAACAATAGTTGTTAAATTAGAAACAAAACTGTCATATATCAAGCAATTTATTTAATGAGTGGAGAATTATGAAATTAGCTAATGGGAGAAAAAGAACAGCCTTGTGTGGAATCACAGATGACAAGCCAGTACACTGATATTTACCACACCAGAATTTATATAAAAGTTTTAATAGAACAGAAGACAATGGTCAACGTGAATTCTCCGGCTCACACCCTGAGGAGGGAGTAGGGCCCATTTCCAGCGGTTAAAAGGAAATGCCTGGGCATGAGTGGCACCTCATGCTTGAATGGAGCTTAAAGGGGGCTGGAGGCGAGCCTCATAACAACGCTTCCCCTCCTTTAGACTGCTTGTTTGAGGTGAGGTCCCAGAGGCTATTAGCACCAGCAGAAAGGGAACACGTGTGTCCAATGGTGCCCCCTACATACACACAGAGAGAGACAGAGACAGAGACAGAGACAGAGAAAGACTGAATAGTTCCCTTAATGTTTTAGAGACCTCAGCTCAAGCCAAACTGGTATTCCTGATTTGGATACAGAAAAGGAATTTCAGAACTAGTGAGAGTGAGGTAGAAGGAAGTCGTATTATAAATATTTGAATCTAGACTTTAAGCAAAAAGGTTGCAAGAAACAGGCATGCAGAACAAACACATTCTGAATGTCAGTAGTCCACCCTATACCTTCACTTATCAAAACAGAGAGGAAAAAAGCTACCAGCCTTTTGAAATGCAACGTGAGAGCCACCAGAATGATATTAATATATGTTGAATGCTAAAACAGTTGAGAGTCTCCTTTGAGACCCACATTGACATGTCTACCTGCCTTAGGGGTTAAGCTTTAGTTATGTGTGCACTATGTCACAGGTCACTAAGTTAGGCACCAAGCAGTGAGGGCCTGAACATCAGAAAAATGGGACATTTTACTTTTAATTATTAGCCCTTTCAATTTTTAGCATTGTTGTTGTTGTGGCCTTTACACCTTGCCTTGGAAGTGCTTACACTGTTAAGCGTGGGTAGTACAGGAAACATTATAACCAATTATAGGAACCTCGAGAGCCTGGGGGAGTCTATGAAGCCACATCCTGAAGGGTGGTTAGAGTACGGGAGGTATTTGCAATTGGGCAGGATGTTGCATAGGATATGTTGTTTCACATCTTGACCTATTTATAAACTTAAGTTGAATCTATACTTAAAATAAAAACTTAAGTTGAATCTATACTTTAGAGCTAGCAGTGATACCTCAGATCTGTACTGGGGAACCAAGAAAATCAAGAGATTGAGACCATCCTAGCATACATAGTAAGTTTAAGGCCACTCTGGACTGGGGAAGACACTGTCTAAAAACAAACAAAACCCCATACTTTTTAAATGAAACTACTTTTTAATGAAATTACTTTTCATTAATTTTTTTTTCATATCATACTTTTTAATGAAATTATTCGGGGCAGAAAGTCATTATACTTAGTAAAGTACTACACAATAGAACTTTCAGCTGCATGTATGTACATATATACATATGCTCATATATACATATATATGGCAAGCATTCCTATTTACCAATGTTCTAGGTTGCTATGTCTGTGTAACTAATTACTCCAAAGTACAGTAGTTTGAAACAACCATGTGGTCTAGTGCATAGTTGGCTTTTTCTCTTGTAACTCACATGGAATGACTGGGTATACTATCAGGATGCCTATTAATAAATTCACTATGCAGCCTCATCTTCCTCACAGTGAGGCAGGAGAGTAGCGACTTATTAGCTTAGGCTGGGAGTCTGTCTTAGAGTTTCTGTTGCTGTGATAAAACCATAACTAAAAGCAACTTGGGGAGGAAAAGAGTTTATTTGGCTCACATTCCAGTTCATAGTCCATTGATGGAAACCAAAGCAGAAACTCAAAGCAGTAACAAGACAGAAGCCGTGGAGGGGTACTGCTTCCTAGCTTGCTCCCTATTGCTTTCTCAGCCTGCTTTCTTATACAGCCAAGGACTGCCTATCTGGGGTGGGGGGGCAGTGCCACCTGTGCCTACCCACATCAATCACCAGTCAATAAAGTATACTACAGACTTGCCTACAGACAATCTGATAGAGGCATTTTCTCAGTTGATGTTCCCCCTTCCAGATAACTCTAATTGTGTCAAGCTGACAAAACCAAACCAACCAAAAATAAAACAACACAAAACAAAAAGCATCAACAACAAAAAACCCACAAAGAACAAAACAAATAAACAACAACAACAAAAACAACCAGGACAGACTCCAAATGGAATGCTGCAAAGCAGAGTGAAATTGGTTGTCCTTTTTGACCCATCCCCCCAAAATAAGTGTTACCTCTCTCCTATTCTTTTGCTTGCAAATGAGATTTTATGCCTGTTTAGATATTAGGAAAAGGAACATAATTCACACTTCCAAAAGGATTATCAAAGAATGTGTAGCCTGTAAGATAAACTAACATAGTGAACTTTCAGCTATCCCAGGAAACCACAAAATATCAATGGCTTAATATGACAAATCTTTCTGATAAAAGATCCATATAACTGTTCCTAGTTAGAAAAAAATAATAGGCTCTGAGTCACAGGCTTTTTATTTTCAGTTTTTTGAACACCTTTTGGATATGATCAAAATGCATTGTATGAGATTCTCAAAGTAATTAAAATGTTATACTTAGAAATGAGCTACCGAGGCATGAAAATCCTCTAATGCACGTTATTAGCTGAAGGAAGCCAATCTGAAAAGGCTGTACACGTGTGACTGTGTTATATCACCGTGTAAGCATTACTCGCATTTGTGATGATGACGGACCAGCCATGCACACATGCCACTTACCCAGTCAGTAATGTATGCCAAGTATATAGCAATAGTGTGTGCTAAGTACCATCCTATCTAGCTTTGTGTAAGCACATGCTGCTATTGGCATGACAGATTACTTAACTGGTGCATTTCACACAATGTCGCCCCATAATTAAGTGACTAATAATTGATGCCTGGCTCTTTCATGTGGTGATACATACCTGTAATCCCAGCTACTTAGGAGGCTGAGGCAGGAGGATCATGAGTTGAAGACCAGTTTGGGCAGCATAGTAAGTCCTTGTCTCAAACAATACAAAACAAAAAAACCAGATAACCAACAAACCAACCAACCAAACAAACCAAAAACCAAAAACCAAAACCAAACAAAAGGCAAAAAGGCAAAAGGCATTACTGAATCTACAGAGATATTTTTAAATGCTAGATTCTTAGCAAAAATGTAGTTTGTGAAACTTTCACACACTTCTGTAGAAAATAAAAATCAGTGTACAACCGTTTTTAGAAGTCTCTTTGGCAGTGTTCACTCCAGCAGACCTTGCCATCCCACTATGAGTTAGAGATTGTATGCCAGAAGACATTAACAAGAACGTTCATGTTGACATGAGGGGTAACATATGAGTGGGAATTGACTTGAGTTCCCCAAAAGTGGAACAGACAAATAAACTTTGAAAGTATTATACACTACAGTATTACTCAACAAGAATCATATTCTTTCATTACATGAGACATCATGGATAGATCTTATAGTTATAATGTCACATTCAGAAGCCCAAGGCTGTTTATTTTGGTTACTCCAGTTCCATAAGTCTATGAGGAAAAGTTTATTCAGGATGGTAGGAATTAGTATGACCATGATGCATAAAAGAAGAAAGGCTAACCATGTATCATTTGCCCAAGAGTAGAGCCTGAATTATTCAGAAGAGCTTTAATCTCTTATTCTAATCCAACAAAGCCTAATCTAAGAAATAGAGTCATAGTCCTGAGCAAAAGGTGTCCACTTTCTGTTTTGAGACAGTGTCTTACTAAATTGCCTAGGAAGACTTCAAACTTGGAATTTTCATGCTTCAACCTGCTAAGTAGCTGGGATTACTGTTCTTTACTACCAGATCTATCTGAAACACTCCATTTCGTCACGCACTGTTATTCAGCCTATACTATAACATCCTTAATATATTTGTACACTAGTTTTTACACCCTTGTCTGTTTACCAGATTTATATTGGCAGCATTTACCCTGGATTGTGGATCCTATTCTTCCTTAGGTTATTCTGTAATTTTGTACCATTGAACATTATGTAACAGTCATTGTGGAACACTGAGATTTAGTAGTTTTTATTTTGGAAAGCACCAGCCTTTTTCTTTCTTTGGCTTTTAGAATAAGGGGTTGAACAAAACTTTCTTAGAATGAAAGGCTGCTCTAGAATCTTCTTTGAGTTGAGTTGAGTTGAGTTGAGTTGAGTTGAGTTGAGTTGAGTTGAGTTGAGTTGAGTTTTAGGGTTAGCTCTAACTTTAACTGGATTGAGTTCATTTGGGATTTATTCAACCTCCAACCACTTCTAATTACTTCTAATATTTTCTTGATGTTTAAGCTAGAGGAAGTTTGAAGTGAAGTTTGATTTTTAAACTGTAAGAATCAATCAGTCTGTCTAGTTTTCCTCTGTGTACACTCTTCCTCCACTCTGGCTTTGTTGACAAAATTCACAAGTGAGGCTTGAAGGTGATATGGGGCGGGAGGGGGTGTTTAAGTCATCTGCCTTTGCATTGGGGTATCTTTCCAGTTTTTTTCCCTAAAAACATACTTAGATTTAAGGCACAGCAGATCTCTCTTCATCTCCACATTTATTTCATCATGGCAGGTCAAGGGAAGATTCAGTGGATGGAGACACCTGTCCCTCAGGTAAGGAAGCTGTTGTGGATCTGTGCTTATTTATAGAGTATGTTTTTTTCCAGATTTCAGGTCATCAGCTGGGCTGGCTTCATGGGCTTGCCCTGCTGTTGACCTGAGCCTGGTACTGATAAGCTGTGCATGGAGTTTAGAGCTTTAATAAGTTTGGAATGAAGCATTATAAACTTGCCCATCATTGTTATCAGTATCTGTGGACTTTCATTAACACCTAGAAAAGAATGCTTTTTATATGGTCTGGCTTTTCCTTATTATTTCCACAGAGAAGCTCTCCCCTTCTATGAGAACAGATGTATGTCTACCTCACATTTCTTAAGTCCTTTTCATATGAGGTAAATAGACTGTGAATTTCATATAGAGGTTGACTAAAAGTTCCCTACGCATGTTTCATGCCTTCCATTCATTTTCTCTTTCCTTCCAGTAAAATGTGATATTATTTTCAGGTTATAATTGAAATAGTGGGCTGGAGAGATGGCCATTAAAGGCTAGGTTCATAACCAAAAATTTAATTGAAATAGTTTGATAACCATTAAAAGAAAAGAAAACATTTAAATTTATTTCATTTATTTCTAAGCCTCTTGTATACCCTACTCCTCATGTCTCTTTCTTTATCTGCTTAGCCCCAGAGTTCCATTTTTCCTTAATATTTGACTTCATCTGTTCTTGATATTTTATATGTTTTACTATCATTGTTAAATGCATGTTTAATAATATTCATATATTTTAAATAATATTAAGAGAATGACATATTCTATTTAACTCCAAATGTGTAATTAGTTTTATAGAGTATACTCCTGTGATTTTATAAACTGGACCATTTAATAGGTGAATATACGTTAAGTGTTTTAGTAAACTAAAATATGACAATTCTTTCAGCCATTATCAATGTATGTTAATTAGTTATTAAGGACTTCCAAAGTTTTCTCTCTCCCTCTCTTTGGCTCCTCCTCACTACATTTTCATTATCTGGACATGTTATTATTTTTCAAATATCTAGATACTTCTCCCATTTATCTCCTTACCTATTCATAAAGTGACGCATACAACAAGACTTACATGCTTGGGACAGCTGCTGTGTATAACTTATGGGATTCAGTTCTGATGTACATAGTCTCTCTCTCCCTAGAGACAAGAATCTGCTCAATATTGCCATGAAGAAACTTGTAAATTTGGAGATTGAAGCCTTTTTAGAAAAAAAAAAAAAAGCACCTGTTTTTGTCTTTGTGGATGCTTTGTTTTAAAACAAGTCTTTCTGGGTAATCAGTTTGGTCTTCAATTTTCAATCTTCCAATTAAAAGTGACTTTTAATTTGATAGTTTTGAGAGCTAAATAGGCAAAGAAGGACTTGGGAAGAGAAAGTTTTAAACAGGGAACTATCTAAGCTGAAGGAGGATTGCGTGCAAAGTCTCCACGAAAAGGACTCAGATTTATCTTGATAAAATTCATCTATGGTTGAGTAGATTTTCAGTGCTCAGAGAAACTACTACACAATACAAATGGGACTATGAGTTGTTAGCCTGGAGCCTCCAGAGTATTCTCGAAATTTGACTACTGTGGCTTTTCTGTCACCAAGGTGAATATTTATTAAATTTCTGTTTCTGGGTTTATTATAGATACATTCCACAACAACTCAAAAATATCTTGGAACTTTTATTAGAATTGGAAATGAAAGCATTCAGCAAAATTACCTCTATCCCTTTTCAAAGTGTGTGGACTTTACGAAGTACATAAATGGATGTTTTAGAATATCTTACAAATTCTAAAAGTTCTAACTTAAATACCATATTTTGCTTTAGTGGGCTATGTGTACAATCAGATTTAATGCAATTGACTGATTTTGTTCATTAGAAAGTCCAGGAGCCCCCTACGAGCTTTGAAGAATTCTTAAAGTCTCAGAACTGGGTGAGTAGGACTTCCTGTTCTCATTTCTCTGCTGACACACATTTTAAAAATATCAAATGTGCAAAGAAAAATGAGATTCAAGACTGTTTCAATATGGGAAATGTTTGCACCTGTTTGTTTCCTTTCAGTGGGCTTTATGTCATGTCCAGTTTATCTCAACAACAGTGTTTGACTGTTAATCCTGTTAACCCTGTGCATACAGTTAGGTGAACTTCCGTAAGATTTCTGTCTTATTTATACCTTAGAAAAATCTGAGAAAGAGAAAAGAACTGATAAAGCCTTATTCAAATAAAATTTTATTTTGAAAAAAAAAAAAGAAAAAGAAAAATCTGACACACTATTTTATAGGAGAATGCTTTCAGTTTTTGGTTTTTTTTGTTTGTTTTTGTTTTTTTTACAGATACTAATATATTTAAAGGTAATGTGTCATCAAAGTAGTAACTTATGCAAGTGATTCTCAAAACGTGTTTTTAGAAATCTCTTGCAAATTTTGTGAGGTTTTTGATTATTTGAAATGTATTTTTCAAACATTTAATAAAAATAATGCTGTAGAATAAATTTCAATTTTAGATCATTAAACTCTTTGATTCGAATGTGTTCTAGATGATGTAAAATGTGTATTTCTGCAGGATTATTGGCCCAGGGATGTTCATTATAGAGATGATGATGCATGGGAAGACACTCTGAAAAAACTAGAAGAGGCTCTTTCATATACTTCTATTTATTCTTATTTGTGGACCAATGTTCCTCGACTCTATGAAATCGTTGACAGCCTGGAGTCAAAATTAAAGGAATCTTCACGTCTTTTGCAACACCATGCCTCCAGATTATTTGAAAGTGACAGAATGATTTCCAAGAAATGTAAGATTTATTTTTTATGTGAATAAGGTAAATGGTCAGTGATGTGTGTGTGTGTGTGTGTGTATGTGTGTGTCTGAGCGTGCGTGTGTGTGTTTGTGTGTGTGTGTCTGTCTGTCTATGAATGCTTCTTCTATGTATGTTCTCAGAAAGAATGAAATGCCAAAGTTTAAATATTTTAAAACTAAATGTTTAAAACTCTCATCATCCAACAGAACCTAGTAAATATTTTTAGATAGACCTGAGTATGAGGTTTGAAAGAAAGCATTACTAGAACAAGCCTAAGACAGTTAAAAACTTTGTTAAACTGGAAAAGAGGTAGCAAAACGTCAGGATTCAGAGAAGCAAGATGTACCAATTGATGATGTAAGAAGGAAGCTTCAATCAATAGCAAATGTAGAAACCAGAGCAACCAAGGGCTCATCCACATGGTCAAGGTTAACCCATGGGTATATGTAGTGTTCAGTGTAGTAACCGAGAGCTGATCCATATGGTCAAGGTCAGCCCATGGGCATGTTTAGTATTCCGTGTGGAAGAAATGAACTGTTAGATGTACGTCCTCAAGCAGTGGTCATTTTTCCATCCTTAGTATTTGTATAACATTTTTCCTATCCAATTGAAAATAAGAATTTTTTATTTCTCTTTTTTTCTATTTCTATGACTTTTATTTTTGTCTCTGTCTGCATTGTACTTCAAACACTGTATTGAGCAGAGAGAGTGGAAACTCTTGTCTTATTCCTGATTTTAATGGTAAGGAGTTTTTCTCCATTTAGCATTAGCTTTCCTCGTAGGACTGCCTTCATTGTGTCCCATAGATTTTGGCATGTTTTGTTTTCAATTCATTCATATCTATGATTCTTTTTCTTTGTGATCCTTTTCTTGTCTAATTATCATTCAGTAGTATTTTTTGAAGTTTTCTTGAGTTTGTGTACTTTCTTTGGTTTCTCTTGCTGTTGATATCTGGCTTTATTCCACTACAGGCAGATAAATACAGGATGTTATTTTAACATCCTTCTATTTGTTTGTTTGTTTTTTTTCTGATAGGATGTGTTTATATTTACATGGTACAGTTCAAAGCAATGGCTACATTGGTCATACATATTAGAAACCATAAAAAAAGTTAAGAACTAAAATGTACATCATACACTTGTATATATATTTTTTTACAGAGGTAAAAAGGCTTATTATAAAAAAAAATCAATACAACAGGGGTTTTAGTATACAGGTAAATGAGTTATGCTTCAGGCACTTTAATCTGTTAACGTGAGCGGATAGCTTGGGATGAGTCAGGGAAACTTCTGAACAGGAAACCTTTTGGTTAGGTTTTATTACCACGAATATAAAAATAAAATCTGAATAATTTCTCTTAAATGATTGACGTCAGTATGGCAAAGCTGACTGGGAAAATACTACACACCGTTCAGCTGCAGTGTGGCAATGAAACATATTTACATAAATGTCCCCATGGCTGTCTTTGTGCCCTTAACCGCTGCCTTCACAAACCAAAAAGACGATGATGCGCAGAGTAAGATCCACTAGAATAACTCTCAGGAGGGTGGGGACCAGCAAGGGAGGAAGGAAACGCAAACAAGGACAGAGGCAACGCCACTAGGCGGCCGGGACATGCATTCTCACTGAAATAAATAGGGGCTCTTGAACCGAGGTCTGAGGCAACAAAGATTAGTGTTGTGCTTAGTAGAGAGGCAAAAGGGCCCAAGGAGAGTGCCTCAGGCCGGGGACAGTCTCTCTACAGCACTGGAGGCTGGCTGGAGGCAGTCTAGAGTCTCCTAGCACAGAGACCCCCACCATCCGCCATGGTGGAGATGGCAGCTCTCCGCATCTTTTCTACAATAGATAGCCCCAACCAGTCATCCCAACGAAGAAAAACACCTCCCAATTAACGTATAAGCATGCTGATTATCTACACTGATGATCCGGCTAAAGAAACACGACAGGCTGTCAGGCGAGCAGAAAACACTGCCAGGAAGGTCTGCATGGCGAGCATTTTCCCAGTATGATTGACAGACTGGAAAAAGGCCTTTTCCTTTAAAGACTGAAGTCCATGTGCAATAAAGGGTGGTGGTGGGGATTAAAGGGGACCACCTCTGCCCTCCACCGTTAATCACCATGGGAAGAACAGCCAGTGGTGACAAATCTGTCCCCTACAGTCCCCATGGAGTTCTGATTGTACTGTGCTAGGTATAGATAGCCGCTTTCGCTTTTCTTTTCAATAGTAAGATCTGGCTATTCCATATATAGTCCCCCCTGCGTTATGCCTGTCGCTGAGCCATGCAAAAGGCTTCTATTTGTTTTGACTTGCTTTATGATTTGTCTTCTGATGAATCTTAGAGAGAGCTTGTGGGCTGCTGAGAAGAATCAGTACTCATAGTGTTGGGTTGAGTTGGTCTGTAGATGTCTGTGGGGTTCACGTTATTCGCCGTGTCATTTAACCCCAGTGTTTCTCTGTCTGGTTTTTCCTGGGGAGGCTTTCCACAGATGTTTGAATGTGGCTTACAGAGTTTTCCACTTGCAGCATTATTTCGATTTGAGTTTTCATCAGCAGTGTCCTCTTTATTAAATTCTGTATTCTCTTGTCTTGGGTTGGTTTCTGCATTTCATTCTTCTCTTTGTTTTGTTTTAAGTACCAAATCTAACTAGCTGAACTATTTGAAAAACAATGTGACTTGCTTGTTAGATATCAGTTAAGATAAAACATTAGACACAGAAGTATCACAGACATGTAAGATAGAGCTTGATATTTTGGAAAAACAAAAGGAGACATGATAATAGTTTCATTACTTATTAAGGGTGTGTGGCTTGTCAAAATTTCTAGTTCATTTTCAGCTAATGGTTTTGTATATGATTTATTGAAATTATCTAGAATGTCTTTGGTTTTTGTCTTGTTTTTTATTTCATTGTTGTCAATTTCTTTTTCTTAAAGGGCCATATCCAAACCTGGAACGCTACAAGGCATTTATAAAAGAACACTATAGACCAAAGAAGATAGCGGTATGAGCTTTGTGTTTTTACTATCCCTCAAAAGTGTACTTTCATAAAAAATATAAATGCCATAGTTTACAGTTAAGAACTGATAATGTTTTTATAAATGTCCTTTTAATCTTTTGTGAGTAACATTTCTGTCTTGAGAATCTAGAAATGTATTTTTTGACACACAATATTGGAGCCTTGATACTGTCATATCCTCCTAAGTCATTTGAGATTGATTTTAATGTATCTATATATTCATTCCTTTGATTATTTAATGAATGAAATATGTGAACTAATGCTTTATTAATTATTTTGAATTGTAAATATTTTATTGGGTTTATCAGAATTTTATATAAAAATCCTTTAATTTATAATTTTAAATAATTTGTTTTGAATTTTTCCAGCTTTCAGATCAAATGGAGACAGAGAAGAATATAGAGGTATTTCAATTTTTCTTACTGCTGGATTATATATCAAGTATACTATGTAGGGCCAAGAAAATGATTATAATGCTATAGATGTAGATATAACTATAAATTTGTGCTCTAAGAAAGAGACTTGGGAACAGGCTTTCTGTGCTACCCTATTCTTGTTTCTTTATGCATGGACAATCTAAAATATTTGATCTTATGATTATTTGCCAAAATATGTTCTGAAATATGATTCCATTATGTTTAAAATATTGGCTCACAAGTATGTAGAGAAATTTAATTTCTCAGAAACAAAATATATTAAAATAATTTTTCTAGGAGAAATACATGATTTTTAATGTAATAACATAAAATAGCATAATTGCATTGGTTAAGTAATAGTTAAATATTTATTTGTCTTCTAAAGTATATGTAACCACTATACTAAGAACAGAATTAATTTTTGTTAAACAACATTTTCTCTTTTTTTTCCCTAGGGTTGCACCTTTATATTCAAACAAAGTGAACCGACACAATTACCCAGACATTTGGATGCTAAACAGATTTATCTTTTTGTTTTAAGAACCTATAACTTTGAGGTATATAAGCATTATTTATTTTGAACCTATAGTAAAATTTGAGAATATGATTTTAATGGATCAGACCTTTAAACTATAAGAAGTTAGATGTTAAACAAAACTTGATTCTTTGAACATTAAATTTGAAAGGAAACATTAGTGATGTCTAACCCTCTTTCCCAGAAGAGAATGAGTTTGTGTCTTAGTTACTTTTCTATTTCTGTAACAAAACACTATAACCAAGCCAACTTATACAAGTGTTTAATTGGACTTATGGCTTCAGAGGGTTAGAGTTCATAATGACAGAGCAAAGACATGGCAGCAGGAAAAGTTGAAAGGTCACATCTTGATTTCCAAGCAGAAGGCAGAGAGAGCTAACTGGAAATGGTACCAAGCTTTTGAACCCAAAAGGCACTCCCAATGACACACTTCTCCAATAAGGCCACACCTCTTAATCCTTCACAAACAGTTCCACCAGCTGGGGACCATGTTTCAAAGATAAGGGCCTATGGGGACCATTCTCATTCAAACCACCACAATTGGTGTGCTGGTATCTCTAGGGTCTTGATGCTAGTGTCTACTGGCTGGGAATGTGACTATGAAAGGTCTTTCTTCTCTGTTTCCACTCTTATTAACTCAGGCACCTTAGCATTCTGTTTTTACTCTGAAATAACATATGAGAGCTCTAACAGATGTGACTTGTGTGTTCTTTTAAAGCCTAAAAAATGTCCTGGCATACTTTTGTGTTACATCCTATAGTATAACTGAATATAAAACAGAAAGTATAGGAGTGTGACTAGTTCAGTGGCCAGTGATCATCAGGGATGGAATGAACTTAGAGAGTAGGTATTAATAAAGCTGATCATTATTGCCTTTCTGTCTAAATTTCTATTTTCCATGTTTATATATACTATGTGTGTTCTTTGTAATAAAAAATTGCAAAGTATAAACTGAAGCTATTACCTGAAATATTATATTACTGAAATATCGTTAGTTCCCTGTGGAAAAGAAGTACTCTCATAGAAATAATTATAAATAATTTTCTTGTTAAAAAATTTGGAAGATTTCCTTGTTGTTGACTTGCATCTGAGGAACAAAAACCCCCAGTATTTATGGATTTTCCCAATGGAATTGTTGAATTATATTGAATCTAATATTTAAAAATTCTTGTGAGAATTGTAGATAGGTTTGGATGACATTGAAAAGCTTCTGCATGGCAAGAAAAATAATTAGTAGAATCAAGAGATAGTGTACAAGGATAGTAAAAATCTTTGCCAATTAAACATCTAAAACAGATAAATATCTAAGATCTATAATTAGCTTCAAGAATTAAACATAAAATATTAAAGTCATCCAATCAATAAAGCAACAAATGAATTAAATATATATGTCTCAAAAGAAGAAATACACATGGTCAATATATATTTGAGAAAGTATACAGTATCCTTAGTCACCAGGAAAATGCAAATTAAAATTACTTTGATATTCCATTGCCTTTCAGTCAGAATGGTTGTCAAATAAAGCAAATGACACCAGCATATCCAGTCATGGATGAGGGAAGTAAGAGCTTACATGCTCTTGGTGAGAATATAGCCTAGAGTAGACACTGTGAAAGTCAGTATGGATGTTCTTCAAAAATATAAAAATAAAACTTCCATATAATCTAGCTATGCCACTGCTGGGTACATCACGAAAGGATGTAATTACATTACCACACAGATATTTGCCATGCATGTTTATTACTGTACTATCCAAAATATCCAAGATGTAACTAGCCTAAATGCCTATCAATAGATGAATTAATAAATAAAATATTATAGATATACATATAACACACACTATGGGATTTTATTCAATAATAATAAAAACTGAATTTAAGTTATTTGCATGAAAATGGATTGAATTGGAGGTCATCATGTTAAGCTAAGCAAATAAAACCAAAAAATTGTTTCTCATATGTGGGGTGTGTGTGTGTGTGTGTGTGTGTGTGTGTGTAGAAAGGGTGACTGAGTTGAGTGGTATCCTAAATGGAAGAAAAGGAGGCAACAAGGGAGAGTATTGAGAGAGATCCAGATAAAATATTACTTGTTTTCTCACATATGCAGAATATAGATATATTTAGAAAAAGAAAAGGGACCAATGGGATGCGAGAGACTGGCTAGAGGGAAACTGTGTGGTGACTATGTGCAAGACACGTCTGTAAGGAAACATCTGTACATAATCTAAGAAATTCATTTAAAACCCTTGTGAATAAGAGCATAAAATGGTCTATTGAATCTACTTAACTAAGTAAAAATTTATAGTTTCTAGTATTGATGGTAAATACACTTAACTTTAGGTACCAGCTTTGGCGAATTGTCTGCTTATGGGAAATGTTTAGATAAATTCATGAGAAGATTTACTGAGTTAAAATTCCATGTCTAAGTGGATATTTATCTTAAGTTTTAAAAAAAGGTGAGAAATACAGTATGTTTCCTATATTGTGAGTGCGCTTAGTTTAGTCTACATCATCCTTGCATTAGGTACTAGCCATGTGTAGTTTGAGAGCAAATAAAATGTGGTTGGTATGACTGATAACTTAAAATTTTCATTCAATTTATTTTAGTAGACTTATATACAACTATAAAACTAATATTTAATCATTAAGATAGTTATATTTGGAATAAAATTGCAACATACATATTATGATTTTATTTTATGTAAACATTCCAGTCTACATTTATATTACATTTATTTTATGTAAACATTCCAAAATACATTCCATTGTTTTCAAATTTTAGCACTAAAGATGTAAAATATTTAATTAATATTATTAATTAATTAATTAATATTAATACTTTATCAATAGTAACACTTTAACTTGTTATCCGTAGGAGAAGGTGTTTAAAGTCTGGAGAACCCACGTTCTCTCAGACTGCTCCATTGCTCTTTTGCATGACTCCTTTTGGTGGTGGTTTCTACATAAATTCAAGGTAAATAGTATTTTAAAACTGTGTAAAACATTGATTTGTAACACAATTATTTTTTCAGTACTGTTATTGTTAATACAATTTTTTACACAGGTGATTTTTTAGCATTGCTCATAGACTAAAGATCCTATATAAACTTTCTTCTTTCACAGTGGTTAAGATTCCAATAAAGATTTCAAAGGACTCGGTTCTTCGTCAATCAGAAAAAATAAGGGAGACCCAATACCATAGTGATTAATAAAGTTGAAGCTTTACATGGTATTATATGTTGGTAACCTGAATGTAACATCTACTACAAGTCAGTAACATTGAGGATTTAGAAGAGAACCTGGTGGTCAGATAGACAGAGAGCCTTTATCTGATTAAGAACGGTGAGGATCTGAATCTAAGGGGGGGAACTAAAATTCTTGTAGTAGCACAAGAAGCACTGTTTGACCAGCTTAAAGTTTGTTTCCCCAAAGTGATGTAAAAAGCTAGAAGGTGGCCCACACTGTGACCCCCAAGCCACCATCATCTGAGGACAGTGTACATGACAGTACAAGCCCTTCACTGGTAATACCACCCCACTTCCAGGATCAAAGCTCATATCAGAGGACTGTGTACAGTATTCTGTTCATCACTCTTCATAGGTTGCACAATCATCCCTATCTAATTCCACCCTGGGAATCCAAATCACAGCTGTTTAAGTACCATATTCACAGCATGTGTAACACAAAAAGAACCTCCTACCAAGCTGCAGCTTTCCCTAACTAAGCCTGAACCACTTCTGATACCCCAATTACACATCCCCATGTGTCCCCAAGACTGAACCTCAGGCACCACTTAGCAAGTTCAAAGATGAGCCAGGTTTAGCTAAAAACAAATAGAAATTCTAATGTCTACTCAACAAAGGTGGATCAGATATTCAAACCACATAGTCAATAACACTACTCCATATATGCAATCCTAACACAAAAAAAATATGAAACCAAAAACAATGTGTTTCTTCAAAAAAAAAATGATACCTCACAGTAATGTTCCCCAGGGAAACAACTAAGATGACACACAAAATCAGGAACTGAAAGTAGCAATCTTAGATATGTTCAAGGAACGCAAATGGGGAAAAGAGTAAGTGCCAAAATGATGACTAGAAAACACAAGCTAATGGTTAAGTGAAATAATTAAGACAAAACAAGATATGAAAATAGAACAATAAAGAGATATAAATCCTGAAGAAAATCAAAATGAAATTTGAAATGAACAATTCATTAAGTCTAATAAGCTCAGAGGAACACCTCACCAAAGATATAAATTGAGTGGAAGAGAGAATATCAGAGCTTGAAGACAAGGGAGAAGAATTAGATCACTCAATCAAAAGAAAATGAAAAATCTTTCAAATGCCCTATGAAAGGGGCACTCAGGTACTGTGAAACATAAAAAGACCAAGGTTATGGACTATAGATAGAGAAGAAGGAAAAGAAATGTAGGTCGAAGGCACATCAAGTATTTCCAACAAAATCATAGAAGAAAATTAATCCATTCCACAAGATGGAAATTATGTCTGGTACCATTAACTAGGACAAGTACCCATGCCTGGGTATGTCATAGACCCTAGAAGAGAACTTAATACCATTACTTTGCTAAATGGACAAAGTATTAAACTGCTCAATAATGTATATCTTTATACCCATAGATTAGTGAAGCCTTCAACCTTCATCAGAGAAGCTTCTTTTTATAGTAGGTGACTGATATTTTGATTGGAATGGCCCCATACACTCATATGCTTGAATACCTGGTTGTCAGTTGCTGGAACTGTTTGGAAAGGATTAGGAGGTGTGGCCTTGGTGGAGGAGATGTGTCACTGGGTCGTTTTGGGTTTTCAAAAGACTGGTGCCATTCCCAGTGTTCTCTGCCATTCCCAGTGTTCTCTCTTCCTTATGGGTGAATTTCAGTATGTGAGTTCTCGGCTGCTACCTGCTGCCATGCTCCCTGTCATTATGATCATGAGCTCTAACCCTCGCAAACCGTGAGCCCCAAATTAAGCATTTTATTTTATAAGTGCACTGCACATATGAACTCAGAGAACTGTGACTGTGTGTACAAAATCAAGCTAGGCATTAATGGTTCACTGAAATAGATAGCCTTAAGGCGGATGATCTGGAAATTCATTTTAGGTTTAAGATCCTATGTATCTATAAATCTCTATTTGTTTTGTTTTCCTTCTTTTGATCCTGTCTGTTTTTCTTTTTTCTTTCTTTCTTTTTTTCAAAAATTTTTTCTCAAATCATAATTCACACGGGTACAAACACAGAAAGGCAGGATGTGGGGAAGGGAATGACACTGGAGTGTGGGTGTTCAGGGGGAATACAGATATCTTCAGAACCGGGTATCAGCTGGATGAAGGTTCAGGGGACAAGTTGTTTTGTTTTCTAATGCCATGAAAATTAGCAATTTTGTATTTTTACTTTTTATTGTTGTTTTTACAGCTTGTATTGTGTGTTTGGACTCCCTAATTCATCTCCTGTACAGTGAATTTAGATTCTGATTATTGTCATTACTTCATAGAGAAAGAAGCTAGGCTTGGAATTTTATTATGATATTGCTGATATTAAATCACTTTAATTATGCTCTTGTTACTGATAAGCAGAGTTTACATTTTTATGGACAGTAACTGAGTTGTTGATTGTTTCCAGCATAGTAGCTATTATCTTCACTCTACAGATGTCTGCATGCTTTCTGTGCTCTAGACACTATGCTGAGGGTTTGAAATACAGAATGATGTAAAATGTGGTCTTGGCCCTAGTATAATTTTACTACTCTTTTTTAGATATGACAGATATATATGACTGTCATCTAGGAAATTAGGCTGTAATCCTGTCCAACGTAGTGCAACTAATAAATGAAAGAGCTGCCATTAAAACACTACACTGTAATGCTGAAACAAATGGCCTCTCGCATTATACTACTTGAACTACCCTTTAAGAATAGTATATAACATATTCTCATATGTTATATACAGACTATATTACATGTAATAATATACACATAACTTTCTAATATAAATTGTAATTGGCACTAATTTCATACATGCATCTTCTTTAAGCCTGACAAAAGAGATCAAGATTTCTTGTTTGACAGAATCGCAGAAAATTATGTCATACTTTTCATAAAAATACCTCTAAGGAGAAAGGATGCATTCTTTCAGGTAAATGTAAAAACTTAACAGATACAATAATTACCTTCATAGTGTATGAAAAATATATTTTGTTTAAATATATGAACATATTTTGATTACCTTTCAACAAAAATTTGTCTTATGTAAGTAATGGAGATATTTTTAAGTTTTACCACCATGACCATTACCCCAAATACTGTGTTCTCTTGACTCGTAATCATAAAATCACAGTAGTTCCATAGTTACTTTATTAGGAAATTGGTGACTTCTTTGTATATTCTTGGTTTTGTTCTATTTACCTATAGACTATCATTTTTCTTTTACTTTATAATAAATCTTTTAGTCCATTTAAAAGAAACCAACTAGATTGTATTATACACAATGAATAAGCTATAAACTAAACATTTATTTTATATTATATTAATAAGTAAAGTTCATTGAAATAATGTTACTTTGGTAAATTGAGAAAATGTAGAGAATTTTAAAAAATATTAGTAATATCAAATACAAAGTAATATCCAAGTATCTTATTGCTTTAGCAATCTGTAAATCAGAAGTGTATAAGCATTTTAGAGTTTATACATGTTTTCACATTGTTGGACAGAACACAAAATATCATTAATGAAAATACCAATAACTCTAAATTTAAGGATTTTTCAAGTATTTACATTCAATGTTGGTTTATCTTACATATAAGTAAAGTGTGGTAGGGGAAAACTATAGTGGACTGGGAACTGAGTTTGAAAGACTTGTCCACTACTGGCAGCACTATCCTATTGGCTGCTATCCTAGAATCCATAAAGTGAAGAAAGGACCAACATTCATCTTTTACTTCTTGACTGTGGGTGCTATGTGACAAGTTCCCTGAAGCACCTGATGCCATGTTTCTTTTAAGTTGCTTTTATCAGAATATTTATCATAGCAACAGGGAAAGAAATTAAAGCCATCTTTTTGTAATCACTAGGAGGTAGCATAATTTTACATACACAAACACACAAAAGACTTGATAAGTCTCTTATTCTACATTGTTAACATTTTAATTTTAACTATTAATAAAACTTATGTTCCACTGATAATATGTGATCATTTGAGTAATGAAGATATTCATGGCTCACTGCATAAGACTGGATACACTGATATGTTACAGAATTCTTTGTCTCACACATCCATCTTCCTGCCACCACTACCCAAGTTAAGGATGCCCTAAAAGGAATGTGTACCAGCAAATTTGAGTAGTATTTGATTAAAATAAGCATATTAGTTTCCTACAAACATTATGTGTTATAATAAACTTAGTTACTGAAAGCAATAGAAACTCATTTTCTTAGTTACAGATGCCAGGAACTCAAGATGAATAGAATATGAGTCTAAAATGAAGGTATCAGCAATGTTGTTTTCTTTAGAAATCCCAGGGAGTTGATCCTCAATTTCTCTATGTTTCTGGTATCAGGACATGACCACATTCTCTGACCTACAGATCCATCACTGCACGCTTGCTTCTACTGTCACACTGCCTTCTCCTCGTCTGGAGTCAGTCTGCTCAGCTTTCCTCAGAATGATACTAGTAATTACAGTTAGAATCCCCTAGATAATCTAGAAAGCTCTAATCTGCCAAGCATCTTCAGCTCTGTCCTGACATTTACAGGTCCAGGGAGTAGAACGTGTGCATCTTTTGGGTCATTAGTTGGTGCACGACAATGATCACTAAGGACTTCTAGATTTCTAAAACTTTATAATCAAATGGAGTCTTAGTTTATGATTATCAATTGTTACCTGAATTCAGTGATATCACATGTCTTTAATATAAAAGTATGGTCTCTCTTGATGTTTAACTCTCAAGGAAAAAAATGTAATAGCTGGAGTATCTGAAAGCTAGGCTGTCAAGTAGGAGCATGGTTTGAGAGGGGCTGGCCAATGGATCATCTGAAATAGTAGAGAGAGGGAACAGTGCTGATTGACAAGATATAAATCAGTAGAGTCTCTTTGGATAAGCCAGCTCATTCGGACCCCAGCTGCAGGAAAAAGACACAATAGCTAATAACACTCCATGCTAGATAAGTCAGATCAAATCAACCATAGACTTCCATTCCAGAGAAGCATGTGTGGATTGGTGCTATCCTTCTTCCTAAGGAACTTTTCAACTTGAGGGGTGCCTAACCCTTTATAATAGTCTCACATTTTACCACCTTGTTTCTACATGTGTGTGTAAGAGTGTGGGTTCACATAGCTCATGCTGAAGTGAGAGGCTGTCTTTCAGAAATCAGCTCTTCCTCCCCCCCATGGCTTCCAAGGGTCAAATGCTGGTTTTCAGGATGTTACCCACTAACATATTTCACCAATCAATTATTCCTGCATATTGTACATATACCTGTAGCAGACTTAATTCTGGGTAAAATGGGCTTCCAAGCAAAGCATAGCCATTCCCTAGAAGTGCCAACCCTAGAGGAGGCACTAGGGAGGGAATAATAGGGAGAAGAAGCCCACGTATCCTACGCTTGCTAGGATCAGGTGGAACTGCTAGTCTCACTGTAGACTGCTCTTCTGAAGAGTATACCCTGGTTTCTGGTTTGCTCCAATTAAATCTTGACTGGTTTACTACCATGTCCCTTCTGACTTCTTCTATAGCACAAGAACTAAGAGAGCTGCTGGGGTTGCGACTAGAGGAAGATAGAGGCCTCCATAGAACCATGGAAATGTGATAGTGCTGGGATTTTGTTGATATCTGATTATAGTTTTAATATTTAATATTGATATGACATATAATCTTACAAATATTGAGTAACAAATATTTTAAAATATGCTTTTCATTATGCTCATAAGATTAAATGAAATCAATAGCTAGTGAAGACAGTTACTTATGACTGGAGTTCTCATAGACCCCTAAACCTACTAAAACTTCCTAAATCCATATAATTTCTAACTGTATTCTGAATATACCTCATACCCACAGATAAATGCAGCTCTCATTGCTCATCAAATTAGTTTCTTTTTGCAGCAAACAGAAACAATTACAGAGATAAACAACTGATCAAAAACAGACAGTAAGTGACCATGTAGTATCTACCCCTAATTGTTGCATCTGCAATGCAACCCTGCTCCTAAGGCACAAGGAAAGTTTGTAAAAGCCAGACGACCAGGATACCTGCTGTGAGACAGTGTCCTCTAGACATGACAGAGAAGGGAAAATGATGGAGTTTCACAAGTAGACATACCAGTGTGGACAGAGACATTCTTACAAGGCTCTACCCCTAGCAACAAATAATCAATGACTGTTGAAATGGAGAACCAGCATTCTCACGGATGCATCCCCTGTGATAGGTTATCCAATCCCAAGTGATTAGTCTTGAATACAAGTACGCATCAGCAGCACTAAACAGACTCAACAGGTAGTATGTATATTTGAGAGGGAATGGGAGGGGACACAGGAGGAGTTAGAAGAGAGGAAACAGTGATGGAGATTATGTAAATACATTACTCTGGTGATATTCTAGAAAAAATGTTGAAATTTACATTTTAAAAAAAGAAGTAGCTAGTCAAACTCTGCCCAGCTAACCTTACCCTTTAGTCAGGAATATCTGCAAAGTGCTACCAGACAGACTCAGTTTGTAACTGATTTTTGCTCATGTTCCTCAATTAGAATCACAAAAAAGCAATAAAATGACTAAAGGAAAGCCATAAGAAAAACAGAAAACATATATGTCACAAACTAATCATACTTTGACCTTGTTACATTTGTTATACATATATTTGTGTGTATGTGTGTGTGTATACATATACATATATATCTGCTAACATGGTTCTGTTGGGCAGATGTATCCTGACTGCTTGACTCAAGCTATCTACACAACCTTCCAGGAATCCTTTCCAGAATCCAGCAGCTTCTTCAATGATAACTTCAAAGAAGACCTAGGAAATACTATTTTTCTTTGGTTGTCAGGTATGCATATGTCATTTAAGTATGGATTATTTGATTATAAATTTTTTAGATTGCAGGATTTGCTCCAACCAAAACATTGGTGACATATAAAACATGCCATACCAATGTCTGTTTTTAAGTAATCATTACTTTATTCTTAAATTTTCATTGTCAAAATTGTTTATTAACCTTATAAGCCAAATCATTTTTTGCTTTGTTTTGTTTGAGATGGGGGTCTCTCTACATAGCTCTGACAGTTCTGTAACTACTATGTAAACCAAACTGACCTAGAACTCACAGAGATCTACCTGTGGGATCAAAGGTGTATGCTACCATACCTGGCAAGCCAAATCATTTTGAAGTGGTGGAATTATTATAAAAACAAGAATTTCCTTAAAACTGACATTTCCGTGTGTGAGGAGGCAGGGAAGAAATGATGTCAGCAAGATTGTAGAGAAGGAACTATTGCTATCATCTAACAACACAAAATAGCTCAGTTATGCAGTCATAAACAAAAGTAACCTGAGGAAAGGTTCAAGAGTCACATTAGAGCCTACAGTAAAACAGTAGAGAAAAGAAGAGGGAAGGAGGAGGAGGAGGAAGAGGAGGAGGAGGAGGAGGAGGGGAGGGAGAGGGATGGGGAGGGGGAGGGAAGGAGGGGAAGGGGGGAGGAGGAAGAATAAGGGGAGGGGGAAGGACGAAGAGGAGGAGGAGGAGGAGGAGGAGGGGGGAGGAAGAAGAGGAGGAAAAGGAGGAAGAGGAAGAGGAAAAAAAGAAAGCAGCAGCCTAAGAAGTCAGCATATGTAAAACATATGGAGTACTAAGAACCAATGAGAAGGGCAGAAGCCTTCAGAAGCATTATGTGGCAGCCAGGTAGTCCTGTGGTCCCCATGACCTGACTGGAGCAGTCTTTGTTGCCAGGCACCTCAGTAGCAGTCAAATTTTCCCAACAGCTCTCCCAGATGTTCCCTTAGTACTCACCAATACAGACCTCAGTAGCCTCTTGCACAGACGCATTAGTGACTTTTGCCATTGATGTACATGTTACTGTTGAGGACTTTCCAGAGAGACTTATGTTAAGCTGCCATTTTTAACGAGACACTATTGTGCTGCCCTGAACACCATCTCCCAAAAACCATACATGCCCTAGAAATTGGGATACTGCTTCTATGTTCTCACCATTACACCAGACCCCAGCTATGTCAGGCAGTGTGCTTCCACATACTTCAGACATAACAGACACAACTATAGAGAACTAACCACATTGGACCTTAGAGCCACTGATGAGTTAGCTGATGCTGTCGGTACCAGAGCCACTGCTAATAATAAATAGCAAATATATCTGCAATCCAGACTTCGGAGAAGCAATAAATCTATATAGCTATGGACTCTGGAATTTAAATCTTAGGGAACTCCAGAGGCAGTGTCACACTGATCCATAACCTTGATCTTAGGTATATAGTTCTTTATATATGTACACTCTAGACCTCATTTCTGTGTACTCCACAAGTAACCTGAATCACACACACACTATTACCAAAGTTGTACCAGGGCTATTGCTCCCACACACCCTGAGATCTCAGTTCCCTAGACTGCTACTATCCTTTGACATCTTGACCCAGAGCCAGTGCTGTAGTACATGGTCCTCTAGGGGTATACCTCGTAGTACACGGTTCTCAAGGGGTATACCTAACCATTGTATCTCTATAGTCCCAGGTTTTTCTATCACTGTGGCGTGCTAGACCTGAGCAATAAGTCCTGCTAGAACCTAACCCTGGACTGCTGAAGAGCCACTCCAGACTGCCTCCCAGTCAGTGGTGCACAGAGCCTTTGAGAACCTGAGAAGACCTCATAATCAGTTTCCTAACAACGAAGAGAGAAATGGTTACTAATGCAATAGTACTTCCTGGCACCTGTGCAGTGCATATGTTAACCACTTCTTGGGAATGTTAGCTAACCAGAGACATCACAAGGTTTGAGTCCGAGGTCAGCCAGTACCATGCTTCCCAAGAATCAAAGCCTTGCCTATAAACTATGCCACCCACTCTCCAGGCAAAACAGTTACAGATCCCCCACCCCTTCTGAACTAAAGTGGTACCCTCAGTCTGAAGTTTTAAGATACTCCACATTCCCAGTGAGTAGTGGCATTACTATTCTGCCAGAAAAGGCATCAATGAGGGGTGACATGTGTAAGAAGAGAAGGAAACATGACACCACTGAAGAAACAGAATGATTCTCTAGTAACTGGGTCCTGAAAAACTAGTAATATATTGCCAGAGAAGGAAGTACAGATGATCACCTTACAGAAATGCAGTGAGATTCAAGAGAGCACAAGGAGAGAAAATTTTTACATGATCACAGTTCAAGTTTGAGAAGGGGGATACAGGAGAAGAAAATATTCAATGAAATGGTTACGGAAAACATGCCAAGTCTTCTTACACTTGTATATGCATGAATCTCAAAGGTCCACTAACCGCTGACCCAAGCCAATGAAGATCAAGAGTGAAACAATGTATCAAATACAAGGAAATCTCCACTGGACTCCAGAAGCTTCTCAAAAGAAGTCTGTTTGCTAAGAAAGGGGTGATAAATTTCAAGCAATTGAAAAAAATTCAACCAAGAAGAGTTTACTTGGCAACACTGTCCTGCAATAATGGAGAAATAGCTCTTTAAAGACAAGCAATACCGAGGTCCTTTGTCACCCAAAGACCTGGCTCACAATAAATGCTTTAAGGAATGTCACCTGCAAAGTTGAAGGCATAGTGCGTCCCTCACAAGGACGAAATCCTGAACAGTGAACAACTTCCAGGAGTACGGATTTATTTTAGCACATGGTTTCACAGTGACAGAATACATGGTGGCTGAGGCCCTGGGCTTGATGAAGAAGCTTGTTGCTGGTCATCAGAGTGAGAAGACAGAAGCAGGGAAAGGCACAGGCTTGTAAGTTCACCCCCAGCCACTTACTTACACCAGCCAGGCCTCATTTCTTACAGATTCTACCTCCTAAGATAGTACTACCAGCTAGGGACTAAGTATTCAAAGATGTCAGCCTGAAGGGACAGTATATATTCACCCTATGAAATTCTGCCCCTACCTCCCATAGAATCATGGCTATCTCTTAATATGATAATGCATTCTGTTCAACCACAAAGGTTTTCCCTAGTCATATACTTCCAGAATTCTTCAAAGTCCACAGTTTAAAACCTCTTAAGACTTGGAGCCCTTATAAAATGAAACAATAGTTACGTGCATCCAACATATAATGGCACGAATGTCCCCTCCCTCAAGGGAAGAATGATGGCACAGTGAGAATGATCGTGCAAAAGCAATACTAAAGCTACTCAGGGAAAATGCTGCACTTCTCTATCTGACATCATCTGTTCTCCAGCAGCCTTGACTAGCCCCACTCTTCTATCTTATCTGTGGTGCATGTGGCCCCTCTCTTGAGTTGACTCCTCGCAGCTTTCCTAAGCAAACACCTAACATTTCAGCACTGCTAACATCCCAGCATCTCTGCTGCGGCTTAGGCTTCATCTTCACAGTTTTGTGTGATTGTCTCTTGGAGTCTCCTTGCAAGGAATCCAACCTGCCACACAGTAGCACACAAGCTGCCTCAGTAGCTTTCTGGGACACAGCACAAGTTTCCATGACCCCTCCCTCACTCTTGAATCTTGCATCCTAAAGAACCAGTCCCTTGTGGATACTCACTCCACGTGCTACTGACAGTTATGATGTAGACTGGCTCCCTTCTGCCATACCTACTGTGGTCTCTGCTTTTGTGGCTGGAAAAACACTTTCTTAATTGATCATTTTGAGCAGAAAACTGAGGTGTCATTCTCTGTTTGTGCTCTCTCAAATGAGTTTCATTTTTACAAGCTAGAACCTTAAATAGATAGAGTCTTGCCTACCTGTCAAGGCACTTTCCCCCTTGTCCTGGTGCAAACTGCAGCACTCCTCATCTCGTTTCCCAAGAATAGAAAAAAAATAGTTTATTAACAAACAATGGGCATAAGACCTTTCCTGCTGAAAGTTACTTTGCCTATAAGTTGATTGCATTCTCCATTCAGAACACACACACAGTGGCTTTTAAAAGAAAGAAGAAAAGGAGGAAAAGGAGCGAATAATAAGACTCTAGCTTATGCTACCTATGACACACCCTCTTCAGCTTTGTGGACAGACTGCTGAAAGCAGGATTGAACATATCTGTGTGAATGCAGGCAAAGGGAGCAGAGTTGGCTACACTTACATCAGATAAAGCAGAAGACAAAAGAGGTGAGTGTATCAACAGAACATAATAACCAAACTCAAAACCTCTAAATACATAAATCAAATATTAATGAATGTGAAAAGACAGCACTTCTAACACTGTGTATTACAGCCAGACAAAAGATTAACAGGGAAATGCCATGCTTGCATTATACCTTAGATCAGATGGGCCTAAATTGCTACCTTGTTCAGGAGTTCTACGGTGCCTGATCACGGTAGCCCATGATAGCTGAGCCTGGTGACTATTTAACCTTACTTCCTAAAAGAAGGGGATGGCTAGGGTTATGAGATACTTAGCTAAGTCCTCAGACACCCTTCCCAATCTGCCATATGCAATTCTGCCCTAATTGCATGAGGCCTTGGGGATCTGGGGGAGGAGCTAGAAGATACAGATAGGAAATGATGAGGGGAGGGGCGTCCCCCCTATGCAGCCAGGGAGAAGCCATCATCATTGTTGGGTGCAAACCTTCCCATGGGGCTGCTTTAAGGTCACCCACTCTTCCGTTTATAACTGCTCACCCATTGCTCTGTAAGCAAACCTGATACATCCTTTAGTCCCCTGAGTGAATTTTGGTAGAGTCCTACCTTAGCTTGTTGACAGACCTTTTCAAAGGCCCTTAGACACACCATATGTATCACCCAGGAAAGGAATGTTAGCAGCAAAAGCATAGACAGAAAAATTTGCACCTTAGATTGGGACATAGTTTCTCAGATGTGAATCAAAAATCTTAACTTATAAATGAAAATCTTGGTAAATTAGATTTTATCATAATTAAATTTTTGTCTATTCAGAAACTATTCTAATGGGATGGAAAAGCAAGCAATGCCTAGAAGAAATATTAATAAAACTCAGAGGGGAAAACTAACAAAAGAAAGAAAATCCCTCCTATTGAAAAGTTGGCAAGTCAAGTGAGCAACTGTGTACTGCCTGCAGTCTCAGCATGTGTGTGTCCCAGCAGAAATGAGCAATTGTGTCATTCCTGCAATCCCAGCACATGCGTGTCCCAGCAGAAAGATCTCAAGTTTAAGGTAGGAGGGCTACATGCTGGGATGTAGTCCAAAATAAATAAAATAGATGAAATATTCTAACAAAATGCAAAACCAAATCATTTACATGAACCAAGTTATTGGCATAGCTGCTGTAATAATTCAGAAAAAATAGACAGCTCTCCTAGTGATTGAGAGAAGAAACAAGCAAAAACCCAAACCAGGGAAAGGTATAGCACCATGATGAACAGTGTGGAGTAATGACTATACATAACACTGAAGATGAAAGATGAAGATTACTTTCAAATACAGAAAGCATTTATAAAATCTCTCTCTATAGTAAGCCAAAAAAATTAAATGTTTGTACTCACACGGGCTATAAATTAAGCAGAGCATGTTGAGTCTTTGGATAGAAGGCAATAAATTATACACATGACCAAGTCAAAATGCCTTTATGCATATAGAAAATAAGAAATATGTGCCCAATTTCACAATAGCTGAAGTAACACATCAATCATGATGAACCCCAATGGATGAATGGATAATAAAAATGTCATGTAGTTATAAAAAGAATCTATAAAAGAATCACAGCCATCCTTTCAAAAATGAAATGCTGCCATTTGCAGCAGCACAGAGGGAACTTGAAGTCAATAGGTTATTGAAACAAGCCAGATATAGAACAACAAATGCTATATGTTCTCATCCATTTACAATGTCTTTGGAGCAACACAATAGAATGATGGTGACAAAAGTCTGGTAAGGGTAGAGAGGGGCTGAATCAGGAGCATCAAAACCAGAATGAAGAAGTCATATCTAATTCCTCCTGGACTCAGTAGAGAAACTACTGGTTAAAACAACATATTATCTATTTCAAAATTACTAGAAAAATATGAAATTCTCAACATATAAAATTAACAGTTGATTAGAAAAAATGTTTTTAATCATGATTTATTATATATTGTATACATGTATTGAGTTATGATAATGTACCCCATAAATATTTCCAAATTCAAAAACAAAAGAAATATATACTTAAATAATCCACTGCTCAAGAAAAATAATGTAAAGGAAATTAGAAAATAACTGACCAGAGTTAAAAACAAAACTAAATATCAAAAAATATAGGAGAGCAAATTCCTATGGGGGTAATTTCTGGCCTTTGATGTATATTCTAAAGAAGAAAAGGAAGAGGAAGAGGAAGGAGAGGAAAAAGAGGAAGAGGAGGAGGAGGAAGAAGAGAAGGAGGAGAAGACAGAAGAATAAGGAGGAAGGGGAAGGGGAAGAGGAGGAGGAGGAAGAAGAGGAGGGAGAGGAGGAGGAGGAGGGAGAGGAGGAGGAGGAGGAGGAGGAGGAGGAGGAGGAGGACAATGTCGACGACAAGGAGGAGGAGAAAGCTGGAAAAAACCGCCATGATCTAACATCTATCTTCATGTGGAAAAACTGATCCTTCATCTCTTCTATTTTTAGATTCAGTTTCTATATTATATTCAAAAAGAGAATAGCAAAAAAAAAATCCAGAAAAGGTACATTTTAAAATTCTCATATTTTAAAAGACTTGACTTTCTATTTTGGAAGACATTAGGACAAGGAATGGAATAAAAACCCCAGAGTGTTGCAGATTTTACTGTGAACTCTCAAAACCTTGAAAACAAACAAACAAACAAATGCTCAAAACTTCCAGAAAACAGAGAGATCAAAACAGAATGTCAGTAAGCTGCTGGTGAGCAGCTCTGAATGCTGGGATACAGTAACAACTTAGCAACTTGGAGTGGAAATTACTCATAACTTAAACCCAAACAAACTGTCAAGTGAGGCTAAGAATGAAGTCCGGGCACTTTTCAGATGTGCAAATCATTTTAAGAAAGTTACTTTGAATTCACCTTTTTCTTATGAAGCTATTGTACAGATACCCAACAAAATATCAGATAAACTAAGAAAGAGGAAATGAAATTCAAGAAGCAACGGATCTAATTCGAGAGAGTGTCAGTTCTCAATATAACAGAGAAAGGAACTTCCGGGATAATGTCTGTCTGTTAAATCTAGTGAAAGATGTTCAGATGAGAGCACATCTGCTTTGGAGAAGAATCAACACACTAATTCCTTCTACATTTTACACACACACACACGCACACGCACACATGCACATGCGCGCACACACACACACACACACACATGCACATGCACACA
This sequence comes from Grammomys surdaster, assembly GCF_004785775.1. Lineage (NCBI taxonomy): Eukaryota > Metazoa > Chordata > Mammalia > Rodentia > Muridae > Grammomys > Grammomys surdaster. The sequence continues at coordinate 21,840,384 of NW_021604587.1, forward strand.
CGCACACACACATGCACATACATGGTAGTTTATCCCAGAAACAGAAGAGTAGTTTACCACTAGACTGCATTAACCATTAATTGTATATTTTACATTTTATATTTTAACACCTGAGGATTGTACCCTTTTTGGGGTCAGACCGTTTCTAGATACAGCAAATAGTTACAGGGATAATTATTAAATATAAACGAACCAACCTAGAGCCCTGGCTACAACCACCCTCTCCTTTACTGAATTCTTACCCCAAATTCTTACATCCTAGAAGCCAAGCAACTGGGGTGGGTGAGCCTTGAACCCTGGAACTTGCTGGAATAATTGAATGATTCCCTAAAAAAAAAAAAAATAGTAACAAAGCAGTTGCTGTCACCTTGGTGCTGTTTTCTCCTGGCCAGTGTCATTCTTCCTGATATGGTCCTCTGCAGTATGGCATTCTTCTCTTGAGAGCGCAGAAAGATAAACAACCCTACCTTAATCAGCTACCTGTTGGCCTTGCTATACAACATTCATACCTAATATTTTAAAACATAGGAAATCTGTCAAGAACACTAAGCAAATGAAGTACAAAGCATTATATTTTATGCAATGGAAACTAATAATTAAAAAAAACAACTGGTAGCTATATCTACAGAGATGTAGAAAATTCTCCTTTGTTGGTCAAAATCTGATTGGCTAATTATGCACATTACATTAACAGGTCTAAAACCTGACACTGGCTTTTGGACCCACTGGAAACTGCCAGACCTCTGCACAACTGCCATTCATGGCAGCAGGCGTGTACCTGTGAACTTGAAAAAGAGTATCATTTCTGACCAGGAGCACACATCAGCCTGTAAGTAATGTGACAGCTTAGGTGTGAGCAGGTAGCTACCATCAAGTATGCTAGGCCAGTTATTTGTCTGTTTTTCTAATTCAATTCAATTTAGGGATGATCCTAGAATGTTGTTTGATCTACAAATTGCTGTCATAGTGTGTCTTAAGGTTTTTTCCTGTCCACTGCTGGAACAGGCTTATGTCAATTTTTAGGACTACGTACGGATGTTCTCACTTAGGCTGTGTGGCTAACTAGATGGCAATGTGTCTTGCAACAGAGAAGTTTAAACTTTTTATTTGGTACACTCAAATCATATTTTCATTAGAGTTTAAGTCTTGTTGCATTTTGTCAAGTCTTAATAAGGATATCAAACTGCTTACCTGTGATTTTTTTTCCTAAGTGCTTTCTTCTTGCTTCTATATTTGACTGACTGACTGAATCTATTTGGAATTTATTTTGTGATAAGGAATATGATTATTTCCCCCACCTTTTCTTTTCAAAATGACGAATTTATTAAATAGGAAAGTTGAAATATCAATTTACTTTGATATATCTTTGTATTTTTTCCTGTCTTGAATTCTGTGCCTCAAACTGCTATACAAAAATCAAAACTCCTATAACTACTCTCAATTAATGAACTTTTAAAGGCAAGTTAATTTCTCTCCTATTTATACTTTGACTTACCAAACACAGCCTTGATATCCAGGTTTCATTTCTGACCAGCTCGATCAGAACGAAGGCTTTTCAATTGAGCACGATGTGGAGAGAACTGCCGTCCAGTGTTTCCTTTAGATGTGCCAGGCAAGAAGGGCTGACCTTTCGTCTACTTCTTGACTAATGTGTGATGCTACAATTATTTAACTAGTTCATTACAGCTTTTCAGATCTGTACACTTGGAAGTGATTGATCACAAATGGAGACATGGCTTCCTACTCTTAGCTGTATAAATTATCACAACACATGATTCCTATCCATTAGTAATTATAGGAAATTGCTTGTTTGCTACTGATATCCTTTAGTAAGCTTTCTAGAATGCCATACATAAACCAGAAAGGATCCTATATGCTAGAAGTCAAGGCACAAAAGATATGCTTTTTAAATATTGTGCTGTAGCGCTAGCAAGAATCTGCCATTCTACCAGGTAAGTGATATGAAAGCAGAGTTCCTTCAAATCGGGCAGCTGCTGTCATCTCACACTTCTACACAGCGTTCCCTTTCCAGGTAAGTTTTGCCACTGGAGAGTTAAAGAAGTCCATCAAGACTCTCTGTGTGCATTCCTATTGTCCATTTATTTGTCCATCAAAATTTTTCAATGTTTCTTCCATTTTACAGATTTTGGGGATAATAGGATTTTTTTATAATATGAATTTTTATAACATTCATTTTTTTGATGCTTAACAAATATCTAACTGGAAGAAGATAGGCCAGAACTAGCTGTGCTTCTCTTCTGGCATATTCTCTTTGCAATAGATAGTGATTAATACAGTGACCCACAAGCAGTCAGCATGCTGAGAGCAAGAGCCTGTGGCAAGCTCTAAATGAGATATCTGTGTCATGCCTCACTCAAAGCTCAGCAGCATCATGGAAGATGGGGAGGAAAGATCCCAAGAGCCAAAGAGAGGAGATGTCTGGCATGAAATGTATCTCATTCATGAACTCACAGTGACTAGGACTGTGTGCCCAAGACTTGCACAAGATCAAGCTAGCCAAAATTCCAGCAGGAATAGTGAGGAGCTATAGGAGAGGATATTGGCAACTGAGGGCTCCTGGGGAAGGCAGTGTCAGGTTTCTTCAGGGGTGTGGCCAGCAGATGATCCCAGGCCCATGCACCCATGGACTTACAGGCAGCACTAGATGCACTCTGTGGTTATTTAAAGAGGGATCAGGTAATGTTGGAATGAAAACGTTTTGGTGAGTAGGGTGAAGGGAGAGAATAAAATTATGGATTTTAGCAAAACATTATATATAAAATATTTTTAAATGTGGTTCAATATTTTTAAATAATGTAAACATAAAAATATTTAAAATCATATCTACAATTCTCTCAGATAATTAAGACAATCTATATCAACGTAGATAATACATAAACATGCAGAAGATAATTCACAATGGTAATAGATTACGAAAAATACAGCTCTGTAAAAGAAAAATTTAACCTTTTTATAGTTTGCTTTTATTTTATGTGTTATCAGTGGGGTTTTTTTCTGCATGTATGTATAAGTACCAAATGCATGCCTGGTGCCCTAAGGGACTCCTAGAACTGGAGTTACAGACAGTTGTGAGACCCGGTATAGGTGTGCAAATTGATCCTAGACCCTCTAGAAGAGCAGCCAGTGCTCTTAACCACCAACCCATCTCTCCAGTCCCCTAAAATTTCAAAAATTTAAAAGTATTTTTGAGACAGGACCTTACTATGTAGCCCTGCATACTGGAACTAGCTACATAGAGCAGGCTGTCGTTTAACTCAGAGGTCTGCCTGCTTTTGCCTTTGCTGGGTGCTGGAGTTAAAATTATGAGCCACCATGCCTACAGAGGCCTTGAAGAGGACATCAAATCCTCTGGAGCTAGTTTCATAAAGTTGTGAACTGTCCAGTGTGGGTGTCCTCTGCAAGAGCAGCAATTATTTTTAACCAGTGAGCAGCCTCTGTATTCTTTTTAACCACTCTCCAGCACCAGTATACTTTTTTAATATTATTTTTAGAGTTAATGGATATAGCTGACTGGGTTTTCTCTATCATGAAGCCAACACTTTCCTCTTTTCATCACTGGGAAACATCATAAACACTGGACAAATTAATAGTGAAGTCAGTGATATATACAGTACGTACTGTATAAAACACATCAACACTAAATAATGAGCATCACTAGCCAACAACATTTGAAGTAAAATTGTAAGAATAATTGTTGTCTAGCAACACACTGATAGAGAAGAGAACTGAGGAGGGGGAAAACTTGGGCAATATGAGATGATCTTGTGAAAGCCTATCAACAAGAAGTTCTGGGCCTAAGAGACATTCTTTGAAGCAGAGAGCACCATCGAGCAAACTGCTTCAAATGCTTGCTAATGGTTCTGTCTTTGCTGCCCTGGAGCAGAAGTGCTGCATGCTTTCTCACTGTGGCTCGCAGCACTTGATCAGAGGGTAGACATAATAGCTGCTGTGCTTGTTTGCAAATGTACTTTTTAAAACCAGGTGTAAGTGACAGACATGAGACACTGACCCTTGCACAGGAGAAGGTAAGAGTATTTTATATGATCGTGGTGACATGCCTAGAAAGAACTTTCCCAGACATGTTATCAACAGATAGCCCATAATAACTTTCTGGCAACTAAACTCAAAGTAAAAAAAAAAGAGAAACTTGATGAGGTGCCTGATAAGATATTCAAAGGATTGATTCTAAGCAAAGTCAGTGAAACATGAGCAACTACAAAGAGAAAATTAAATAAGAAAAATTTCCACTAATTAGAAGGAGAGATCTCCAGAGTAGCATGTAGAAGAACCAAATAGAAACCTTGGAACTGAAGGACTTAGCAAGCCAAATAAAAATACAGCTGAGAGACTTAACAGTGTAGTCTAAAGCAGAAAAAAAAACTGCACTTGAAGACAGCTTTTTTGAATATTCCAATCAGATGAAAGAAAAAACAGAAAATAGAAGAAAAAAGAGGAAAGACAAAGAACATCATCAAAAGCAAAAATAAAACCGGAGACATGTGGGCACCATTACACAAACAAATATCTGAGGCTTGGGGGTCTTAGAAGAAGGAAAGTGTGAAATATGTGTAAAACAATAACCCTAGACATTCCTAACCTTGAAAAAGATATAGCCATTAGGGTTCAGGAGTCCCAAAAGACCTAAGCCATTTTGGTATTTTTAATGAACTAGACAGTTTCTGCTCAGCAATCCAGATACATGCTTATGGATTTATAGTGTTTTGCCTGTTGTCTTGTCCTGCCTAACCAACAGCAACATTTTCTACCTTTGTTGCACTGCCACCATGATGACCTCCATGCAATTTAAGATTGTATTCTGTGTGGTGTGGAAACCAATCACAAATTTGAAAAGAGGGATTTTATCATATCTAATGCATGTTCTTTTTGAGAATGGACTTTTATGTACCTTATATTCCATAAGGACTTCATTGTCAGAATGATGACAGCTCCTTCTTTTGTTGGTGTTTCTTCTGGTGTTAACTGTAAATAGAAACATGGTGGAAACCTGGGCAGGCAAGGAGTAAGACCTGTCACTGTGTTAGAGGAGGCAATGAGCCAGGACTAGGTTAGAAAGGAGTTTACTTTGGTTTTTAACTCGTGTCTTGTTAGTTCTCATTGCAACAAGAGCATTAGAGATTTCTGGGGAATATAAAAATGACATCTCCCATACCCCATTCTATATTCACTGATAGAGCTGACCTAGGAAGAAGCCTGTGCCTCATTGTCTCAAGAGGAGAAGTAAACTCCCGAAGGTGACTCCAGTGCACATCCTGCATGGAAACCAATAGCTTTTGGTTCTTTTTAGGTTTTGTTTTGTTTAAAATAGTAGTTCTCAATCTTCCTACTGCTCCCTTTAATACAGCTCCTCATGTTGTAGTGAACTCCAACCACAAAATTATTTTGTTGCTACTTCATAACTGTAATTTTGCTACTGCTATGAATCATAATTTTAATATCTGTATTCTCGATGGTCATAGGTGACCCCTGTGAACAGGTCATTCAACCTAAAGGAGCAGAGAACCACTGACTTAGATGGTCATGAACAACTATGAATGCCTAAGCGCCTCTGTGCTCTGGGACAAAACTCTTAATGCCTTAAAGGAAATTCAAATGACATCTATGATCTTATTCTCTTAAGGTAGTGAAGTTAAGAGGAGAATTCTTTTCAGGTTGAGTCTCAAGACATGATGATGTCCTTCTTTGGAGGCCAGGTGACATTTTCAGTTTCCTCCCATGTTAGACCTACGAAAGCACAATGCAGGCTAAAAAAAAACAGGTATAATCCAAGCCTTCTCTCATTTTCCTGTGAAAGAAAGGACCAATTTTCCACAGGAAATATGCCTGCTTCATCTGTTTCTCTATGAATGCCTTGAATTGGTCTTATTAGACTGTAAAGCGTGTGGGTTTATAGTAAAGCCTTAAATGGTCATCTAATGAATGACTTGCAGTAGACACTTTACAATGGCCACCCTTTCTAGTGTGTACTGAAGGGGTAATACCTCCCCTTGTGTATGTACAGAAGTAGCATCATGCTGAAGATTGTTCCTTTTATAATGTTTATTAAATTTGTTTATTCACTGTATATCCTAATATCACCCCCTCTCATTCCCCCCATTCCTCATTCCCCTTCTCCTTTGAAAAGGGGAGCCCCCTCTAGGTATCACCCCACACCACCACCCTGCCCCAGAACATCAAATCACTGCAGGAGTAGGTGCATCCTCTCCAATTGAGGCCAGACAAGGCAGCCCAGTTAGAGAAACAGGATCACTGGAGATTGTTTCTTAAAACTATGGCTTCTATTCAGGAAATTTGATTCTCTGATTCACTGTTTTGTAGGAAATAATCTTCTTTTGAGAAACAGGGCTATGAAGAGGCCATAATAAGGAGCTGATATTCACAGCTACAGCCAGTGAAGGGTAGTTCTGGATTTCCCTCAGGACCGAGTATTGAGATCAGTGGCTTCCTGGTTAATACCTTGATTACAACTTTATGAGGGCTTGCAGACAGGGCACCCAGATAAGTATAAGATGAAAGTGTTAGGTTATTAAATTTTCATGTTATACACTACAATAACAAATATGTAGCTGCATCCAGATAGAAAAAGGAATAATTTCTGTTTATATAATGGCATAAGCTTTCAGAAGACTCAGGATGGTGATTTGGGAGATTGGACTGTCACAGCTAGAAAGCAAATGGGAAACTAAGAGATACCTTCTCATGAGAGGAATTATCTGGCTCCTTGGGATGTGTTGCTTTATAAAGAAGTCACAGTGTTAGTAAGATAGTAGGATTTTATTATTTCTTGCTTCCTGTCAAGTCTCAATTCAAGAGAAAATAAGTCGATAAAGTTTTCAAAATTGGAGAGCACATGAGAGTGTGATGGACTAAGCCACTGCCATTGAATACTCAAGTTTTGTTGACTGTGGTAGAATAACCAAAGAGTAACCTGACAATACCACTGAAAGAGCTGCACGTGAGGCCTTAACAGTACCACTGAAAGAGAAGCTTTAACAAGCTGCTCCATAGAAAGAACACTCTCAGAGCTCTAACCATCTGCTTTAAGGTTATCTTAGAAATGGCCACACATGGTAATAATCTGATGTTCATATAGACCCATTGTATACACACACACGCACGCACACACAAGCCTGAGGTTTAGTGTCTTCCTGTAGCACTCTCCACCTTATTTTTTGAAATAGGGTCTCTCTCTGGGACTGTAGCTCACCTGTTGTGCAGACTGGCTGGCAGGAAGACACCAGGAATCTGCCTCTCTCTGTCTCTCCCCAGCATTAGAATCAATTAAGTATTTTGACTGACTAATAACCATCTGCACTAGGTGTTAAATATTTTTAAGATCACAATTTTACAAAATGATCTTACTTAATTTTTGTTTGTTTATGCCTGTATTATTTGTATGTGAAGTTGAACGATGAAAGATAGAAACTCATTTGTCTCATCCATGTGACACAGGGTAAAGGTGAGAGAGAAGCTTTGCAGTAAGTCTCAGATAGCCACTGAAAACTTAAGTTTGGTTCACTGGTGTCAACTGGAGACATTTTCATATTAAAGCAAATACAAGTATTACCAGAGTAAGAGACAAAACTCACATGAACTGCAAGATTTTAAACTTAAATTTAAAGAGTTCTGTCTCTGGAGAGCTACCTTTTTTTCTTTCACTTCGTATTGACCCTTTGTCAATTTCACATCCGTTCCAACCCCACTCATCTCTTCATCCTTTCTGCCCTTGCCACCTCCCCTCCAAAAATAAAAAATAAAAAGAAATAATAAAAAACCAAAACCAAAATACTGTCACGGAAGGTTCAGTGTGTCATAGTGTGTCGCAGCACACCCTTTTGTCCACACATCTTTACTCGGAAATGTTCACTGCAGTGAGTCATCGGATTGGTTCGAGGCCTCTGGCTTCTGCTGCACCATCAGTGCTGGATCCTCACCGGGACTCCTCGCACACATCCTGTCATTGCCCTGTGTCATGGAGATCCTGCAGTTTTGGACCCACAGGACTGGCCCTTTCACATGCTCCAGCAGTTCATACGTGAGGTAGATGTTAGCGTGGGCCAACTTAAACCCCCGAATCTGGGCCTGGATGGTAGCTGAGTTGGTCAGCCTGGCAGCTCTCCTGAACTCACCATCACACCACCAGAGTGAGTTCCCCAGTACTCCCCCAGCTAGCTCACCCAATGCTGCAGCTGACAAGGAACAGGGCTGGCTCTTCTGCCTTCATGCCTTCAGGGCCAGCTCTCCTGCACCCACACCACCAAAGCTAGTTCTTATTGTGTTGCCCAGTTGAGGTGCAGGGCCAGCTCTCCCGAATGCTGAAGCCTGTGGGGATGGGGCCAGCTTTCTCATGATTACACCCTCTGAGGCTCACCTGTGCCCTCACTACCAGGGTCAGCAGAGCCACCTTGGAAAGCTATCTTTATCTGATTTCTTAGGATTTCATTCTACACTGTAACTGAACATTTGGAGATCATGGGTCAGAGTAATCACTCTTCGTGTTTTTGACACCCTAGAAACTAGAAAGAAACCCTGTAAGTGATAGAACCTCTAGCCTTCCTTCTCTTTCATATCTGAGTTGAATTTATAACAACGCAAAGGACTTACAGCTTGTCTGTTGGAGTGTTTTAGTTCACTTGTACTGAAAGTATCATTCTACTTATTGTGTTAACAAGTGATATTCTTTTACTTAGTCCTTTACCAGTTTGGGGAAACCCATGAGTTGATATGGTTTTCTTTTTAAAGAACACTTTAGAAAGGAAAATTCTGATTATGAAAATGTCTTATGTGATACTTTTCATTGATAAATAAAGAAGTTCACATAAAAGTTGCTTAGGAGTCAGAATTGGAAATCACATTCCTTTCTCCTTTAGAGTCAAATCATAATGGTATCATTCTGTACTGAGTGAAATAACAAGTAAGCCACAAGTATTCTCATATGAAAAGATGACATCTTGATAGAAATTAAAGTCAAGCAAAACAAAGAGATCACTGACAGTCTGAGAGTAAGACACAAAGCTAAGTGACTGAGACTCCAAGGCAAGCTGCATTCATCCAGCACCTAGTATGTGCTCATTTCAGTTTACTGATATGAAAGAGAAGAAAGATGAAAGGCCTCATAGACTTCCAAGACTCTAGAATTCTAAATGTTTTTGACTAAAGCAGATTTTTTGAAATTTACGTGTTAAAAACAGGCACTGGGCCAAGCGAGATGGGTCATGCTGCTCTTGCAAGGAACCCAAGTTCAGTTCCTAGAACCCTCTGCTCCAAGACTCTCCACACTCATATTTGCATACCTATAAACACATAGACAAGGGTACATAATTTAAAAATAACAATGAAACTTTTTTAAAAAAATTAATGTTTGTGGGCAGATTTTGTAAATGACTTATGTCACTAAGACATACTATTGGTTTTACTACCCAATATTGGTTCTATCTAATTCAAGTTCAATACTCTAATGGCTTTTTCTTAGTAACTAATTTGATGGTAACTATAGCCACCTTCTATGTGTGGTTACTACTTCTATTTAAACTTCTACAGGATTACGCTGCTTTGCTTTGAGATTTTGGACTTTAAGAATAATTGCATTTCATCTTTTCCTTGGAAAATACTATTGAATGGAGATATATACACATACACATATACAATACATATACATATATATGTATTTGTTGGTTATGGACTGGCATTCAGCTAGGCACCTATAAAACAACTATGAAAAACATAGTCTTCTCCTACCCTTGCTATGCTTACAAGACTCTAGCCTAGGCTAGAAAGCTAGATTACAAACATCCTTGAATTGGATGCTAATACAGAATATTCCCTCTTGATGTGTCTGTCCTTCAGTGTACATGGTGAAGGGCAACAGTTCTGACCTTCCAGTAGCCTGGATGCCTGGGCAAACACAAGAAAGTTAATTGATCCTTTTTTGTTGACAAGGCTTTATCATATAACCTCATATATAAACAAATTATCAAATAGTGTTGTATGTAATATAAACTTTCATAACAAGCACTATGAAATTGATATCACATTAATTAATATACCAACAATTTAAATAAATGTTGCCCTTCCCTTCATAAGCTTACATAAATTTTGTCAGCATCTACTGGTGGCAGAACTATGGAGTAAGTATTCATCTATTTATTAAGCCTGTTATCTGTGGCCTGACCTGAAGCCTCAAGATGTTTGGGGCCCCATACACTGACTACAACCTCTATTGGGGTTTTACTCTTACCATTTCAATGTTGGCATATTTTATATGGCAGAAACTTCTAAAGATTATCAAATTGCTAACTTTAAATATGCCTGTTTTCAAAAATACATTCTCACTAAATACTTGAATTTCTTTTACTTATATGATCCAAAGTCATTGGCATGAGCATTGTGTAAAATCTCTCCCACATATTTGTATTGTCTGCTGTGGGACATCTATTATAAGCATGGCTGCAGGCTGTCGTCTTTGTCTACCATCCAGCACTTGCTAGCCAAGTGTTGTGTGCTAGACTTGGTGTCAGCCACCAGGGGAGGAGACATCTGCAGTGCAGCCAGACGGGTTTGTTGTTCCCTTGAAATTAAAAGCATATGAAACAGATAGAGCTTCTTAAGGTTTTTTCTTTATAAATAACATAAACTTAAATAACAAAACAATAAAATTCAAATACAACTTAAAGTAGAGTTTAATGCTGTAATCACAGAGGGGAAATAAGCATGATTATTTGTGGGAAGAGCGTTACTAAAAGTCGTGTTCCCAAATGTGAATTATACAAAAGATAGATGTTACTTGAAAAAAATGTAAAGGTTTCTGAAATTTATTTTTAGGGATTATAAAATGTTATTTTGTGGTGAGATGAAATACAGTATTATCATCATTATTGCTATTTTATATACAGATTTTTAAAACGTCCTGTTAACAATACCTTTTCAATTTGAGTGGACTTTTTTTCATGTTAATCAGTACAGGCATGTTCCAAGCCTGTAATTTTGTAAAACCACCTGTAGATTCTATTCTATAATAAAATGTTGAGAACATTCATTCTTCTGAATAGAGCTGAAGTGGATTATAGTTCTTACTGGAAAGCTCATCGTCTACAGTTTGTGTGGCTTAATCATCTGACAAAGCAGCCCAGCAGCCGTTAGGTCTGACGTACCTTATCTAACATCATCTGCATTATTAATATCATTATAGCAGCCATTTTATAAGCAGAGAGTGATATTAAATATTCATTATCAGATAGTCAAATCTAACATACTCTTAAGGGTAAATTAATTTAAGAAAAATATCACGTCACTAACATCATGATTGTACAATCACTTTTACAACTTTTTACAACTTTTACTAAATCTGATTCTTGTGTATATTCTTCAAATCTTTCTTTAATGCAGTCTCTTAAAATAAACAAAAATGCGCAAGTCCAGCTTGATCAGTTTTTCAGTAGTTTTCCAGCCTTTCTTGGTTTCTGAGAGACAGAGAGAGAGAGAGAGAGAGAGAGAGAGAGAGAGAGAGAGAGAAGAAAAGTCCACTGGAAAGAAATCTCAAGAAATCTCCCTGCTGAATGAAACTGGTTTCTCAAACACCACGTACACTTAGGTTATTGCCATAGGAAGAAAATGGGCCGTTTTTTGTTCTTTCTTCGTTTTCTTCCCTTTGACAGGAATCCCCTTTTGATTTAAGGCAACAAACATTTCCCCTCCGCTGTGTGTCCATTTAGCTGATGCATAGGTGTTATAATGGTTTTCCAGAATCAGTTCTTTGAAGTTGCAATCCTCATTGCATTCTTTCTGATAAAAACAAGCCAAAAAATAAACACAATTATTAAAACGAGTAATTCTGGAGGAGGCTCAAACTAACAGCAAGCAGACGATGGTCTGTAGAGGTGATGTACATGTGATTTATTTTAAGCCTCAGACTGAGCAGACCTGATACAGTTTAGTAGTTTACTTATGGCATGTATTGCCATAGGCCAAAAGCATCTTAACAAAAAAATAATAATGTAAAACACATTTAGCTATGCCTCTTTGGGTAGTAAATTTCTACTCTTTAATGTTGGAGTGTGCAAATCATTCTCTACCTACCGGATATTTATTGTAGAGGAGGTAGCTCCTACCTCCTGCAGGTGAGGGACTATTTAATAAACTTCACTTTCTACTATGTTGCCCTCAATTGTAACAAAAGTAAACAGTTACTTAGTTTGTTCGTCCATGCAGGGATGTATGCTCATTTGATTGAGCCTCTGTTCTATACTTTGCCTGTGCAGGCATTATGCAGAGCTACAAGAATACAAAGGAAAATGACCTTTGCTCTCCTACAGTGGGATGAACTGTCACATTTCCCATCATACTAAAGTGCAAACGATGTGAATGTTTATAGTGCAAAGCCCATGGTTGGGAGACTCATGCGGATAAGTGAACTGAATACTTCAAAAATTTTCCCAAGAATTTTCATGTCAGCAGTGTGCAAATCAGGTGAATTCTAACAAAAAGAGCTTTAAACTCAGAGATGGAAATTTTAGGTTCCAAGTGTCAAGAGTGCACAAGGGCTTTAGAACTGGAAAGATCCCTAGAAATTAGTCATTCCAAGTCATCTTACAGATGAAGACTCTAACATCCAGGTAGCTTAAGAAATCTCAAGTCATACAGAAAATACTTTGCCTTAGTGCTGGAGTAAAGAGTGTTTTCATGGAATATTCAACTTGCACTAGTGGAATAAAATTAATTCCAGTTTTCAGAAAGGCGGATAATTTTGGCAGAGTGGGTTTGCATAATAACTATTACCAATTATTAATACCTTTGCATAGAGTTTCCCTTCCTTGTTCATGGCAAGATAGTATTCACTTTCCACCCCTTTGATTGCCACAATTCCAACTGCCACGGTCCTGATTTCCATGATGTCTGCAAGGAATCACACAAACATACATCATTATTCACTAATCTGGAGACATACTTCCCTAACACACAGCCACAAACATCAGAATAATCATTAAACACAGAAATGCAAACTGATAACTTTTTGTTGCATAGAGAAGGACATCTGCTTATAGAGCAATAGTTACATATTCAGACTTATCCCCTAGAATGATACTTCAAATCTGCTGTAATGACAATGTAGCTACTTTTGCTGAATTCATACCGTAAAAGAATCCCTCCTATGTATAAACTTGTTCAGTCATCACCACACACTGTGTGGGAGGCATCCTTGCTACAGCCACTGTATGATGAGGATTCTGATACACAGAGCAAGTAATCTACCAAAGCCTGACAGCTGCTAAGTGGAGAAATACAAAGAAAGGGAGGATACATCTAACAATGTCGCTCTTTGGTTTGGCTATATTCATCTTAAAAATTATTACTGATGGAATAGTTCTTAACTTCACTGAAAAGAAATACCTTTAAAATTACAACTTAAGCAATTATAAATTATGGCAAATAGAACCAACTGTCTTTTAAAATGATTATTTTCAATTCAGCATTTTAATGCACAGAGATGATTCAAAATTTAATTATTAAAAATCCTATTAATATAAAATTGTATACTTTGTAATTAACTTTTAAATCTGTGTGGAATTTATTTTACAAAATAGGTACTTTACAATGTTAACCAAGTATTTTCTTTTATTATATATGATATAGAGGATCAGAGCCTTGCTTAGCCATTATCAGAGAAGCTTCTCATAATAGATGGACATTAACCCAGAGATCACTATAAGGCAATGAGCAGAAAGTGAGAGACTTTGGAATACTTCATTAAACCCCTCCCTTCAGGGCTCAGGGCTCTATGATGAAGAAGATGTAGAAAGATTGTAAAGGCCCAAAGAGGATGAATGACTCCAAAGAAATAGTTTCTTCCAGACACAGCAGGACTGATACACATATGAACTCGCAGAGACTGTGAACAGGGCCTGTGCAGGTAAGCCAGATGGATTCCCAGCAACTGGGAGGCAGGAAATAAACACGGGCTCCCACCCCTAACTAAAAAGCTATCTACAATTGATACCCATTGCCAATGGAGCCTCACTAGGTATACAAACCGCACTTTAGGATACACCCCACCCCTGGAGCAGCTGGCCAACACAAAATGAACTCAGTGGTATTTTTGTAGATGTTTTGTCTTATTTTGCTTTGGTTTGTTTTCTTTTGCTGGTATATTTGGGTTTGTGGTTTTGTGGAGGGTGTGTGTGTGTGTGTGTGTGTGTGTGTGTGTGTGTGTGTTTCTTGGGTTTGTTTGCTTGCTTGTTTTTGTCTATTTTTAAAAGAGAAAAAGGACATGGAGTTGGTGGGTGGGCAGGTGAGAAGGCTCTGAGAGGAGTTGGGGGAAGGAAAAATGTGATCGTGAAATTAGCCTAGTCAGAATTTGTCTTGTGTGTGAACAGAAGTGGGCTTTCTGTAGTCAAAAGTAGTTAGAGGTACCTAGTACAGATGCACAGCTAAAACACTGGCATCTAAGAAGCAAAAGCAAAGGAATGTGTATTAGAAATATTTGTGAAGTGTTGTTAAATGCATAAAATCCTATAATTTTAGGAAACAAATTAAGAACCTGAAACTTCAAGCACTTCTGTAGAAACACCTTACTTTCTGAAACAGAATGCTTTCTGGAGAACACTGGCCTGAAGAGGCTATGGAAACTTTACACGTCATTGACAGGCTCATGACAGGTTATGATGCTGATGCTGACACAGTCACACAACAGTCAGCAGATCTTCACTGAGGGCCACTGCCATGCCAGGCTCAATTCAGAGACAAGCACCCGCCTCAGGCTCTTATGTAACAACTTTGTTTTCTCTAAAGAAGGTGCCAAGAGAAGCAATGTGAACAACAGAATCCTGTGGGGCTAAACTGGCACTCCTGCCATGGAGAACACTGAAGAAAGTAATGACTGCACCACGCTTCTTGCAATGCCTATGAAACAGAATAACTCTATTCAAGAATGTATTGAGCTTGGCTTCTAAAGACCCTGCCACAGAAGCCATTAATCCAGTATCGTTTCTGAGAGAGGAGGATGCTGATCCAAAGCCTGGTCAGCTGGAATTAGAGGATGAATCTGTAATATTGGCAGGGTGTTCCTTCATGGAACAATTCTCCACAAAATGTAACTGTTGGATGACAGTTACTGGTCCTGTGATATGTGGACTCCATGCCTTTTAGGGCCAGTCATATCACCTTGTCCCCAGAAGCTCCTCTACACCCTCCCCCAACTCTCTCTTGTCCACCTTTTTGCTATTGTTGCTCTTTGACACCAATCAGTGGTAAACACTGTTAATCTTATCAGGATAAAAGACACGAAAAAGAATTGTAAGGTTTTTTGCTTCAAATGGGATGAGATTATGCTTTAAATGGCTCAAGTTCCTGTATTTTTAATTGCCTGAAAATTTAAAAAATAACAAAGAAAGAAAGAAAGAAAGAAAGAAAGAAAGAAAGAAAGAAAGAAAGAAAGAAAGAAAGAGAAAATTTTCATACTAAGAAATGAACAGACCTAGAAGTCATTTGGGGGATAACATTAAGAAGCATGATGGGGAACCAACCCTGATTGTCTGGTCTGCTATACCCTGTCTGCTGGGCCCTTTGAAATCAAGAAACCTGGGAATGAAAGTATTAACACTGTCACATGTGTGTGCACAGGCAGAGTGGGGATGCTGTTCTTTTCAATAGTTTCAAAATCTGTGGAATCCTTAACTGTCTAAACTTAGTTTTGCCACCATCCTAAAAGAAGAGTTTGAGAGATTCTCAGCAAATATAAAAGCACATAACTTACAGATAATATTTTATCTACCAGAATAACTTAATTGTTCTTGACATTTTAATATACAATAAATAAAAAGTATATATGCTATCTTATAGAAGGCAAATATAAAATGATATCTTTCTGTGGATCTATATTTCTGTTTGCAAGTTAACTCATTCATCCCTAATGAGATGAAACACACTACATTACGTAGATGCACCAAACCTTTATAACGAGAGTGAAAGAGACAGAGAAATTGAAACGTAAAACCTAATATCTTATATCATGCATATCCCCCACTAGCCTAGCCAACTACACCTTCAGTAACAGCATGAGTTCATTATTTAGAGTGTCTAGTTTACACACCAGGGGGACACTAAGGCCTTTCTAGTTCCAGAATTCCACCATTCCACCTTTTTGCCTGTTTAATCTTGTGTCACACTTGAAATCAGAGGTGGAGAACCCTGGGATCAGTCGCTATACTTAAACAAAATTCTCCCACTATCTATTTGCGGAATTACAAGTACTCCCTTAATCCTGCACTCTTGATATTGATAGCCCCTATTGTTATCTTCAGTAGCTTCATGATTTAGAGTACTTTAACTTCCCTTTTCAAAATTATTTCCAATAACTACATAGAAACATGTCCTGTTCCTGTGTTAATGTTTATTTCCTAAGACTTTTTAAAGCATTATGCCAAAAGATTTCAAGGGGAGCACATATAAATATAGTAGGGATAATACACATTTTGAAGATGAAAAAAAGTGGTTTAATGATTAGGCTAATTAGAACATTTAAAGTTTATCTTTGATCAAGTATACCTTTTTGCACACATTAAAACTAAGAACTAAAATCATCATCATCAACAACAACAACAAACCTGTTTCTAATGTTAAATAACAAACTTTTAGGGTATTCTGTCAAGACTTTCTTGAGCAAGAAATCTTAACAACTGAGTGTTTACATTACATTTAAGAGTATAGACTTGATTTAACAATAAATTTTATTATTTAAATACATTATTGCAAAATGATATTTAGTATCTCTAATAGAACAAAGAAGTTTAAACAAAAATATCATAATAAAAGTCATTAAAAGTAGATAAGCTATCTGAAGAAATAATAGCAAAAGAGCAAATGAGAGAAAAGGTGCCATGTCCTGTCACTAAAGAATGAACGGTCTTGGGGGCCCCCTCATAGCTATTAGCATGACCAAGCCCGATAGCTCATGCACACCACTGGCAAAGATGCAGCCCAGCCCAGATTCCTCCTGGGTAGTGGGAACGCAAAGTGCAGCCAACTTGGAAGACACTTGGGCGGTTTCCTAGAAACTGAACACACAGATGTCATATGCCAAGGCAGTTACTTTACTGAGTGGAAGATATGTTCACACAGAAATCTGAACATAGATGTTTAAAGAGCTAGAAATGAGAAACAACCAACGTGTTCAAGAGGGGATGAATAGTCCAGCTATGCTCCATACATACAATGGAGTGTTGTTAAGTGTTTTTAGAACTCAAACATCAGGCCACAAACAAACAAAACAACAACAACAACAAAACTTTTCCATGAGCATTGATGTGAATGCAGAGAATTTTAATCAGTGGACAACTGGCTGGAACTGTAACAGCAAATACATTTTATTATGCATTTGTAAAATTCATGCAATTGCACGGGACAGCAAACTAATATATATTCAGATATTGTTTCATCAGCAGTATAAAGTATCCCTGTTCCAAGACATTAAACATAGTGGGACCTTAGTAACTCTGCTCTCTGGGCAAGTTGTCTGCAAATATATAGCTGTTGTGACTGAAAAATAATATAAGTTTATAAATTGCAATTTAAAATTTTAAAGTTGTACCCTAGACTTTCATTAATTGTATACAATTACTGACTGTAAGGAGACTCCTTACACAAACATCTCAGTTATTTATTCTTCTCCCAAATATACAGAGCATGAGGAGTTTGTTTTGAATATTGTCTTTGGTGAGTGATTAAGATCTGCCTATCAAATGAATTACTTCTTTTTGAAATGCATAAACAGCAGGGTCATAATGCAAAAGCAATCAGCAAGTGTGGAAAACACAAGTCCTCTGTGTATGTGAAGACCACTGTTACAGTTGTAAGTGTGCTTTTCTCTCGTGTAACAGGAGATTCGGTGACAGTGTAGAAACAAGCTAATGAGATTAATTATGCACTCATCAAGATACTTTGATATGAGTAGAGTTACTATCAAAATTCATTTTCAGATTTTCTCTTTCTGCAAAGATAATAAATGATACTCAACAACATATGCCAACAGCTTAAATTCATGGATGGAAAATCAATTTCATAGGAATTCAAAACCAAGAAATATTTTCTGTGGTAAAGCAGGGTAAAAGGATCTAAGTGATGATAGAGTTCAAATAAAACCTGAGTGATGGATAAGGTTAATGTGTAGACAAGATGACAATGCAGCACAGTGGAAGAAAGACCAGCATATTCAAGGTCATGAAAGGTAACTCAAATGTCATATTCGTAGAATTACCATTAGAACTATCTAAACTAGGAACTATAAACAGTAGAACTCAATACTAACGTGAGGAATTTGAGCTTGTATTTGCAAACAACGGGAACCCTCAGAGCTCCCAGGGACTAAGCCACCAGCCAAGAGTATACATGGGCCAGTCCATAGCTCCCACTACATATGTAGCAGAGGACTACCTCGTCTGGCATCAGTGGGAGGGGAGGTGCTTGGTCCTGTGGAGGCTTGATGCTCCAGAGGAGGATGCTAGAAAGGTGAGACAGGAGTAGGTGGGAGAGCACCCTCTTAGAGGCAAAGGGGAGGGGGAGGGAGTGGGATGGTTTGTGGAGGGGAGACAGGGAAGAGCAATAACATTTGAAATATAAACAAAATGATTAATACATAGAAAAATAACAATAGAAAAAGAAAACAATGGGAGTCCCTTCTGGTTTGTAAAAAGTGTCAGTGTGAGAGTGGGTGGGATGACTTAGCAAGGAAGGATGCTTACCTCCAGCTGACATCCATCCCAAGGTGGAGGGAGAGAAACAACTCCCAGCATGCCTCTGACCACCATACACATACAAGGCAAACTTGCTCCCACCCCTACACACAGATAGATAAATGTAGTAAAATATTTTTTAAAAACAAAAAATGTCAGGGTAGAGCTCCTCTGGAGGGAATCAGATGGGAGATGAATTTCAGCTGAGAAGCTAAAAGGTGCCTGCACTCAGGTGTCAATTGATGTCATTCTGACCCATGGGGGTTATTGTGATTGTTTTTTAATCTGTTCATTTCCCCAGAATGCCTTAGCCTAAATCTCAATGCACTAAATTTATGTAGTCATAGTTCACTTACACAACAGTTTTTTTGCTGTTCTCAATAATATTCTAGAGTGTAAAGTGGTATCAGGGCCAGAATCCTGTCTGAAGCCAGTCTTCCTGGATCCATTTTTATCTCTCCCAGAGTTTTTGGTTACAGTTTTTCAGTGTGTTGTAAGTCTCAAGCATTCTTGCTATGAATATCTCTGGCTAGATTATGAGCCTCTGTAAATGTGGTTTATAAATAGAAACTTCATGCACATGCATACAGAAATACTCAATGTGCTTCTAAATGCTCCGAGACTTGGCTAATGTGTTTCAAACTATTGAGTTTCAAATGACAAATTGCATACACAAATAATAAACTGTGAAGCAGTCTTTGTTTCATTAGGCCAACAGCTTTAATTAAAGAATCTAGCTATTAATAACTTGTAGTTTTATCCTGCTTTTTTGTTTTTTGAAAATGGACACAATTATAAAGATAGCAAAGAAGTTGTTAAACAAGTGCCCCTTTTGACATAAAAAATCCTGTGCCACAGGTTTATATTTTTGCCATATCTTGCATGCACTTTCTCCATTTACTGTTATAAACTTACATATGTGTTGCTATTGTGTCTTTAAAAAGCAGTTGACTCAACTTCGTCATCTCCCTTTCCTAGTCATCTGTGGGACTTCATCTCTTTGTTTTTTGGTTACAAAAATCCTCCTTTAAATGCATTCCCTTAACCAGAGCTACATTAAGATTTTCATGACACTATTTCCCAAGACTCCCCTACACAGTGGATCATATTAAATATGTGAATATTACCCAATAGAATTATTTTCAGTTTTTGTGCAATCTTTCTTTTGAAAGATTAGTCGTTCTATAATAAATCACTGAGCTTACCCTTTGATATACATATCACAGATACTATGCATTCCTGAGAATTCTTACAAAGTGAAAAATCCAGAACTGTTTTCAAATAATCTTAAAATTATTATATTTAACAACTAATGAAACAAGCATAACATTCTATGTGCTAAATATTTGCTAATCACTAGTTTTAAACTTTAATGCCAATATCTTAATTTTAAAGCTCTAAATGCATTCATTTTTAAGGACTTGTAATTTTCATAGACTGTAGGCTCCGTGTCTAGGAGCCAAAAGGATACAGTTTCTCCAGCCATCCCAAGGGATAGAGTGCCCCACCCTTCCTTAAGGCCTTCATTAAAAAGTATGTGGTTTCTTTCCACCAGTACCAAGTTTAACTGGTCCTCTCTTGTCAAGGCCACTGATGAGCAAGTTATAGTTATGTCAAGTCCAGGTCTTCTGAGACCATCATAATTCTGGCGCAAACCTTGGCACTTCATCCCTTACCCTAGTCTGACTGCTGCTCGTTTCTCAGCCTCGAATCCCCCCTTGTGTGAATTCACTCCACACTTGTTACTCTCTTACTTAGCAGGAATGACACATGACTATGATCCCAACTGCTTGGGAGACTGATACAGGAAAACCACAAGTGTGAGGCTTACCTAGGTAACATGGCAAGACCTCACTTTGGTTTTGTTTTTTGTTTTTGTTTTTTATTTTTTTTTTTAAGATTGGCACTTTATACTAACATGCAACCAGTGCTTCTTGGCAATTTCTTATATTGGTTTTGTTTTTGAGAGTGATTTTCATCCCACTGCCAGAAGTATATTCTATTCTAGATTTTTTTGGTTGGTTGGTTTCTATGTTTTGAATTTCAAACAGGAATTCACATTTCCTTAAAATCAGCTGGAAATGCTTTGAATTTATAAGGTGAGATTTGATCCAGAGTTGATATTAGATTCTTGGGAACAGTCGTCTCACTTTCCAGCATTATTTGTTGACTATTTTCAGACCCTTCTTTAGAGGTATGATGACTCTCAGCTGTTAGGGACTGTTTCCTCTCATTGATTTACTTATCACTCAGCTATGTGTCAACATATGTTGGCTGTAAGTCCTTGTAGCTTGCTTGTAGATTATAAACAGCTCTGGTTCTGGGTGTTGAAGATCTAATGAGCTAGTCTTTCCATACAGCTCTTCCCAGAGGTGAAGGCTCTGTCCGCGCACACACCACCTTGCAGCCTTTCTTTTGTCCTTCTTCATCCAGAATGACTCCCAGACTGTTTGCTAACTAGATTATTCACTTGAAACCAGCATTTTAGCATGAGCTAGATTGGGACCAAGAGCCTGTTGGTCATGGTTCCCCCAGTCATAGGCTATTAGCTTATCTCATATTAACACGCCATCACAGCCTCTTATGATTATCTTCATTGCTTCATTTCAGTTTTGAATAAAGAAAAAATTGATTGCCCACTCTAACTAATCATGAAATTTAATTTTCTTTAACAGTGTAAAACTCATGACTTATGAACAAATAAATCCTAAAATACTTTCTATGAGTTTTACACAATTAAAAGTTTATTAAAATATGAACATCATTGTACCAAAGATGACAAAATGTGCCTCTGATCTAATTAGCATGTTGATATGCTTTTTAAAAGCCAGCTCGATTCTTCTTGTATAGCTTCTCAATGATAAGATGACAATGTGGTTTCACCCGGCTTTTTGCAAGCCGCGATTCACAAGGAAAGCATTGCAGGTGTCGAGCTGCTTTACTCCCCAGATAACGCTGGCTGCTGTGCAACTGCCTCACAGCGCTATTTAAGAAAGAATTATGGTACAGTCATTGCCAGACCTCATTCTAGTCAGAGACTTTGCTGACACGAAGATTATCTACAAGTGAACTACACATTGTCAAATTTATCACAATCCAAAGTTTAAAAGTGGGTTATAAAGTTGTTTTACACTTGATTAGTTTATATTTAACTGAGAATGCTGTTAGCCAACAGTCATATTAAGGTTATAAATTTAACTACACATGACAGAGAAAGGACCTATTTATAAAATAGTGAAAGTCATCCTGTCTTGACTAAATGATGAAATAACAAGTAAGCCTGAAGCACAATCATCTCCTCTGTCTGATTGCCAGACAGCCATACTGGATGTTTGTGCAGACACTCAAACCATTACTTTCTAAACTAGAAAAATACCAAATTAAGGAATGATAAGTTGAATTATTTATTTCAACCTAAGATTGTGTTAATTGTTTTAGAATCAAAAACTGGGTAGCTTATTTTGAGACTGTAAAATGCCTAGGTCTTCATTCATAAAGAGTATTACAAAAGGGATGAAGAGTTGACTCAGAGGTTAAGAGCACTGGCTGTTCTTCTAGAGGTTCTAGGTTCAATTCCCTGTACCCACATGGCAGTTCACAACTGGCTACAACTCCAAGTCCAGGAGTTCCAGCACCCTTTTCTGGCCACTGAAGGCATTATGCATACATGTGGAACATGAGCATATACATGTGGGTAAATGCCTATACACGTCTGTCCTGGGGGGAGGGGTTGTTGGCTTCCTGGAAGCATCTCTCCTCACTGTTCCTGGCTAGTGCTCAGATTCCAGTTCCCATGCTTTACTAATCCACTAGGCTGCTGTACATGACACTGGGACATTACCCCTCCTGCTCCTCATCTAACTGCTTTCAGCAAATAAGAGAGAATGCAAATATTCTACCGATACCTGACAGCGAGGATCACATATATCTGGCACATTTATTCATTCCTCTTGCTGTGCCCATTCCCTCAACTCCCATGCCTAATGGTTATCCAAGGATAAAAAACATAAGACATTGAAGTCGAGAATCATTTAAATTCTAGTCATTTTGAAAATTGAGAAGGCAAGGGGGTGGTATTTTCACTGGAGAATGAGTGACATTGAGTTAGAGGAGTGTCACATGTTCTGGTCATGTGCTGTCACTGTTATCCCCTCCCACCCTCACCAGACCCCCTCCTTCCTCTCAGGCCTCATCTCAAGCTGATCATTTTCATTTTGTTCATGACTCACTAGGCTTAGACTGTTTGAAGCCTGTCCATGTGGGCATGGGCGTGGAGCTATCCAGGGATTGTTGAAAATTCATTAGTTGGTTCCACCCCTGAAGACAATGACTTCCTTCCAAAAGCCTTCAACTGCCATTAGCTCCGCTGGGCAGGGTTGGGCCCGTGACTATCTCCCCAGTTAGGGACTGGATGTTTGGGGGGTGTGGTCCTGTGCACATCCTATGGAAAGAGCTGCAGCTGCTTCACACTTCTGAGACCTGAGCCAAGTCACAAGACTGTCTCCCGGTTCTCCTCCCCGTTGTCCAGCTCTTACGCTCGTTCTGTCCCCTCTTCTGTGTATTCCTGTGTGAAACATAACTTCAGCTTTGTAAACTGTGTTTGACTGAGTTGGAGTGTTTAGTGAGGGTAATGAATGTGCTATGATATTTTATGGACTCTGTTCCTAAATTCACTTTGTGATGTAAGCCTACAATCACATTCCAGCTATAACATGGGACTAACAAAATTGTTTTTAGTAATAAAATATGTATGATCCAAAAAACTTTCAGAGGATCATCTCAATTTTTAAAATACAATTATGTTGGCATTTCTAATTTTAAAGGATTTAGTGTTTATTCATGTTTCCCAGTGTAAGAGAATTATATGTTGATGTCACTTAGAAAATCCTTATATGTAATCTTTAACCCCACTTCCCTCTCTAACATAGAATCATTTTTCATGCTTACATCATAATACTTAGGTCTTTAAAAGAGATGAAAATCAAAATTTCCCAGTTTTCCTGCTTCATGTTTTTGTTTGACGTCTTCAGCTGTAGCTCCCATGGGATCTAACTGGCACACCGTGGAGGTGGGACTTCCATGGTTTGAGGCAGAGCATGGCCTCTTTATTCTCTCCCTACTGTCAGTTTCCACTTTGAATCTGCTACTAAAGCTCCTGGTATCATTAAGACAGCATCTCAGTTCCCTTCACTCACTTTAAAGGGACAGCTTAGCTATGGTGAGTGCTTTGGTAGTGACGATGATTTCCTTCTGGGATGCCAGTTGTTACAGATGAGGTCTCATCTAATTTTCTTTTTGATAAAAAATTAAGAAACAGGGTATTTAGGTAATTTATGAATTATTTGTGGTGTCCAATAACCTGTAAACTGTTGCTATTATTTTGGCTATGGAAGAAAATTACTCTGTACTGTAAAGGGAATAAAATAATTTCATTACTAAAAGTTAATTTTTCTTGCTTTAAAGGCTTTAGAATTTAACAGTGGCAATGATGGTGCACACTTATTAGACTTGAATATAAAATTCTGATGATTGAACTAACGTGATCCCCCTACTCTTCTTAGATAAATGGGATTAATTAGGTGTGAACATTCCTAGAAGTACTAGTTTTATATTGACAGTATTCAGTGGATATTTATCTCTAGCCAAAAAGCCTTCTTCCAAGCAAACACGTTTGAAGGCAGAGGCATGCTCATAGTTCCCACTGAAGAGAAGTCACTTATAAGGAAGTCAGCAAGGCAAGGGCCCTTTTAAGTTTCTTTCACTTTTACATTGGTTTTAGGATGGCTTGGGTAGTTTCTTTTCTTAGGAACAACTTATATTAAGAAATGTCATGAACTGAGTTTGTTTTCTCAGTGTCAAATTATATGAACATGCAGTTTTCGCTATCTTGTGGTGTGAATATTATTTACATTGATTTCCTCAAAAGTTACAGTGAGTTAAACAGACTCAAAATCACAAGTAATTAGATTAAAATAAGTCAGGATCTCCACCTAAACAGTGACGGCATAACATAGAACAAGCTCTCTGTGAGGTTTGTGTCAGGGTCTGTCCATCAGAAAATGTGTGTGCTACACTGGCTTTGCTGCCTGGAGAGAACATGCCAGTGTCCACACTGAGAAAGAGGCCAGCCCACATTCCTCAAGTTTCTTTATTGATTAGGCTTGAAAGAAGTGTCACAAAGACCTTCATTAGACTAGAGAGGAAGCCTTCTGATTCTCTCCTCTGAGGTGGATAGAGCCCACTACTTCAGAGTAACAGAATTGATGTACATGCCAGATAATGTTAATCCTGTACTTGCACCATTTGATCTGAGGAAGCTTGCCCTGGAACTGTTAAATGGCAGAGCTAAGACACAGAACCTTGGAACACACCAAGTGTTCTGCAGCAGGGAGCTGACTCCCCACCATCACTCCACTGGGAACTGATAATCAACCCTGAATCTCTTTTTAGTGATGTCAAAAACAAAGTTCAGATAACTTGTTGGGTTGGCTAAAAATGATGATCCCGTCATTCATTGGGAGATTTATTAAGGAAACATGGAAACTGCCCATGGATTTTTAGAAGCACATCTGTGTGGTGCTGTTGGTACTGTATCTTTAAAACAACTGGAGCTGGTTTCAGCAGCCTTGCAACTATGACTGAATTAGAGGCAAATTTTTTTAGCTATGCAGTAAATAGGAGATATTTATCCAGTGGTATATTCTGAAGGTTGAGCTGTGTTTACAGACTAGCATTTCTACATCAATTTCCTAGCCCTTGCTTCCTTAAAGCAAGGAAGGTAGGGTACCCTTGCTTACTCTGAAATCACGGGAAGTTCTCCCACTTCAGAAAAAAAATGGTTTATCTGGCCATGTAGATACTCCACATCTGCTAAATACAAATCTTTGTTGTAATTCATTCCAAACAAACAGGAAATGTGGACACACAATCCCATAATCTTGTGCACAACTGAAGCAATAACTTCCTACCACCTAGAAAGGTTCTACGGGTTATTGGGTTATTTTTGTTTTTGTTTTTTCCTGAAGTCTAAAATCTCTGTGGAATACCAGGTTTTCATAACACAGGGATAGAGATAAGGTAAATACTGTGGTATCAGTGAATACCTAATTTCTGAAAGAGGACTCTGAATGCAAAGGGGCTGGGCACACCGGCAGCAGGAGTAGAACTGACAGGACAGGAGAGCATGGGACCGTTCTGCCATCCACACCGTAAGATAATTCAGACCATGCTGGCTGTTGGCACACAGACTCAAAAGCGGGACTTCCCCCGTTGGCTCTTAGAAAGGTTCAGGTGGAAGTCTTTGTCTAACAATGCCATTCTAAATGATAAATTGTTATGTGAAGTAGTTAATGTGCTTTTACAGAAATGAAAAAAATCAAAGAAAGGAAAAATGAAAATGTCTATTTACACAAGAAGATACTAAAAAAAAATTTAAGGGTGGATGGCACAGTGAGCTTTTGTGGGGGACTTTTGCACTCACTGCTGTGTCTGTCTCTCGGCTCCTCTGTGGAGGACTTCTGCGCTCACTGCTGTGTCTTCTCTCGGCTCCTCTGTGGAGGACTTCTGCGCTCACTGCTGTGTCTGTCTCTCGGCTCCTCTGTGGAGGACTTCTGCACTCACTGCTGTGTCTTCTCTCAGCTCCTCTGTGGAGGACTTCTGCACTCACTGCTGTGTCTTCTCTCGGCTCCGTACACATTTCTCTACTCTACCCATTGCCATCTCCATTATCCAAGGGATCCTTACACCTCACCTAGCAGCCCATCTCCAGCCCTTCTGACTTGGTATTTGCCCTTTCTTCGTAATAGTCTAGTGCTCCAGAGACTTTGGGTGTGCACTCTGTAAGAAGCAGAGTAAAACGAAACCTTTTGTACGTGGAATTCACAGCCTTTCAAAATCTGACCTCAGTCCACTCCTATCACTTTCTCCCATTGTTCCTTTACAAATTACTCTTTGGCTTCAACAAATGGGTCTGCTCATTTTCTGGTGCTACCACGAAATTTCCAGCACTTTCTCAGTTCTGCACCTCCATTCTCATAAAGGCATAGAGTTCTCTATGATAGTATTTCCCAAATGTTGCCATATGGACTGTACTGCCTTATGCTTGTGAAAATCAAATCCACATACTGTGTGTGAACCTCTACCTCATAGGCACCCAGCAAATGCTGAAAGACATAGAAAGATATAGAAACCCCTACCAACCAGTGTATCAAATTATGCATTAGCATAATTATTAATTATTAGTTGTTAGCTATTCCAGGAGTAAAGAACTAATGACTGCCTTAAGGGTCTATATAAAATGTGAGAAATGAAGTTAAAAGCTAAGTAGAAATAGTAGGTAAGTTTCCTTCAGATTTACTGACAGCCTTGGAGTTTACTTAATTAGATAAATACAAAATCCCACTATTAATTCAAATAATGTTTCATCTCAGATCACTTTTATGATACCAGCTCAAGTAAGTTGTGAGATAACTCCAAACATCCCCAGTTTTCCTTTTTTTTTATATAAAAATGAGAAAACGACTTTAATGGGCACTTTACAGAGGAAGATGTATAACGACCAGTAAACACATGAAAATGACTTCAACATATTGGCCAAGGAAAATGCACTTCAGAATATAATGTAGTACTGCTATGAAGCCTCCACAATGGCCAGAATGAAATAAAGCCAGACAGAGCCAAGTGCTACAGAAAATGTGGAGTAACCAAAGTGACTGTGTGCTGTTGGCGGGAATGTAAACGACCTCTTACTTTCAACTATAAAATTCTCTTTTTGGTTTTGGTTAAACCTACTTGCATTTTTAGCATAAAACTCTGATGTAGGTAATAACTTCCGTATGTTTCTATGGTAATGAAGCAAAACATATATTCACCTGTCTTCCTTCCAGCACATTGGAGCACATACACAAGCTCTCATACTTCATGAGTTAGCTAACATGTCTTTGTTATTATATATATTGTTATTATTCCAAAAATATTGGATGTAATCTATCTCAATGTTCATGTTAATAAATACTTTCTAGTCTAGATGAAAGCCCAAATTGTTTCTAGCTTGTACATATAGTATATAATCTACACCGTTCATTCATTAAAACATTCATTATTATTCATTCATTTTAATTTTAGAAGACTTTCCTGGTACCTTGTAGTATTCATTACTGCCGAGCAGGGAGAATGACGTCTGCACTCCACGTGTAGAGATGCGATGTTATTCACTCAGGGCTATTATAGTTTTGTGCTCTAACATCTCTCCTCATTGTGTCCATTATTTTGTTGGCCATTTTTGCTATAAATTCATGTTAAGATAGTATCTTTAGGGAAACATTCAAAGTGATTTTTTTTGGTGCCTTTTAATGAAGAGGTCCTTATTCAGTGCCTTTATCTCATAAGTATAATTTAAATTTTATTGCAAAGTTTATTACATGAGACCTGACAAGATGACCCAACAGATAAAGGCACTCTGGGCCAAGTCTGGTGACCTGAGTTTAATCCTTGAAAAGTGAGAGCTGGCCCTTGAAAGCCCTGTGACCTCCACATGCATGCTGTGCACATGCGCAAGCACATATTCACTACCAATAAATATAATTAAAACGTTAAAAGTGCACCTGTTAGGTTTTTGTCTGCCTGTTTACGAAAGTCCCATGTTCCAAAAGGTATTATCATTAGCTTAGTACATTGGTTTAAAGACAGTGGCATGATCTATAAACTCTGAATTTCACTATACACTCTTACTTTAAGAATATTTCTAAATATGTAAACCATGTCGGGTCATTTTTCTGTTACCTGAAGAATCTAGCCATTAAACATCATATTTATAATATTTTATTCAAATGTTTGCTTTTTTAAAAAAAGTCAGTGGTCCTTGGTATGATCTACTGAGAGTAGAGATAGCACAGGTTGGGCAAAGAGCACCCTCTTGTAAGACAGTATCAGAAACACAGAGGCTTCTCAAACTGTACACACTCAGGGCTATTCTGATGATCTTTTTATTTCTGCCTCATTCTGAAAAGCCATCCCCTCCTGCCCAGCCCATCATACTCAAGATTTATTGCAAGATTTAGCCAATAATGATAATACTGATTTATTCTCTAAGAGATAGTGTCTAGGGGTTAAAAACCTGATATGCAAATGTTTCTCCCATTTCCAGTGGAAAATTTTAATTCTACTTTAGGATCATAGAAACTCATTAAAAGTATAACCTTATTTCCTTTTTTTTGGTGTGTAAATAGGAGTATATTCCACAAATGTATAGAATTGTTAGTTAATAAATATTCAATATTTTAAAATATGAAAATGTCATTCGTGCAACAACATTGTAAAAAACAACAAATACGAAGATCATAGCAGAAGCAGTGTTTCCATTGTGCAATGGCTATTACTGATACATTTCCACAGGAAGTTAGGAATGTAAACTGAGGAATGGATTCAAAAAATGTGGTATATTTACACAATGGAGTATTACTCAGCTATTAAAAACAATGAATTCGAGAGGTTCCTAGGTAAATGGATGGAACTAGAAATTATCATCCTGAGTGAAGTAAGCCAATCACAAAAGAACACACATGGTATTCACTCACTGGTTATTGGATATTAGCCCAGAACCTTGAAATGCCCAAGACGCAACTCACAGGCCACATGAAGCTCATAAAAAAAGGAAGACCAAGTTGGGATGATTCAGTTCTTCTTAGAAGGAGCAACAAAATACTCAAGGGAGCAAATATGGAGACAAAGTGAGGGACAGAAACTGAAGGAGGGGCCATTTGAAGACCATTCCACCTGAGTATCTATCCCATGTGCAGTCACCAAAGGTAGATGCTGGTGTGGAAGTCAGGAAGTGCATGCCGATGACCTTATTTCTTAAACACATTATGCCATCTCAAAGGTTTAAAGTGCTGTTTATAGCTTAAGCCCCTCAAAACAATTCAGTAAGTAGGCAGAATATTTAGCTTGTAGAAACAGCATTGGCCTTTCTTGATGTCTAGCTCACAAACTTCAAGCAGCATAATGGTAACACCCAGAAAATCAGAGAAGAGATTGCAAGAACAAATGACATGTCAGACACAGCAACATTAGGGTTAGTCTCCTGTGCGTCTAGCACACGAGGTTCCAGGGCAAGAACCAAGAACAGTGGGCAAGGCTAGCTTGTGAAGAAACCGTATTTGGCTAGCTGGGTTTGGATTTTTATTCTGAGAAGGTAGGAGGGAGGCACTTTTGAAAGCCACCTCTAGCAGCAGTGCAGCAGGAAAGCTGACAGAAGACCAGGCCTGTGTAGGACACGATAGCACTGCTAGACAGAAGTGCACCTGCTCCAAGGAAGGGTGACCGGGACTTGATGTGAGGACACACTTCCTAAGAATAGGTCATATCTGTGTAAATGGGCAAACCCTCAGCCCTCAGTAGGAGTTGAGGTACCCTGAGGGTACCTGAGTAAGTTAGCATATACCTTTTAAAAATCTCAAGGTGATGTTGATACTTAGAGATATTTTCAAGCAATATTGATTATTTAGAGACAATGTCTAGAGACAGTCTAAAATGATGCTGATATTTAGAGAGAAGCTTTCAGCACACAAAACTGAATATATGTGTGTATTACAGACCTAAACTGGAACCTAGAGAAGAAAATATTCTTATTTACTCTGAATATAAAATTAATCTTATCATTTATCAACAGCCTTGGAGAACAGTCATCTCCTTTGACAGAGTCCTGTCAAGGACTCTGCTAGTCTACATTGCTTTCAGAGTTTGGTTCTTTAAGTCTTTCCAAGTTGTGTTTCTGGTAAATGTAAAACAAAACTGATGGAGAGAAGGGGAGAGGGCCAGGGAGAGCAGTGTTGGACTCACTGAGCAAGGAAAGCTTCGTCCATCCTTCTGGCCAGTCACCATGGCCAGCCCTTGCTTTTCTCCCACCATCTCCAGCTCTGTGCAGTGGAGAACAGATCATCATGACGCACATGACACAAAGCTAAAACGAACCAGAAAAAAACTTGTGAACTATGTGCTCACTTTGAGAGATAGAGGATTGTGAGTCTAAAGAAAAGTTTTTGGACAGAGCCTGGATCTGGGCAGTGTCCAAAAAGAAAGGATTACGAAGCAATGTCATTCTCAGCAATGGCACCTGATGTGGTCTAAATTAAGTGAAGCTCTAAAAGGAGCCTCTCTTTCATATGTGAATAAGGTAAAAAGAAAAGCCATCAAGTAACTACACACAAAGAGGTAAGGCAGGGACTAAACACAAAGAGAGGCCATTTAACTGTCTATTCCCAAACTATATACGCAGTAATTAAAATAAAACTAAAACTCTACATGAATTTTAAATATTATTTTAACAAGATATCAAAACTGTTCTCTGAAAACTCAAAGCTGACCTTACTACTTTTATAAAAACTATTAGTTTTCCATAAAACATGTTTTGACTCTATTCTCTGTCACTCACATTCTCCAGATCCGCCTCCCTCTTTCTCTACCCACCCAACTTTGTGTTCTCTCTTTGTTCTCACACCCACCAAATTTAACTTGTGCTGTCAGCATATTCTTGGATGAATGAGCATCTGCTGGAGTGTGCTCAATTTACCTGAAGCCAATTTACCTTAAGAGAAACTGACTCTCCCCCTCCCAGAATCCATTCATCAATGGCCCTAGGCCAAGGGTTGGAGATTGTGCCCAGCTCCCCTCTTCATGCTGGGATAGAATCTGGCCTGAGTTTGGCAGTCTTGTGCATGGGTAACAACTGCTGTGAGTTCAAATGTGCAGCTGCCTGTTATGTCTAGGACAGGTTCCTTGTTGTCATCTACCAGGAAGAGTGTACTGTGGCTCTTACCCACCCCCTCTTCCTCAATGCTTTCAGGGCATTGGGAAGGAGTTGTATGATACTAACATCCCATTTATGGTTGATCATTCCTTCATTTCTGGTTGGTCTTTTGTTCTCTGTACCTTGACCAGATGTGGGTCTGTGTTAATCGCCATCTACTGCAAATAGAAGCTTCTCTGATGAGGCCTGAGAGATGTAGTATTTTATAAGTATCACTAGAAGTCATTGGGTCAGTTTAATACTATGTCCATTTAGCAGATACAATGGTATAGGTTGCCCCCCTTGGGCCTAGGACCTGTCTAGCCACAGGTTCTTGGTCTGATAATGGTGCCAGGCATGGGTTTCTCTTGTGGGGCAGGTCTTAAATCCATCAGAAAGTGTTTGGTCACGCCATTGATATTCATGTCACCTTTTTACCAGAGGCCACGCAGGTGGCAGAGGTTTCAGCTAGACAAACTGATGACTTCCTTTCTCCTCTGGTGGCATTCATAGCACATTTAAGCACCAAAAGATAGCCAGTAGAGAAGAGACCTCCAGATCAGTATCATCTTCTGTGACTCAAGTACATGCTGTCCTCAGCAGCAGGGTCTTTCCATTGAGTTCTGGAGGAGAGCCAATAGCACTGGCAATATTCTGAATGTTTGGGAATCTGTGGCTCCCACAGCCAACAGCTCCAAAAGCCTGGCAGTGGGATTTTGATTTATTAGCTTGTGGTATCTAATAAGGCATTGTTGCCCTGTTATAGGAGAATTCAGTTTTACTCTTATTATACTTGAGTATAATACATACATATATCATACATACATACATACATACATACATACATACATACATACATACGGAAGCTTCTATAATAGTACCTTGGTTTCCATACAAGTTCTCTGAAGGGTCTTTACTGATATTTATCACTCTGTATTCCTTGCTGTCTTAGTTACATTCTTATTGCTGTGATAAGACACCATAGTCAAGCCACCTTAGAGAAGAAAATGTTTATTGGAGTTTGCAGCTTCAGAGGGTTGAGTGCGTGACCACCGTGTCGAGGCAGGCAGACATGGCACTGGAGCAGTAGCTAAAAGCTTACATTTTGAAACATAATGATGAGCCAAAGTAAGTTAACTTGGAATGGAATGGTGTGGCTTTTTAAATTTTCAAAGCTTGCTCCAAATGATAAACCTCCACCAACAAGGTCACACTTTCTAATCCTTCTAAACAATTCCACCAACTGGGGACCAAGTATTCAATGAGCCTATGGGACCATCCTTATTCAAATCACCACACATCTCTCTTCTGTTCTCTCATCCTACCCTAACTCAATCCATCCTGTTTTCTCAGATCCCTTTAAGCCATTGTCTCACTACATCCCCGATTTGAAAGCCATAGAGTGTAAGTCACATTCTTCATAGCTTTGATTCCAACCTTTTGATAAAAGGTTGCTGACACTGTATACCAATATCTAGCATTATACATGAGTCTTTTCTGTAATATGTGTAGACACAGAAGTAGGTTGCAAGCTCCTTTGAGGTAAGCTGTCTTTTGGAATAGAAGACCTACATTTTCCTTAAGTAGCAAAGGAGATCCTAATCAGCAGAGCACTTGAGGAAATGGGTCTTTGACTCTAGAACTGGCAATGAGAGCCTCTGAGGATAAGAAAGCCTTGAAGAAATCCATCAAGATGAACACTTGAATCAGGAAAAGTAAACTAAAGCAAAGGTGACCAAGTTAAATGGAAGAAACAGATGAGGAGCCCAGAGGAATGTCTGTGGTCCACATGCATGCCGGCTGTCTATGCTCGGGCTTGACATAGTACTATTGGAGTGGGCAATGTTTGGAAAATGTAAAACTGAAAGCAAAACGCCATAGAACAAACAACAGAGCCTCACCCTAGATATCTGAATCCCATACAGAGACCACACAGCTCTAACTTCTAATATATCTCAACTTGGGCCAAAGAATCATATTGCCAAGATAGAGAAACTGTACAAGTTTTATAAGTGCCAGGGGGCAAGGGGTTCAGGTTGTTGAATCATTATATACATGACTGGTATCAAGAGTCCTATTTTTTTTAGACTTTAATGAATACAATGTGTGGGTTAAAATATTTGTTTTATGACTTGGCTGTTGCTTGGACATTTTTGGAATTTGCTAGTACTCCCACCTCAGATGTTTAGTAATGATTGCTTAGACTGTGAGGAAATGTCAGAATATAAGGACAAAACACAATAGAGTCCCAGCACTGCAGATGTAGACTGTGTGTTGATTTCAATGCATGCATTCCAGAATTTGCATGGTCAGAGGTCATACTTAGACACTAGATACACACAACACAGACTGAAGTCAATGATATTACATCCCACTACATCAAGCTTTACCCTCCGCAGCATTAGCCTGTGTGTTTTGACATATCTGGACCTGTGTGTGTATCAGGTGTGCAATTCATTGCTATCTAGAGGCATTGAGTTTAGGGGTTAAGAGGCTTCAGCAAAGATCAGGGAAAAGATACCATTTTTCTTTGCCTTGTGAGAGCCCAAGGCCAGCCTCACCAATGACACATGATGCTCTGGCTGTATTTTCCTTGCAGTGGAGGCCACAGCAAACACAAAGTCTGTTCTTGGTAAAAACAGATGAGAGTCATGAAGTGCAGTGTCGGCGGAGGAGAGTGACAGCTGTGGAAATTGTATTGAGGGGCTAAGAATGTGGCCTAGGGGTAGGATGTTTGCTTAGCATTCCCTGGGCCTGAGGTTCACTCTCCAAAAATAACACTGCAGTGGATAAGCCAGTAAGAATTTAACAATGGCTCCTCCAGAAGAAAAGAAGAGGCTCTGATTTGTAGCTCTTTCCCGATTTCATCAGTGTCCAAAGTTTAAATAGCCCTGCCGTGGCCAGTTTCATGTCCATATTAAGCTACAAGCATGGCATTAAGGAAGACGTGAGTAAGAAGTTTGAAAGGATGCACACTGTTAGCTCCCAGGAGCCAGGAAAGCCCCTCTAGCACACTACCATGTCTTCCCTGCACAGTTCATGCCTGGCCATAGCCCTTGAAACTCCATGAGATCATTCTCTTAAAAGTAATAACAACACATGGTACCATACCAAAATAATTGTAAGTTTACATAAGAGTAAACTTTCCAAAGAAATAGAAGAGGGCCCTGAGATTGATTAGTTTTCTTTTTTTTTAAAGATTTATTTATTTTATGTAAATGAATACACTGTAGCTGGTCTTCAGACACATCAGCAGATCTCATTACAGATGGTCATGAGCCACCATATGGTTGCTGGGAATTGAACTCAGGACCTCTGGAAGAGCAGTCAGTGCTCTTAACCACTGAGCCATCTCCCCAGCCCCATTAGTTTTCATCAATGATAGGAAAGGAAGCACACTCAACACCACACCAAGGGAAGCTCCTGTATCACTTCCCCTCTTATCTAAAAGTGGTAACAGCACACAACACTACAGGAGTGTGCTGAGTGG
Organism: Grammomys surdaster; assembly: GCF_004785775.1. Taxonomy (NCBI): domain Eukaryota; kingdom Metazoa; phylum Chordata; class Mammalia; order Rodentia; family Muridae; genus Grammomys; species Grammomys surdaster. The sequence continues at coordinate 21,875,419 of NW_021604587.1, forward strand.
AGGAGGGCTTCAGAAGACTCCTGCTGGCCTTACTAATTACAAACAGTGAGCTGCTAACACAGCCTTCAAGTTTGCTGGAGGCAAACAGTGGTTGTGCTGTTTGTGTGTAGGATCTAAGGGTCCCTAATGGGGACAATCCATATTTAGACTTGGGCATTGAGGTATGAACGGGTGGGTGGATGGGAGAGCACCCTCATAGAAGCAGGGGTGAGGTAGGAGTTTTGCCAAGGAAAAATCGAGAAGGGGGATAACATTTGAAATGTAAATAAATAACCAATAAAATTTTTTAAAAAAAGAAGTGATCAAACATGTTCAAATATCTGTCTAAGCCACTTACACATCTTGAAATTTTCCAGGAAATATATTCTACAATTTCTGTATTCACATCACCAAGAAGAAGTGGGGGAGGAAGAGAAGGAAGGAGGAGGAGGGGGAGAATAAAAAGAAAGATAAGACTGAATATTAACTAAATGGCAGTAGATTTTTAAAACTAGAAATAGGGCCAGTGAAATACCTCAGGAGGTAAAGGCAGTTGCCAAGGAAAAGAACCTGAGTTGTGTGGGCTGGCCAGATGTGGTGGGAGAAGGAAGTTGGCTCCCACAGGCTGCTTTCTGATTTTCATACCCATGCAACACACACTCACACATACACACACACACACACACACGTTCACACACAGTAGAAAAGGTAAAATCATTAAGTAGAAATTAAGGACAAATGCTAGTGTAAGGGGAAAGTACTTTGATGTTATCTGCAGTTCATACATTTTTTTCAACAGGTTAAATTTAAGGGATAATTTCAGAAAACCAAGATTTTAGGAAAACTGTCCACAGCTGTAACTAATCCTGTTGGTTTTATGAAGCATTATCAGAAAGTGGGTTTTATGTTTTATTTTCTCATGTATTACATTTTTATTTGTATGAAAGTCAGAAAATATGAGAACATAAAGTTCACTGTGCTTTCTATAAAGACAAGAGCTTGGCAGGGGTCAAAAGCAAGATTTAGTCATCCTGCTTTTAAAGAGCCTCTTCTAGTGAGCATTATCTTAAAATGCATGAAGTGTGTTGAGTCTTAAATTGGGAAAGAAGGAACAGGAAAATCTTGGATGAAAATAATCCAAATACAACTGAAGCCTTTAAATGATAATTAATTAGAAACACAAGTTTCCTGTGCTAGAAGTGAATGTTGGTGCATTTCAGTGACCTTTAAAGATGACTCGGTGCCAAGTAATAGCTTACTTGTGGATTATGATCATTTAAATGTTCTATTTTTTCTTGGTTCTTTCCCCCCCAAGAGAATATGTAGTTGATCATGGTAATGTAAGTATCTTGACTTTCTCATCTTATCAAGCGGAAGCCTCGCCTTAGAACCAAGCTCTCAGAATCTTTATGTGTTTTATCTGACTTGACCAGCCAGCAACACTCTAGCCATTAAGTAAGTTAGGGAAAAGGGGTATGAATTAAGAAAGTGCTTCCCAGCCCAAGATAAATAATATCAGTAGGGGTGTAAAACACTACATCTCACCATTAGTACAAAAGTTACAATATTTTGTTACATTTTACTATAAACCTATTATGAACCTTTCCCAAAACACATCATTTAGTGGACAACTACAAAACGTCCAGTGTTTCCTTAACATAATTCATCATAGCTCTGCTAATTTTAAAATAACATAATAAATACAGCACTGATTTGTCAGCTTGTCTCTAAATACTGGATTAATAGACACTGGATAGCTACTGTTGCTGGCACGATGGTCTCACTTCAATGAATCTCCAGGAAACCGGTCACCATTTTAACAGACTTCTTTTCCAAATCTACATTGTATCATTTCTCTCTTCTTGATACGTGGTTGTGTAAAAACAAAATTCAGTTGCTTGAGAAATTTAATAATATATGTACTCATAAAAAGTATTTGTGTATTTTTAAGAAAAAAATAATCAATTGGCTATATTTGCCAGAGTTTGTTGTTGTTGATTTTCCTGCTTTGTTTAATGGAATCCTTACTTTCCAAACCATTAAGCTTTGAAACTGAAAAATTTTTAAATATTCTCATTTCTCCTCTCCCACATGGAATTCTCACTTACCACAGATCCCATCTACTGGGTGGCACACGAGGCCCTCTCATTCCCGTTTCCATAATCAACACCATTCTTGAAATGCAGAGCTCAGGTTTTTTTAACCCTACTCACTCCCCAACTGCAATCCATCCACAAAAGGTTTCTGCTTTTCCCGGATCCCACGTCGGGCCTTAATTTTTGGAGCCCTCCTATTTGGACACCATAGCGTATATTAGTAAAAATGGTTATTGACTTCTAGGGGTGGCTTAAAAAAAATCTAGATTTGCCCATCCCCTCATACCTCACATCATGATGGAATGAAACTGGCTTTTCAAGTCCACGTTTCCACCTGCACGATGTAGGAACAAGTGTGTCCTTTGAAGATGAAATTAGACTGGGAAGTCACACATGGTCCACACTGCTCATCAACTGCCCAACTGCAGTTCGCCCGGTACAGCCCCCTCCCACCTAAGCTCACTGCCAGTATACTTTTCACCTCTCTAACCAGGCTCGCACTCCGGATCTTGTCTTGCCCTCTTAGGAAATCTGCTAACGTATCTCTCATTCTTTTCAGCAAGAGCTGGTCTCCCACTTTCCTTGGGTGTGGTTCTCACGTGGTTATGCCGTTCCCTTCTCCTTTTTGAGGGAAAAGGGGAGCCGCTTTCCTTCTTGAGGTAGAGACCAACAGACTTAATTCTTGCGTCTTAATTTTTTTGTATGTCTAGTTGAGTGCTTGCCCATGAAAAAAAAATGCTGTATTTGTTTAATGTACTGGAATACAAGATTTGAGAAATTTTACTTCCAGCATGTTCCTCATGCAGCAGTGCGTTTTACATTAGCCTCTCGTAACCCCTCCGAGCAACTAATTGGCAGAGTGGGCCTGTCATGTAAGACACTCTCCAGCTGCTTTCCTTCCCGTTATTTCTCTCAGCTTCCAAATAAAACTCTTTGCTTTCTGCTTCTTCCACAAAAGCATCTATTGTATTCATCAAGTACAGTAAAGCGATTGGAGTTATACTTTCGGGCACAGAGGAAAATTGGGTAACATGAAATTCTGAAGCGTTAACTCTGAAACATGTCATATTTGGAATAAGAACCTTTTTTTAAAAAAATCAATGAAATGTGTTCAACAAAAATAGAACTCTTTAATATGGAGTCTAGACTTACTTGGATGTTTTAGAATGCCTCTCAGGGATAGCTATAAAAGGCGGGAGTGGTGACCACGTGATCACATCAAGCCATGTGGCCACTCATTGAGCTAAGTTATTTATGTTAATGGAAATTTCTTCCAAAGTATTCCTGACACCCTCTTAAGAAACACAAGTATCATTCTGGGGCAATGTCCAACCCATTCTGAACTCTAGAGGAGTGTATTTCTGAGTCCTTTATCTGAACAGTTCTTTCTTCAATCTAAACTTTTCACAGCCTTTTCAAACGTGAAGGAATGAAGGCCCCCTGAGTATTACATTTCTTGTTCTAACTGTACAATGACTTGGGACAAAGTAGCTGCAAGCTCTGAGTCATTGCAGCATCTTTTCTGTGACTCCACATGGCCTCCTCAGCCATAACAACTTCCTAGATAGCAGCTGGGGGGCTGGGGGAGATGCAGGCCTGGAATCTCAACACTACTGAGGCTGAAACCAGAGCACAGTAAGTGCAGGGCCAGCCTGGGCTACACTGCAGGTTCAAAGCCCTTTACAAACTGAACAGCCTCTCCAGCCATACGTTCATTAGTTCAATAAACTCTCATAATTATACAAATGAGAAACGTTATCTTTGTCATTGTAATGAAGAAACAAAGATTTTAACATTTTAAATTCTATCCAATAAATCTATTTGTGAAAAATGTCAAGTAATAAAGTTGGCTATTATATTAAGAGAATTTTTCCTAATTCCTATTTCTTCTTTACTTATTAAACCCAAACTCTCATTTTCTGAATGAGTCTTACCTACCAAATGTTGAACTCATAAATTGCAACTGGAAAATCTACATGTTATTACCTTAATGCAAAATGTATTTTAGCTTTTCCCCCTAGTCAAGAGGCTTTCTTAACCACTACTAACTGCCATACAACTGTGAGATTGAAACGTTGTTTAAAATAATTTGAAGTAAAAATTAGTATCAATCTTCAGGAAAGCCTTGAGAGTTTTGTAATAAACTTTGCCAACTCTGCCTGAGGGCTCTCCTTCTCACATCCCCCCACCACTGTCAGTAACTTTGTTCACCTTAGCCATTCTAAGTGGGTTAGGATGAAACCTCAGAGTAGTTGCATTTCCTTGATTGTTAAGAGTGTTTAACAATTATTAAGGTCATTCTTTTATTGCTGTAGCTCTGTAATATTGCTTATAATCTGGGATGGTAATTTCTCCAGCATTCTTCTTTTTGCTAGGATCAGTCTGGCTGTCCAGGACCTTTTGCAGTTCCACATGGATTTTAGTATGTTTTCTTCTGTTGCTGTGAAGAGTTATATGGGGATTAGATTGCATTGAATCTGTAAATTGCCTTGGGTGGGGCAATCATTTACACAATGTTAATTCTTCCAATGGACATGGGAGTCTTTTCATCTCCTAATGTCTCACAATCTTTCTTTAGTGTATTAAAGTTTTCATTTCATAGGTCTTTCGCTTTCTTGGTTATGATACTCCCAGGCATTCCTTGAGGCTGCTGTGAGTGGGAGCATCGCCATGCTCTCTTTCCAGCATGTTTGCAACTGACACATATAAGGCTACAGATTTTGCTAAGTTGATTTTGTATCCTGCCACATTTCTGAAAGTGTCGATCATTTCTAGGAGTTTGCTGGTGGAATTTTCAGATCTCTTATGTGTGATACTATCACACACAGGGATAATTGACTTCTTTTCCTATTAACTCCTTTTAATTATCTTCTCTAGTCTTGTTGCTCTAGCTAGTGTTTCAAGCCTTTTATTGAAATAGAGTAGTAATAATAAACAGCCGTTTCTTATTCCAGATTTTAATTCAACACATGGAAACCAGTGTGAAAATTTATCAAAAAAACATTAAAAGTAGATCTACTGTATAACTCTGTCATAGCACTCCTCAACATAATCCCAAAGGACTTGGCATCCTACTCCATAGAAGTTTGCTCAGCCACGCTCATTGCCACTCTGCTTACAATAACTAGGAAAGGAACAACCTAAGTGTTGTTCAGCTGGTGAGTGAATAATAAAACTATAGTACATATTCATAATAGGATACTGTTCATCTTTAAAGAAAAATGAAATCATGGAGTTTATAGGTAAATGAATGAAACAAGAAAGCATTATACTGAATGAGATAACCCAGACACAAAAAAGCAAACACCACATGTTCTTTCTCATCTGTGGTTTCTAACTTCAAATCTTCAGATGTGCATAGCAAGCCTTGAGTAACTGTAGAAACCATGGAAGCAAGAAGGGACCCTGATATGAGGAAGAAGGATCTCCAGAGAGGAGCACAGTAGGCCACAGGTGCTACTAAGGGGGGAATGGAAAAAGTTAGTGGGGGAGGTTCACTGGAAAGGGAGGAAAGAGAATAATGCAAAGTTAGGGGAGCAAAGAGGGAGAACTAATACTAAGGATATTTGAAAAGCCATCATAAAACATTATACTTTATAAAAAATATGTAGCATAAGTGACAACACACACATATGTGTGAATATATTATACATGTATGATATAAAATAATTTAAATTCAGTTATACCACTATAGTCATAATGTTCCTTCCAAGAGCTATTGACTAACCAAACCCCCAGTGCCAGGCATAGGAAGCCTCCCTTCCAATTGTTGGTCACAGTAGTCCAAGAGACCACCAAGAAGAATCGAGGCTATTGCCATTGCCTTTAGTTTCTTCCTCAAAGTTGAGAGTTAAGACTTTATTGTTGAAGACATCCTTGAAACACAGGACTTGGAGGAATAGAGATGGAACTGACCTGGAATCCTACACTTGAGAACTAGTTCTCATAGTATCCAAAAGCATTATCCAAGATGCCCAGGAAGCAAAGCAATCGATAGGCATATCCAACTGTAAAGCCCATGGACCACAACAATGGCCATTCTGCCACAATATCCCCAGTGGTTCAATAGTGGCTCTTATATCTTGGGAGTAGCCAACAGCTGACTGCTGGGACTTAAGACCCACTTAGTAGGAGAGATCATGAATTTGATAGGGAGTCCCATGACATGAGGGTCTGCAATGGGGGGTGGAGATGGTGTGAACAAAGTACACGTTAGGAAAGTCTCAAAATCATTTTAATTTGAATTTTTAAAAGATGTCACATACTAAATTGGCTAGAAATCAATAACACTACTATTTCATACATAAATAATATTGTCTTAATATTTTGGAGGCAAATGCATGTAAACTCACCGAAGGTTGTTTCTGACATACATTTTCTATATGTCAGAAACTCACATCTGACTTAAACTTTTATTTGAATTAAACTGTTTCTTAAGGATGGTTTTGCAGACATTAACCATGTACACGTACACACATTGCAGATGATAGTGACCAGGGCAAAACATAGCTCTGGAGATGCTAACCAGATCTACAGTTCACACGTACTTCCCATACAAGTTCACATATGGAAGAAAATGACAAGGCAGCCACAAAGAACCCTGGCTGTCTAACTGGAACAGAGTATATAGGAAACAGAGGCTTGGTCTGTAAATGAATTTCCAGAGCAAGTTCTGTTGTATTGAGTTCTTGTAGAATTATGTTTGATGATCAAGAAAGTAACTGAAAGTCTGTAGCATGATAATCAAACATTATAAAGACGTTTTTCTTCTCCAGTGAATCTCTTACTCCAGTTCTGAAATTGAGTCACTGGAACTAACTGTTAAACAGTTAGTTAAACGTATCTCCACAAGCTACAACTAAACCTCAACATTCCCTAGAGCATTTATGTATTAAACTACTTTATGGTTCCATATGTAAACTTGCAAGGGAAGTACATGTGAACTATAGATTCAGTTAGCTATTTCCAGAACCACTTCTGGAAATAGATAATAAAATGGGTCATCATCTGCTCCAAACTATTTTCATGGCAGGTTGGATGTCCTAGCACAGCTACGATGATACCAAGGAAGCAATAACCTTGTTGCTTCTAGCCTCACCCTGTTGAATTTGGAGCATTGTGTTCTGGGTACCCAGTTGTTGATGGTAGTCACAGAGGACTGGTGAGCAATGAACAGCCGAGAGACCATACTTGTGGGTAATGCCCAAGGGAGTCCACGTTGTTTAGCTTAGTAAGGATCATCTTACATGGAAACGTAGCTGCCTTGATGTATTACTACCACATAAGTCATATGTGTGTCATATAAGGATGATTCTATCAAGTAAAAAAGTTTGTTAATTCAATCTCATTTTAAAGTATATATAGGTTTATTTCAATATAGTTTGTTCTGTGCAAAAATAAGCAACCAGAACAAGTAGGGGCCTATATGATCCTATGTAAATTGAAAGTAAGTAGCAAGAAAAAACATGGAGTTCTTGCAGCCTGAGATTTAGAGGTATACATATGTATGGAGTGGGAATGTCATTCAAGACATTCTTCAGGTCTCTATTAGCCAGCCAAGCATTTTAAGTAGCTTAAAATCATTATGGACACTCTAAAACAAATGATCCTAGTTGTCAGTTGGTTTAAACTTCTCACCAAAGAAGCAAACCTCAGGAAATGAAATGACTTTTGTAAACTTCATAACAAAAATAATTACGGTGAAGAGCAGAACACTGCTTGGTGTTCAGCAGTGCAAGTAAGTTTATTAGTGATGCTGGTTAGGTCATCATCTACGTGGTACTGGACCACACAGTTTTCTCTTCAGTATGTGCAACACTGATTATCTGAATCCCTCAGCATCTCTACTTACGGACTCTCACCAGAAAGCATCCATGGAGACACAAGTCCTGACCACTTCTATAATAAACCTGCCACCCTACTAGAAGTCCACGCAAGCCATTTTTCCTGACGTTGTCTTTACTAAGAGTCACTCATTCTTTCTGAGACTTTTTTCTCATTTGTAAATCAAAAAATAGCAATGCTGACATCATTGGATTCTTCTAAGATTTTAATTAGATACTGTGTATGAGTTGCTAGTGTTTGTGCCTGGTACAAGAAAAGCTCCACAGTTGTCAGCCAGCACTGCCATGTATTGGTCATGTTTTGGAAAATACAACATCTCTGCTTGTAGCTTCTGTCAGAAAACAGGAAAGGACTTTTTCTCCAGCAGTACAGGAACACAGTAAAGTCCCAAACCAGTTCATGGGCAGATAGCGCTCCTTTTACATCATGGGCAGTGAAGAGTGGTCCCTGCTCCCATAATCCAGAGTGTAAGTTGCTCATCCTAGTATGCCACAAGTAAAGATCTACTCACATAAAAGGGAAATAAAGAACTTACATGGATTTTGAGGTCGGTTTTAACCATCTTATATAGTCATAGTAAGATGCCAGAGCTAAGGGTGGAGTCAGGCCTGGCTCTGCCACTGATGGACTCTAGAGCCTTGATCCATTGTTTTGTCCTGTTTTCTAACCTTCATTCCTGGTCCAGTGCCAAATACAATAGTCAGTGACTATGTATAGAATTTACAGCCTTGGCTAATAATTCCATTCCCCAAACTCAGTAGTGCATATGTGACAGCGAATAAAGCAGACAAGAGTGTCCTGCTTCCTCCTCCTAGCTGGGGAAAGAGAGTACATATAAGATAAAGGTATAGTGTGTGTTGGAGAATAACAACCACCAAGAATGGAAGTATATAGACTGGGTAGCGAAGATATGGATGTTCTCAGTGTGGGGGAAAAAATGTAACAACCCTGTAAAGACTGGGAAGAAGTGGGAGAGCAAACTACCTGTATATCTAATAGAAGGAATAATTCAGAGAGAGGAGAGGAGGAGAGGAGGGGAGGGGAGGGGAAGGGAGGGGAGGGGAGGGGGAGGGGGAAGGGGAGGGGGAGGGGAAGAGAGAGAGAGAGAGAGAGAGAGAGAGAGAGAGAGAGAGCAGGTGAGCAGGCTGGGGGAAGGCCACAATGTGAGCACCATGCTCTAGGAATGAGGAGGACTGGGAGAAAGCAGTATGAGCAAGGGAGGTGGCCATGCTGAGTGAGGGCACAGGTGCAGGTCTCCTGAGCTTCTGAAGACCACAAGGAAGACTTTAAGCTGAGTAGTAGCAGGCTCTAAAGGTTCCCTTCTTGGAAAGGTTCGAGGGACATTTCGTTGGTTATGTCTTGGCATGCTTAGACACTGGGCATTTGGGTAGGGCCTTTCTGGTCCTGTGACAGTGTGCCTAAAATAGGAAATGACAGCTGCATGTGTCCGACAGGAAGAGTTTATGTGAGTGTATAAATACAGATAGATATATGTGCATGTCCATCAACAGTTTCATATGTGTACATCAGCTACTATATGAAATCACTTTAAAAAGTAAAGAGAAAAAACAAAACATGTCAAAATTGTAAACCAGTATATTTTTTTCTATCCGTTTCCTATGTGGTTGTATAAAGCTATGATTGCTCTAAGTATACAATTATTATATGTGTCGATTTTAAATTAGGAAAAGCAACAAAGTGCATAACAACTCACGGGAGGCTTTTGGATTCTGCCTTGGCACTTTGTCCACAAAACTTATTTTCTAAGAGTTTTGTACCAGTGTAAGAATGACAAATACATCTGACTTTGAGATAATTTCTCCTGGTCCATAATAAGGCATTCACCAGAGCGCAGGCTGTCTGCTGGGTGGAGAGCCTGTGCTCCTTTGTCCTGGACCTCTCCTGCTCACTTGATGTGTCTGATTCCCTTTCTTTCTCTCTTGAGATCACTCCGTCACTGCTCACTGCCTGTATTTCTTTGTACTTCTTTCCTGACACCATTCCCTCAACTGGTTACTACCTTACTCTGTTCTTTTCCTCCCTCTTTATAATTGGAAGTTAAAGGCAAAAACGCTGAAGTACATTGTCTGTGTCCACCCTCTGTATTGCAACTTTCCCTTCGCCATAATTATTCTGCAGATTGACACAGTGCAGCTGCCCTCCACTTGGGCCTTCCTAAATGGCATCTACATCTTTTTCCCACTTTTCTGCCCTTAGAGAGAAGTCCGATATCAAGGTCTAACACCAACACCCCTCCTCCACCCACCCCCACCTTTCTATAGCGATCCTACTTTCCCAGAAAGTGCTAACTCTTTCCATCTGTCCCCTTTCACCCCTTTGGGTACAGTCTGAGACACTCAACATTAACCCACTGCGCTCTGCTTTTCCTAGGAAACTCATGGATAGTGGTCACAAATTACTTCCTGGAGAAGCCCATTAGTCAGTCATTTTTTTTAATCTCTGTACACTTTATTAGCCAGTGTCACCTCTACAGGTGATAAATAAGAGCATTCCATAAGGCATTGGTATTTAGAAATCTACCCAGTTTTTATGAAAAAGAAAATTTAAAAGAAAAGCTAATGTCCTTATTAGGAAAACTTTATAAGTCATATAAAGTTTTAAGAGGCATGAAGAAGTCTGGTATAGTTGCCTACTGGTGCTACTGTCAGACTTCTAATGATATAACTTAATTTGACTATAAAAGCAATTGGAATTTGTTTCATGATAAAAAGCTTCAAATACATTATGTATTATTTTATTTTCTCTGAAGACATGAAGATAGCTATCTGTAGATAGTTGTATATAATTTTTTAAAACTAGACAGCTGTTATCATCTGAATTTAATAGATCTTAGACATTTAATATAAACTAAAATATTAGAAAAGTTAACAAACCATAAACAGAGCTGAAGTAAAATCCCCATTTGTTTTAGATTAAAATACCATGAAGGAAAAAAACTAATTTCAAGTGGGAAAAGTGTCTAAATTTGGAATAATGCTACTTAGGTTTTCAAATTAAGTTTAATCTGAAAAGAAAAGGGATTGCAGAAAATGTGCCTGAACCAATTCATGACCTGCAAGGACTTGAACCAGGGGAATATGAGTCTGTTGGTCAAAATGATGGAAGCTTGGAGTGTTTTTTATACATCTGACAGTTTAAAACCACTAACATCGAGAGACACAGGTCAGCTTTCTGAATTAAGCTGTCAACTTTCCCCTTCTTTAATTAAAGAGTGCCTTAGATTTTATGGTTTTTCTTTTCTGTTTTCTCTCTTAGTTTTCAAAGCAGCCTCACCCCATAGCTCATGTTGCTTTAAACTCATGGCAATCTCCCTGCCTCAGCCAAGCCTCCAAACTGCTGGAATTACAAATATGAGCCACTATGTTCATATTTAATTGATTCTTGAATTACAGATGTGTGGAAAGTGTTACAAGAGCTGGGAATATTTGAAAGTTTTTCTAGCCCTTGGGAGCGACACAGCAGATAAGCACAGTGATGTATTAACAATGCCGTGGGGTTCCCGGTCCTGCGCAGACCTGCGTGGGTGTGCTGCACTGGGGCTTGGCCTAAACGTAAACTCTCTACAATAGATGATGTCATTCTGAGGGACACAGACCCCCACAGAACAAGTTTTGATGATCTTAAAGTTCTTGTCCCTCCCATTGGTCTCTGCCATTTCCGACCTCTTTCTTCTAAGTCAGCCTGTTGTGTGGAAGGAGCAGCACATACCTAATCAATGTCAAGAGATGAGTAAAGATGACATACATTACGTAGAAGTCCAAACGGCACGCTAAGATATAGAGAGGAAAACAGTTGAACAGGTTAAGTGTCTGACCTAAATAGCAACAAGTTAAAGCTGAGTCTGTTCTCTAGAATACGTAAATATCCATGCTAATAGATTTTCCTTTTATAAATTTTAATTTATTTTTTTATTCACTTTATATCCCAATATCAGCTCCCCTCACACACATCCTCTCCCCACACCTCTCTCCCCTTCTCTTCTGAGGAGGGAGAGCCTCCCCCCACCCCCGCTTCTCACACCCCTCCCCCAACCCCACACCCGTCAAGTCAAGTCACTGCAGGACTGGGAGCATTGTCTCCCACTGTTCTTAATAAATGGAGTAAGTCTAGAGAATGTTGAATAAAATAATCAGTAACTGCTATCACTACATGTGCAGCACTGGCCTTCACTGAGGTAGGACTACATGTGCAGCACTGGCCTTCGCTGAGGTAGGAGGTGAGGGTAGGGAAGGAAGGCAACAGGAGAAGACATGCTATACACGTAGCTCTTAGAACTCTTTAAATCCAAGAGAAATACAATGACTTTTAAAGGAAGAACCGCAGTAATGCCTCCTATATGCATGGTATTTTATACTTTGCACATTTTACCATCACAAAGTACCAAGCAGTGTGGAAGGGTAGAAGTAAAAGGCCAGGGAGACTCTTTAGAGCAGTTGATACTCCAGGAACCAACAAATGGGTAAATTTGCACTAAAATGGAAAACATATAGTTAACATGATCATGCAAATAATACAAAGGATGAGTTTCCAAAGCTTCCAAAGAGACAGAATAAATTAGCTGAACACAATAGCATCTTTACATTGCCAAGTAGAAACTAAGTTGAAAGAAAAATGCAGACAAGTAAAAGTTTCTTGAGCTGAGTTGAGGGAAGCTGTTCAGTGCTTTGACTGACTCCTGTGTTTGACTCTTTCTTGCTTAATTCAAGTTCCTCTACTATCTTGACACTGTACTGGCTCTAAAGATAAAAAGATGAATGAGAAAACATCCCCAGTGTCAAGGACAGCTGCCCAGCAATTCAAACACATCATATTAACTATGCCTAAACTCCACTTAAAAATAAGTACATTAGCTGTTTCTCCTACAACTTGCTGAGAATCACTGTATGCAATTAGACAGAAATTTAACTGATAGGAGTTTCAGTGAGACATGTTTCTTTCAAAGCTTCACATTGGTCTGTGACCAATACAGCTCATTAAGAATTAAAATTATAAATCACTCCATGCCCTGCTTTTTAATTAAATTGGTTTATACTTTATATTGTAGTTTCTTATGTTTTGCATATTCTAGGCAATACTCTTCTGTCAGATATATAGCTGGTAAAGATTTCTTCCATCCTGTAGGCTGCCTCTTCATTGGGTTGATGGTGTCCTTTGCTGTACAGAAACTTTGCAGCATTTTTAGGTTCCACTTACTAATTGTTGATCTGATTGCCCATGCTATCCGTGTCCTGTTTAGGAAGTCCTTGCAGTGTCTATGAGTTGAAGCATTCTCTGTTGTTTCTCCTATAACTGAATTGGGGTGGTACATCAGGGCTTTGTGTTGAGACCTTGATCCATTTAGAGTTCAGTTTTGTGCAGGGTGAGATATATAACTCTAGTTTCGTTCTTATATCCAGCTTGCCCAGCTTACCCATAAGGTAAATGAAGATTAGAACAACTTTGGAATTTCATATTACCCTAGTCAGAATGGCTAAAACCCAAAAACCAAATTACAGAAATTACTGGTGTGGATATGGAGAAAGGGGAGCACTTACTCATTACTGGAGTGAACACTGGCACACACATTTGGGGGACTATTCTAGAAGTTCCTCGAAACCTAGAAATAGATCTGCCATGTGGCCCAGCTATACCACTCCTGGGCATATTCACAAAGAATTCTGTATTCTAATGCAAAGCTACTTGCTAGTCCATATTTTTTGCTCATCCATTATTTATTGCTGCTCTATTTGCAATAGTCATGACCTATGTACCTATGTTCCTATACACAATAGAATTTTATTCAGCTATAAAGAAAAATGAAATTGGTGTGCAAATGGATGATGCTGGAAATAAACATTGTGAGTGAGGTAACCTAGGCCCAGAAAGACAAATGCCACCTGATCCACCTCATATATGGATGCTAGCTTTGAATCTTTACATATGTGTGCTAAAATAGGAGAATCCTTAAAAGTCACAAAGTCAGAAAGAGGGTATGGGGGAAGGAATGTCAAAAGACAGACAGAACACGGGTGGTACAAATGGGAAAAATGGAGCAGGAAGAATCAAGTGTAGTGGGGGATGGGAGGACAAGGTAAAGAATGCAGTATGGACAGGGATAACTAACACTGAAGATGGTTGAGCAAGCCAAATGGAAACCTTCTGATGCACAAGCTTCCTAAGCTTGCTCTCTCTCTCTCGGCGTACCTGTGTGCTGTTGCCTTAGCCCTTGGTTACCTTCCAGAACTCAAAATATTGTAGTTCTGGAGATACCGCATATTTGAGTCATGGAGCGTGAGGAATGCAAGCTTCATTCATCCCTGATGGCTATCTCTCATGTGATGGAAGGAACAATAGTTGAGGAGAAAGATAATGAACAATGCTACCCCACTGTGAATGAGCTACAGTAACAACTGGTCTGGCAAAATATGTCTAAGGGATGCAGTGAAGCATGGCTGACTTAGAGGTAGCATTTTCTGATTGAAGACCCACTTCACAATACAGATTCATGTCTATTACTATTAAAAGGGCCAAGAGCCTGTGGACAGGTAGGTCATAAGATGTAAGGATTCCTTTACACAGTACTTAATATTCTTTGTGGAGCTGCTATCTCCAAATGGGCTGAAATTTTCCTCATAGTAAATTTTTTATGTATCATTGCAGTCACAGTATACTATATAACATATACTCTAAATCTATTTCAACAAACACTACTCTTAATTATTAGAAAGAACCTTTGTAACTTTGAGAACACAGAACTTCTAAACTGTTTTTGTAAGCCACTAGAATCACTTAATGTCAATCATATCACAATACCTATGTAATGTATCAGAACTGCACTAACACTCTTAACAACAGGACCCCAAAAGAAGGTTGCTTAGTCCTGCTATGACTAGATGTCCCAGGTCTGTATCTACCCCTAAAACTGACTGCTTTAATTTCAGAAATTAATGTGTGTGTGTGTGTTCTATAAATTATGCAGACACTAATGAGCAGAGTACAAACATATCAATAAATTTTGGAAACACATTCAAAGTCTGTTTTTTGTTTCTGCATTTTTAGCAATCTTTAAGCAAAAAAAACCTGAAATTACTGTACCAACGCAAGGAAACGAGCAACAGATGGAGATGTTTTAAAGGAGGAAATTGGAGTAAAGCATTAACTTAATAGAAGATAATGCTAAAGACTCATTAGACCATATGACAAGAAAGAAGATTTTATGTTTATATATTTTAGATGCAAATTACACTACAGCATGGTACATATTGATATGTGGAATTTTAATGATAGCAGTCAGAGTATAGTGATACAAGTAGTGGAAACTAGAAGTCTGTTTCTGAGTTAAGCTTATGTGAGTTCACATCACACTCTACCCATTTGCTTCCCTTAGGAGCTCAGAGCCAATCTCCACTTACAAAGCATGGCTATGTCTGCCAGCCCATCCACACTTTGTGAAATGAGTCAAGTCATGTGAGCAAAGTATTGCACACTTACACTGTTTGGGAGAAACATTGTCCCTTTTTGTAGCTCCATATATGCATACACACACACATATAGACTTGTTATAGTAGAAAGTTTAATTATTATCTTAATATTGATGACCTGTGCTTTTACTGGGGGAAAGATATTACTTGAGATACCTCCTTTTTCCCCGTTTCCATGAAAAGAGGTATTGATGAAGGGGGCTGGCAGTAGAATATATGTGACAGGAAAGTGTGCAGCAGACCACACTGTACATGCTATCATAATGCTCACGTACGGGAATTCCCTACACTCTCACACGCAATGCCACTAAATGCCACACAGCAAAGCCATAAGACCTACTTCTCGGTCTTGCCCTCTGTAAACATGCTAACACCGGAAAACTTCCAGGAAACCATCCATCAGTTCAGAGAGAGGATATTTCTTGAGTTGAGTCATCCACAAGTTTTGAACACACCAAAATGTCATAATTAAAGTGAATGACACCTGAGTATGATACAAACAGGATCGTGTATAATTTTAAAATTAAAATTGATGTAGCAATGAGCCAAATGGCCTGGCCATGAGGAATGCTGGCTCATGTTTATGGTAGGAGAAATCCTTACACCACAGGGAAATATTTCACCAGTTCCAGTATTGACATTTATTTTTTAAAAGAATTAACCTATTTTAGCTATATTCTTTAGTCACTCAAAAAAATGTTTCCTGTTATATGTCACAATTTTTTTGTTGGTTTTTTTGTTTGTTTGTTTGTTTTTCGAGACAGGGTTTCTCCGTATAGTCCTGGCTGTCCCGGAACTCACTCTGTAGACCAGGCTGGCCTCAAACTCAGAAATCCACCTGCCTCTGCCTCCCAAGTGCTGGGATTAAAGGCGTGTGCCACCACTGCCTGGCCACAGATTTTTTTTTTCACAGACTAAATTCAAAGATTTACAAGAGCAGAAAACAAATTTATTTCTCTGCAATGTAATGATTTTAATGAGAATGCCTAATAAACTATTAAAATACTTTAAAAGATCATAAATGTTAAAGTAAATCTTAAAAGCTGAGATACAGATTCGTGCCAGTTTTCTCTGGGATCAATAACCATGATTCAATGTCTGACCAAATTGAAGCAAGCAAGAGAGACGTGAAGAGGAAAGTTGGCTGGAGTTTTTCCAGGTAGAGTCCATCCACGAGGCCATGGAATAGCCACATTATGATCGGTGCACCATTCATAGAAGGGAGTCACCTCTCACTTCTCACACACAGACTCCTCTGATCTACAGGGGGCAGCAGTTCATCTCTACAATTCTACCTAAAATGTTAACCATGTGTCTGAAAACCACCACATCCCTGGCTTCCTGGGAAGTACTACGGGAAAAAGGATTCCCTTCATAACGACAAGGTAGCCTTTATAGCCATCATTTGTATGCCCTGACTCAAGCATCAAAGTTAGAATCGAAGACTGAAAACCCAAAAAGAGAAATATATGCTGCTGTACATGTGAAAAATAGGTTGTTTTCAAGCTAGCATAACTTGAATTATGACTTCCAAAAAAGTTTCTCTTCATAGAAAGTCATCATATGAAATGGAGTGGCCTCCCTATTCAATTCATTTATTAATTAAAAAAAGCAGTCTTTGATAGCTCTCTATGGCATGCTGAGAGTACAGTAGTGAAGACCTTCCCAGAGTGTGTTTCTAAGAGAATTAACATTTTAGTTGGAGATAGTCATATTTTTAGTAAATACTCCAACCAGATAAAATCTGATCATCTATTAACAAGCAAATGTTCTCATGGAGACTTTTTAAGGTTTTATTTTTAATTATTATGTGCACGGATGGGATTTTTAATTATGTGCATGAGTAGGGGAACAATGCCCACAGAGACCAAACGAAGATGCTGGGTCCCCCTGGAGCTAGTTACACACGTGCTTGTGAGCTGCCTAATATGGGTTCCGAGAACTACACTCTGGTCCTATACAAGAGAAGTATGTACTCTTAACTGCTGAACCATCTCTCAATCCTAAAGATTTATATTTTCTAGTGTGTGTGTGTGTGCGCGCGTGTATGCGTGCGCACGTGCTTATTTTTTTTTGAAATAAAGGAAAAATCAGGATTGCCTTTGATGAGCTCAATACCGATAGCTTGAGAGATGCTGAATTGTTCTCATTTCCTATCAAACTTCACACTGTGATAACTAGCAAGCATCTTAAAAGGCTCAGAGGATAGTACACCTGAGCTTCTCTCTTGTTGTGTTCTCTAAACTCGCCCCCTCTGGCCTGTAACCCTCCTCCCACCCCCACCCCCCAACTAAACTGTTAATTCTCTAAAAATCCAGGCTGTGGAATTGTTTACTATCCTTTAGTCTCTCAAAGGGAGGCATTGGAACTATTGAATTTAACAAAAGAATGAAAACAGAAAAGTAGCCTCAATCTTTCAAATGTCTTTCTTATTAATGCAAAGTAAGGAATAAAGGGTGCATCCTCCACAGACGACCTCCCATGACTCTGTGCCTCCCTTCCTCGAACCAGACCAACCAGGGATGTGATCAGAAAAATATCTAGAAACTCTATAAGACACAAGAGACGCACTGCTTATCAGGCCTGTTACAAACCAGTAAGAACAGATCCAACCTCCCTGTTCTCAGTTATCTCTCACAGAGCACATGTCCGTGCTCAGATCACTGCATTCAGGATTCCTCTGCTTTGCCTTTATTTCTCTGATTAAAAACTGACCAAAAGTAACTTGAGAAACGCCCGGGGTCACCGTGTGTCACTAAGGGAAGTCAGGGAAGGAACTTGGAGGCAAGAACTGAAGGGAAGACCGATCAGCAATGCAGCCTACTGGCTTTCTCAGTTTTTGCTTTCCAATACGGTCCAGGACCACCTGCCATGGGGGCACCACTCACAATGAACTGGGCCCTCCTACATCAATCATTAATCAAGAAAATGCCCCTATGGACATGCCCACAGCCAATCAGATAGAGGCAGTTCCTCAGCTGGTATTCTCTCTTCCCTGATGACCCTAGGTGTGTGTCAAATTGACACAAAACCGGTCAATACCAGGACCTCCCTCACTAACAGGCAGATTCCCACCCTAAAATAACCACTCTGCAGCTTGTTTTCTGCAGCACAACTTATTTTAATTCTTAAAGGTTTTCTTAGTTTTCTCTCTGTCTCCTTTTGATACAGATGTTCCTTAAGCCAGTATCAACTATGAATTATTTCTTCTGGGTATACTTCTTGATAAAAATAAGAACGAATACTGAAACAGACCACAGCTCTTTGAGGCTTGGTCTTCAGGTTGCCCTGATACCAAATCCCCCAGTCACCAATACTATCTGTGCCTGGCTATGCAGTCGACCTTGATAACAAACAAACTTCCATTGGCCCCTTCAAATTACATAGAAAAAAACTTAGCCAAATTGCTTCTGGGGAATAATTTTATTTCTGAAGGATAGAAAATAAGAAAAAATGAGATGAGTTTTTCTTTTCTTTTAGCAAGGCTTTTAGTTCCTATTTACATCAATTTTCTTGATGATTTGACATATTTTTACTTATACCTGATTTTAAATATGTAATCAGTTAAATGAAATATGTATGTTAAAGATTTATTTATTTATTTATTTATTACATGAGTACACTGTAGCTGTCTTCAAACATATCAGAAGAGGGCATCAGATCCCATTACAGATGGTTGTGAGCCACCATGTGGTTGCTGGGAATTGAACTCAGGACCTCTGGAAGAGTAGCCAGTGCTCTTAACTGCTGAGCCATCTCTCCAGCCCCCATGAAAAATATATTTAATGACTATAAATCTTTCTGCCTTCTTCCACTGGCTGAATGCAGCACCCTGGAGCAGAGGGATTAAAAAGGAGGCTGAGAACACTCTAGCATGAGTGCAGCTACACATAGAAAGAACCAGCAATGAGCAGGTGTCCCAGTGTCCAGCTCCTAAAACACCTGAGGTGTGGAGACGATAGATGAGCCTCTGGCCCTTTTCGCTTTAAAAACCTCAGATGACTGGCCCTACCATAGTTTTCCTATAAGAGCCTATAATTTAGATTTCTAAAAATACCTATTGGTCAGTTAATAAAACTTGTTACTTGATAAAACTGAAATAACGACAGCTTTTGCTTGAACCACTTTTTTGATAAGTAAAATAAAAGTCTGTTGTTTGTACATGAGTACATGTGATAAGAATTTTTCAATCACCTTGAAATCATGATGCATTTTAGGTGAGTGTATGAGAAATAGTTCTGTAGTTTGTTGGTTGCCTGGGCATAGCTATAGGCATCCTTTCCTATCAGGAAAACAGCCCATAATGCTGACTAGAGCTCAGACAGCACTTCCAATCAGGCTTAAATCCCACTGGAAATCTCTGGATCTAGACCTCCATCATTGTGCAAAGTACTGTCTTAATGCAGACTAACAAGCAAGCTTGAGTATGGACATAGCTGCTGGGCTCCAGTGGTTCTGCAATCATGGGGCAGTTCTGGATAGTTGTGTGGCTTTTTTTATTTCAGACAAACAGCTGAATAATAGGTTGGTTTAGTTCTTGACTACTCCAAAGATGGATTCCAGTTTGTTCTCAAGTTGCAAATTAATGAAATTTAAATGTTCTACCAAGAGTAAGAGCAGGGAGATTGATGGGGGGGGGAGGGGGACAAAGGAGTGTTCTGTTGTCAAGTCAATGTGGAAACCCCCATAGAGTGTTTCCTTGACGTTGAGGCTGACCATAATGTAACATAGACTCAGAGAGTTCTGCTGCAAGAGACTTAATACAGCGTTATTAACGGAGTAGTTCCCAGTCAGCAAGCCAGAGAAACGGCTTGAGGAAACACCATTAATATCTCAAGGGACACCAGTGTTCTAAGAAATACAATTTGGAAACACTGCCTTAAGGAAAGTGTGCCGACTGAGTTGATTCTGAGTTTCGTCTCAAATTTTTCTGTCAACATATCCATAATTGCATCCAAAACTTAAAAACAAACATAAAATAAGAAGTATAATGGAAAATGAAAAATATACCACTTAAGAAAACTGAAGGTATTTTTCTGTCAACATATCCATAATTGCATCCAAAACTCAAAAACAAACATAAAATGAGAAGTATAATGGAAAATGAAAAATATGCCACTTAAGAAAGTTGAAGGTATTTAAAAAATATTGAATTATTTTGCTACTTAGGGTAGGTCTACAGATAAGTTCAAATGCAAAGATGAACCTTGGTCAATAATTATTTAAATGTTCAGTGACTTTTTATTTTTAATAATGTGTACGTGGTGAAGGAGACAAGCGTGCACGTGAGTACAGGTGCCTAGCGATCCAGAGGAGGCTGTTGGAGCTCCTGGAGCTGGAGGTTCCTGGCATGGGTGCTGAGAACTGAGTTCAGGTCCTCTGCAGAAAGCAGTGCTTGCTAGGAACTACTGAGCCATCTCTCCATTGCTGTTCAGTGAACACAGCTTTTCAGAGCATGTGCTCAGAAGAGGGGTTTTATTTTCAACCTGCTTGAAGTGTAGGAATTAGCTATTGCCCTGACTTTTCTCCTATGTGTTCTGTGCCAGATGTGAAATTTAAATGTAGAGATTCTGTGTTGTTCCATAGTGGTGCTCCAGATGTTACCATGCTACCAAAATATTTACTCCAAAAACAAAATGAAACCCGAAGTAACTAAAGTACAACCTTCATGCTGTATATAATCC
Organism: Grammomys surdaster; assembly: GCF_004785775.1. Classification (NCBI taxonomy): domain Eukaryota; kingdom Metazoa; phylum Chordata; class Mammalia; order Rodentia; family Muridae; genus Grammomys; species Grammomys surdaster. The sequence continues at coordinate 21,896,503 of NW_021604587.1, forward strand.
CAGTCTCCAGTCCTTTCCACTGGACTGGAAACATCCTTTGGGGACCTGTGATTCTGTGCCCACTGGGTTTTCTAGGTTAGTCACTGTCTTTTTCAGTCTCTTACCTTTCAATTTAGTAGCATGGCTATGAGAAATGAAAGCCTAATTTAGAAGTGTCTAAGTTCACAGTCAGAAGCAGACAGACACTGATGTCTGTACCTCCCTTGGCCCCCTGCTCCAGCACCTGTCATGAAGCAGCTGTGTCATCCAATTAAGCAACCTTCTTATATCATGCCCAGGGCTGTCCTTACATGCATGTCTAGGCCTGTCCAGCACATGTTGACGCCATTGAGATTAGTCCAAGTGGCCTAGAAGAAGTCCTTGATTCATAATTCAGAGATGCATTCCTCCAGTCCATTGGTGAGTGGGAGGGAAACGGTTAACTTTGAAACCCTCTAAAATCCAAGGGCTCCAAAATGTTTACAAGCATCCTCGAGATGGCTCAGTCTGTATCCCATACCCCACCTATCAACTCTACCCACCACCCTAAGTAACAGGTTGCAACCCTAGCGATAAATTTTTCTCTAGTTGGAAAACTGTAAGGAATGCTGATTTCCTGTCTCTACTCTCCTGGTGAGATTCTGATTCAATTGTGCTGCAATTCTTCTAGTGTTCTAATGTGATTCCCATAGTATAGTAGTTCTCAGCCTTGAAAGCAGCTCGGAATCATCTAGAGAGCTTTTAAAATTCCTGATGCCCAGACTGCACCCTAGATCAACTTAATGAGTCTTTGTGGATGGGATCTGGCATCAGTAAGTTTTACAGGCCCCAGATGAATACAATATTCAGCCAAGATTGAGAAATAGAAGAAAAAAATTAGAAAGAGCAGCTCCTTCCACATGTCTAAAATCCTCCTTCCCTCCCCTGCTCCCTCGGGTCACTCTGTCACTCGGGCCTGTAGTTCTCCTAACCCACAGGCTGCAGAGATCTTACACGGCTTAGCGGTCGGAAAAGACGGTCGGATCTAGATCAATGCAGCAATGACTGTAACGCAGACATGGTCAGTGTGGATCTGGAGAGATGGCTCTGTAGCTATGAGCATGGACTGCTCTTGCAGAGACCTGAGTTCGATTTTTAAAGCCCATATCGGGCAACTCACAACCTTCCTGTTACTCTGCCTTGAGGGGTTCTTAACACCTGTGTCCTCACTAGACATCTGCACAGACACACATAGAATTAAAACTAAGAAAAGTAAATATGAACAACTGGTTATTTTAAGTGAAGAGATGTTAAGAGAACATATTTGAGCTAGTGAAGTGAGTAGCATTTAGTAAGTTTCAGATACTTGCCATAAGTAAATAAAATTAGAACATGGAAAAAATTAATATAAGAGTTTTCAGAGTAGCCAACATTTCTAAATCTGCCCCCCCAGCAGTTTATTCATCTTTCATATTTTAAAGACTTGAAATTCTTTTAATAAGGAATCCCAGTTACCAGTTCTAGAAGATTCCAGCTTGTCTATCATGTCTAGGATTTTGTTTTGTACATGTCCCCCATGTTCCACAAGTGTGGCATGATCCTTATCTTTTTTTTTCAAAGGCAGTTGTTACATTTTTAATTTTGTTTATTTTGACAGTGTATGTTGTTCTTTCACAAAAATTACTAAGAACTCTTTGGGATACAAGCACATTTACACTCCTGGTGTTCTAAGATGTTGAGTGAACTTGGGGGGACGATAGAGACTAGCCAGACAGGAACCCACCCAAAGAATTGTTGACAATTGAGTTGCTGGAGATTCTGTGGCCAAAGTCAAATCCAACAATGCTGTGTTTATTTGTATTCCTCCAACTGGGAGGCCACATCCCATCACAGCCTACCAATCCAAAGGAGAATGTTGCCAAGTCATTGGCCAACTCTCAGAACAAATAACCCTTTCTTACAATGGACTAACAATGCTCAAAAGGGCAGATGAGTTTCCTCCAGAATCAGAAGCTCTGGTCATCAAGGAGTTCCCCAGAAGAATGGATGGTGTTAATTATTGTTGGGAACACAATATTTTAGTTACTGAATACAAACAAAGCAGGAAAATGATCCTAAGGGGCTAGGTCCTCCGTCCCACATCTGTCTCTCACTGCTGCCATCTCTCACTCAGCACCTCAGCTCCCAGCTAAACAGCAGCGTTATTCTTGTCAGGTGTGGAGTGATTGCCTCTGTCTGCTGATGAACTGGCCACTCCAATAATTATCTAAATCCAGCCTCTGGCTTTGTTTCCAAGGGACAGTCCTTACAACACAAGCACTTGAAGCATTGACCATGCATTCCCTCTCCCTCCGTGAGGCTGCCTACCAATGCTTTCCTTGTGTACAAATTTCTCCTGTGTCTCTTCTTCTTGTTATATCCCAGTTTTGTCGATAGAGTGGAATGAAAATGAGGGGCCACCAGAGAGAAGGGAGCAGAGATCTGTTCCTCTCTGGCTGTCCTAAAGAGTTGAAACTGTGGTCTACTTCTCTTGGCTCCTCCCAAATTCTCAAATCCTGGGTGAACTGTTTGGAAGATTTTGTTTGTTTGTTCGTTTGTTTGTTGTCTTTTTGCTATACAATTTACTTACTCTGATCTAAACTCAATGCTCTGGGCAAGATAATCTAGCATGGAGGAGACTAAAGCAGGGGCTGCAAATACCACGATACCTGAAGTGAAGTTTCAATTCCCCTGAAGATTTGAGACATGAGTGATAATGCCAACCCCCCCCCACTCCTCTCTCTTCCTCTCTGCTCTAGGTCCACCCAGCCCAGCCCAACACCTTGGAAGCACATTACACTCCCAGATCTTTCACCTATTTCTGTCATGCCTGTCCATATCTACCAGTGTTTTATAAAGCATATTCCCAGGAGGTTCGTATGTGCTTCAATGGGTAGCAGGTGTGCCTAGCATGTGCAGGCCCCAGGGTTCCATGCTTCACTGAGGAGGCAAGCAGCCTGTCAAATCTCATCCATATCCTCAGGTCAAGTTTCCGTTCACTCAGACAAAAGCTAACAAGGAGAAAATGAAAACCAATGCCACTGTAAAGGGCCTCCTGAGAAGTTCAAGGACCTGCTTAAAAGTGGAAGGCACAGAACCATGAGAAGGAAGTCTGGGGTTCAATGTTGAGCCTTATTTCTTTCTGAACCCTACTCATTTGAATCCAGTCACTCTAATGACAGCTACATGGGGGCTTCCTCTGTCAGATCATCAAGCTAACTCTGAAAACTGTGAAACCACCCTAAGCTTTTGTGGTTGCATTTCTCATGCTGTTTGATCACTGTGAACCAGTTCTTCTGGGCACACCATTTGGATCTGGGGTCCCTGACTCAGTAGCTCCAGCCTCACATACTTCTATCTGCTTAGGTTCATTCTTAAAATGAGCAAGTCTGTCTCAACAAACAGGCAATTATTATCAGAATTTTCTCCCAGTACATTATTCTCCTTTATTCTTCTGACTCTTGGATTTCCTGCACACAAAAGTACCTTCATGTCTGTCTAACTTGGGGGAAATCTTGTCTTTTCAGTAGAATGGCAGGGCAACCATTTGGTAACCATTGAGGTAACCATTTTACAGTTTACCTGAGAGATTCTCACGAGGCTTTTCTCTCTCCTGGAGATCGTACTATATCAAGAAAGTGTATAACTCTAGACTTAAAAGGCTTGTAAGAAACTTATTTGCATAAACGATGTCAAGTCTTTCTGAGTACAAGACACTCTGATATTCCAACACCATGATGAAGGATGAGACTTTTGTCTTTCTTATTACTATAGAGTTTGCTTCAGGGGAATGAGGTTTGCCAAACAGGATTTAGGGCTTCTCAGGTTTAGCACTATACCATGTTTCAAATTATAAAGTGATTTTTACCAGTTTGTCAATGTGTACAAATACCTGAAATTCATGAGCTCCCAGAATTTAACACAAACAAAATAAAATTCACATATATGTATGTATTTCAATTGTAACTACTTTAATCTCAAATAATCATAGTACTCATTTTCACTGAATGTTCCCACCTATTTATTTTTTTACCTTTTTTATGAGTTAGTAAAAAGCATTCAAAGGTAATAGTCATTAAGTTTAAAAAAAAAAGTCTACAGTTGAGCTATGATAATAACCTTGTTATAAAGTTTGAAATTAGCCCTGACTGCATGGTTATTGTGGAGGAGGACAGGCGCTTTACCTCACTTTGGGGTGACATTTAGGTAGTGAGTACTGAGGCTTTATATTGTGTAGTACATTCCCAGATTTAGAACAGAATAGACTGTGAGAAGAAGAAAGTGTTTTGAAAAACACATTCATGTTTACAAGTTGAAGATTGGGAACACTAAGGAAGTGCCCCAAAGTCATTAACAGGGGACAGGACACCTGCTGTAACTCCCCACGAACAGATTCTATTATTCACAATAAGGTTCACTGATTTTCAAATCAAATGAAAAGGCCACATAGAAGTGTCTATCAGCAAATCCTCCTCCAGTGGCCATTTGTTGAGCTGAATCCCATAGAATCAGTCCTCTAGAGCAGGCATGTTTCTTTACTCAGTTTGTATGAGTTATGGCTGAAATGAAGGGCCCTCATTTTCATTTTAAAAACAGAGTCACCAAACTCTTATTTATTGGTCAGTGAGTTTAGAGCCAACAGGGTATTTCAGAAACAGATAAGAACTTGAGGTGATCCTGTCACAGATACTATTGTCTCCAACTATACTGCCACACATACTATCAAACATACAGTGTCAACTTACCCATGTGTTACCAGTGCTAATAAACCTATTTCCATGTGTGGGTTTTAAATACCTAAGGTAAATGTTGAGTGTGTGTTTTATGTCATTGAATTTAATGCTACTGAGATTAGTTACTAATTGTAACCATTAAATGAAAACCCAAGCCCTAGCATTTTAAGGCAAAAGCACAACTGAGTCTTGAGGGGAAAGTGGGGTGCTCCAGGTGAAAGTCTGGACACAACCTGTCTTCCAACTCAGCTCTGCTTCCTCAGATTTATCTTCCTCTTAAATTAACAACAAAGACCTTTCATGACAAAGACTCTTGATAAAGAAACTGCTAGAAAGATCTGTTACCTGTTGGATGGGGAGTTAAGGACTCTAATACAAACTCATTAGAAAAGATGGTTGAGGGCATTACAGACACTTGTCTGTTTCAGAAGCACACATTTGAAGGTGCTCAGAAAGTAGATTCTTAACCAGTTAGTACCATGGCAGAGTCCTTTCAAAGACAACACAACTAATAAAAACAGATACATTCTCTGCTCCTCAAACTAAGGGCTGGTAGTTTGGTGACCACCCACTGAGAACTCTATACAAACTGCTACTGAGCTTTGCTAGGGAAACAAGCTGATAGCTTTGCCTATCAGCGTGAGTGCTCACTGACATGTCTTCTTACTAAAGAGTAGTTTGGATTTAAGCCACACAGGATTTTCCAATCATATCAGTTCCAACCATAAGGTAAGTACACTTGCCCTTATACCAGAGATATTTTAGGGATTTAGTGCAGAAATCTCAAGGTAGAAAAATTAGGACTTGATATAGTACACTGATTTTTGCCCCCGTAGGAAAAGAGAACATGGCACCAGAAAGTGAATCTTAGACAAACCATAAAGAGCTCAGCAGGGCTGTGATAAAGGCATCACTTACTGTAGCTGTTCTTCATCTCCTGGGTCCCTTTCACTTTGCCTCGTTTGTCAATCCGCAGATACCACTGGGTGCGACAGAACAGTCTTCTCACCCTTATATCCCCTCCTTCCATGTAGTCATAACTTCTGGTGTGTCGCTCGGGGCTAGAACAGTTCACACTCGTAGCCGTTTGCTCCGGACTCATGTCATTGCAAGCTAGAGATATAGTGCCCACTAGACAGACAAGGTGGAAGCAAGATCTGTAGAGCAGAGTTGGCAGGATCCGTGTCAGTATCCATTTGCGCATTATAGTGTAGTGCCCCGGGTGTTCATGAATAACATAATGAGAACTGAATCTTGCGTTGATTGCTACTCCTAGGTCATGGGCCTCCTCCTCTCTGTGAACTGGAGATTAATTTGAGAAAAAGTGGTCGCTCTTTCCAAATTGTTAACCTTAACTTTCAGCTTCTGATAACAGTAACAGGATTCCTCCTTCAGGGACACAGTTGATAGGTATATCCTTTTAGAAACAGGTTGCCACAAGGCCAGTTGCTGCAGTGCATTTGCTACTTGACTTCTGTTTGCAATGAGAGATTAGGAATGGGGAGGGGGAGGAGAGAGGGAGATAAAAAAAATGTATGTATAAATTTCAGCAGGTAAATAGTCTAACGTCTCAGTGTAGTTAAATATTGAAAGCACATTTAAAACAGCTTCCACAGAGGATGTTAACATCTTTGCCACTCTGCGCATAGATTCAGAAGAGCTATGCATTAGTGGAGAAGCATCACAAGAAAACTGTACCATTCATTCCAGTTACTATCTTGTTAAGAAACACCACGTACTTACAGCTATTGAATTAAATCGAGTTTTACAGCTGCTATCAACAAAGTTGGAGCACTCTCCCTGGGATTCATTAATATACGCTTTTACATTTGCGCTTCATAATTATTTTCCCTTAAACTGCCCAGATTTTTCAAGTTAAGTGTCAGGGTTGCCCTGGAGAACTCCAAGCGTCTCTTTCCATACGTACTACAGCACAATTACTGTAGATATTTACACAGCTCAAAAGTCTTCCCCCCACAGTACAATAACCACAGAAAGAGAAAATCTTTCAGAAAAGACTGAGCTTTGTTTTAAAGACAAATAACAGTAACTTACTTGTTCTGTTTGGAACAGCTGGGTACACAAGAGTTCCGTGTCTGCTGTCTGCCTCCTGCAACTTGAGCCTCTCTACTGTAGCAACAAACTATTTCTCAGCTGAGAAATCCTCCAGCAGAATCATAATTGTTTCCATAAATCAACAGGCAAAAGGATTTTCTCCGCGTGTAAGCGCGTGCGCTTGTGTGAGTGTGTGGAGCCTTTTATTCAGAGATTTTCAATAAATACCTTTGCTGACCTCATTGGAAGCAATTAAAACTTAACCAGTGAGCTGGTCGTTGTCTAAAACAGCAGGACTGGAAGGAGGCTTGTGTATTGTTGAGTGGTCATAAGGGGGAGCTATGGACACAGCTTTGGTTTAAATCCACACGTGGGCATCCACTGTGTGGAAACAGACCTCTGATTCTCAAGCAGTTACAAAGAGAAAGGGAAATGTTAGATCTTTTAAACACAGAGGTTGTACAGTCTGTGAAAAAAAATCCTAGAACTTATATAAGGGCTTTTTAATAGTTAGATGATCTTTAGAATACATTGGGGCAGGGGAAGTTGGTAGGTGAGGGTATGTTGTTAGTCTTTCATATTCCAAGTGCTAGAGCAACCCAAGGCTCAGGAGCTGAAAGCAGGTATTCCTAGGCAAGGACATATCCTTTCACAGATATTGCACCATTGTGCGTGAGTCTTTAGGCTAAGAAGACCTGGTTTCTTTTGGATTGGGATCCTAACAAACACTGTGGCCTTGGATCAGTCACTTACTTCCCTGTGGCTCAGCTGCTGCTTCAGCTATCAAATCAATGGCCATGCCTAATCAGACCAGGGCTCTGCTGACATTTTAACATCGTGTCTTGTGATTTATTTCAACAGATGACCCACAGAAGCAAAGGACGCATGATTTGCAAAACTATCATTCTTTTAGAAAAATGGTTTCACCTTGGTTTTTGACTTGTGCCTCCCTAAGAGCAATAGCATAAAAAATAACTGACAAATCCAGGAATTATAAGGCCAATAGCTAATGGATAAAGGAGAGTCCTTTTGCCTTCCAAAATGAGTTTGTGCCTCTCCTGTACTGAGCAAGATTGCCACTGTATTTTATATTTAGTATGGAGCCATTGTATCACCAATCTAAATGAGTATTTAAGAATGCATATGTTAAAATTCTCTTTTCCATGTACCTGCAACACACACATATGCACACAAGTACACACACAGAGAAACACAAACAAACTTTGCACTTAACATACACTACCACCAGGTGGTGCAGGTAGACCAAATAGAGACAGAGAACTAAATTGAATCACTTGGATGCAATTGTGCTTCCCTTTCCAATTGTGCTTACAGGGGACAGAGTCAGCAGCACACCATATTTCAAACATGCGCAGTTGTCTTCAATTCATGAAATATTGAAGCACTAAGTTTTCAAAGCCGTGGAGGATTGCTGTTCTATAACTGCATCTATTGAAAGCTAGAGGGTTCAGAACATCCCATCACTTTTCTCCCAAGGAGGAAGAGGAAAGGATAGAAGATATGATGATGTTCTTAGTGATATCCCACAGTCTGGAGGGTATTAGTAATGAGCAGATTCAGAATTCTTACAAGTTGACGTTCTGTCTAGAAAAATGGAGGTGATGCAGTCAGTTCTCGGTGGACACTGCAAAATGCTCGGTCTCTCTTTATGGTGTGCTACAGGGGAGGGAGTGCTCTCAACATTGAAAATAAGATATAAAATGACTCTCTGAGGAATGTCACTGAGCAGGTTACAATCAGCAAGGAAATTGTATCAGTAGTTTAAATTCCTTTCAAAGTTATTGATTACTTTCCAGTGACAGGCCCAAGATGAATTGGGGAATTCCTGTCCTTGAGATCCTTACTTGTTAGAAATGGTTCTCCTTAGGCTAGCAGTTCCGTTCTCTGTAGTACAGCTGCTCTGTTTGTCTTTTTGAGTTGCACAGTGGCAGACATCTTCTGCCCTTGTAATGCACATACAGAGCAGAGAGACAGAGATCTCTGTCCTTTACTCTTTCCAGGTAAAGGTAGCTTCATCCTTAGCTGGAAATATCTCCACCTTGTGCATTTTAAATCTATAAGAAAAAGATCTACATCTATTCTTCAAATATTGACTTTTAAAGATTAGTGTTATCACCTGAAAAGCTTCAAATAGAAATGGTATCTCTAAAAAACAAGTGATATCTCATACTTGTCTCGTGTGCCTTGGGATTTGTATTTAAAATACATTATTTGTTTTGAAAATACAAAAAAATAAGGTACTTAAAATACATTTAAAATACATTTGCATTGAAAACACATTGAAAAATTCAAAGAACTTCTTTCATATAGTCAGCTGCTGTGTGAACTTCCTACTTTTCCTAAGCAGTCTTCATCACAGCCTTCATTCTGTGGAGAGACAAATGATAGAAACTTGGACTTAGAGAATTTTATATTTCAATTTCCATTTTTACTATGCTTAAACACAAAAGCTGTACACATATACACGGGAGATCTTTATACCCAGCTCTTTTACATACAAAGAAGTATTATGACATACACACACATTGTTATACATGTTGCTTTTATTTTCATTTAGTAAAAATATGAAATTTCCCATCTCAGCATTTAGAAAGCTCACTCACTACAGTGCATGCTATCCCATTGAAAGGATATTATCTCAATGTACCATTTTTACCCATATATTTTACTGTGGAAATATTATAATGAGTGCAGTTATAAATATGTCATTTTATGTTATATGAATATAGATGTAGGTCTATTTTCCAAAAGCTGTTTAGACATCTGTTGCCTGGTTCCAGGTAGGATAGAGACTCTTGAAATTTAGACAAGGTTGATTTCTACGTATAAAAGAGACTGTATGTACGTTGTGCCTTACATCTGACACTGTTCCAAACTATCCCATCCACATTACTACAACTAACCCACACTGGATTTGTCTTCATCATTTCCTGTGTGGTTTCAATATAAAAATTCAGCCTTGACGCTGGATCATACTGTGCAACCAGTCTTACTTATCATCTTGATTCATCTATTGAACAAATATTTATCCAATAACTATGTGCTGCCAGATGCTGGGTTAGCCCTCTGAAGACACAATGGTGAGCATTTTGGAAGTGATCTCTGCCTTTGCAAAGCGTGCATTCCAGTGAGAGCACAGCATAAACAGGGATCTGGGGATGGTACAGGGCAGAGAAGCCAAGATCTTACATTCCAAGAACTGAAAGAAGGCCCATGCTAATGATCACAAGCAAGAGGCCGAGCAAAGAGAGAGGCATAGAGCTGGCAGACAGGGACTTGACACTAGGAACTGTGTGTGCTACAGAAGAAAGAAACTTAGGCTCATTTTAAAAAGAATAGGACACAGGAAGACAGACCTGTCTTTCCAAACGTGATGGACCTGGTCAAAGATAGTAACTTAAACTCAGAAGGGAAACCATGATGGAGCAATCCCTGAGGTCCTTGATCCTGTAAACACCTCGTTTGCCTTTGGCACAATGCCGTAGCATCTAAACACTAACAGCACATAAGATGTAAAGTGTGAGTCATATGTTCAGTATTGCGGTGAGCCTGTGACTCAACTTGTAAATATCTCAGTATACAAATGCCATTTGAGTCTTTCTATCCAAGTCTACAACAAAATGGCTTTGTTTAATTTTTTACTTAAAAAAAACCCTCTGAAATACTAATCTAAATTTAAAATTCTTCAAACTATGTTATGAATTTACTGTAGTTTGATGATTATAGCAAATGACAGAAAGGAGAAAAGTGAGTGGAATGGGGTCACAGAAAGTCTTTGGAAAGAGACATTATGTAAGCCAGGAGCTGAGCAGTAAGAAGAACTCAGAAGGCAGAGCATTCTAGATGAAGGTTCCAAAGAAAACCAAAGTTCTGAGGTGAAAGTGAGCTTATTGTGTCCTGGAAATGGAAATAAAATGGATCACAGTGACTAAGAAGGAAGTCCCGTGGTGAAATCAACGTGGCTTTGGGATTTATCCCTACCTGTTATAGCTTCAACTCATGTATGAGTGTGAGACACCATTCTGAAACCCTCATGAGATGTCTCTTTTGGTCATCTGGAAAATGACTAAAATGTAAGCCACCTACTGCGGTGACTATGGTTGAAACCCAAGTCAGAGATCACTCCTTGGACTCGGATTGTAGCAGCAGGGATGGAAACAAAGGTGCAGACACACGTTGGAAGCAAAGCTGGGTGGTGGGTAATACAAGAGTAAGAATGGGTCCAGAGGCTTGACCTGTGAAAATGGATGCACAGTGCTATCTTTTGTTGACCTAGGGAAGATGGTGTGAGGAAGGCCATAGCCCAGATCCAAGGCAGTGTAGATGCCCCCTCTCTACACTGACTGGGAACTTTTGACTTCCTTAAAATGAACTGGATACACAAGGGTGTAGAAAGTGAAAGCAGAAATACATTTTAACAATATCTGGCAGTATTTAGTACAAAAGGGAAATTGTTCCAGTGTTGCATTATGCATTTTGTTTAAGATGTTAAGAGTGGGGCCTTGGTGATGGTTCTGTGGGTAAAGGGCTACCTGCATAGATGTGAAGACATGGTTTCAGATGTAAAAGCCAAATAAGGCAGAAAGAGACAGTAACCACACACTAGTATGGATACAGGAGGATCCCTGGAGTTTGCTGCCAGCTAGTCTAGCAAAAATGGCTTCTTCAACCTCTGGTTCAAGAAAAGAAGACCCTGTCTCAAAAATAAGATAGACAGTCATAGAAGACAATACTTTACATCAACCTCTGTCTCCATACACACAGGGACAACAGGCATGCACACCACTCACACAGCAAACATACACACACTCACACATACTCACACAGACACTCACACACACTACATTAAAACCAGTCTTCTTTCACTTTAATAATTAAGAATGCTTCTGATGACAAGAGTATGATAGGTCCTGGTATTAAAGCAAATGGAATATATGAACAGTCCAGATGATGCTATATGGCTTTAATATAAAAGACGAAAGTTGTATAGCCCTTTGATTGGAAGCCATCATTGAGTCTTGGAGCTGTTGTCAGATGTTGAGCGAGTGCTCAGCTCAATCCTGTAATACTGAAAGTCAAATTCCTTTAAAAAGAAATGTTGGAATGTTTAAGAAATGCCTAATATCCTCTGGTCATTTTTCCTAAAATAAACGTGCTTTTATTTTTACAGTTCCTTCCAAATAAGAAAATATATTCATCGAGAAACACAATAGTAAAATAATACATATAGGCATGCAAAACCAAAATAGGTCACACAATGAAAAGAACATTCTAAAAACTAAAAAATCTTCTCCATCTAATGCCAAAACATGGCTCACTTGAAAAAAAATCATTTTATGTGAACCAGGGCAAGGCCAGCCTGACCGAGGCGGTAGAAAGTGGGAGCTGCACATGGCTGTTGTCCATTTCTCAGTCTAAGTGACTTTGTTGATGTACAAAGTTATAGAATATTTTAAAAGAAATAGGGCTGGAGAGATGGCTCAGTTGTTAAGAGCACATATTATTCATGCAAAGGGCTGGAGCTCAATTCTCAGCACCCACATCAAGAAAGGCAGCTGTAACTCCAGCCTCAAGGGATCCAGCTCAATCCTGTAACACTGAAAGTCAAATTCCTTTAAAAAGAAATGTTGGAATTTTTAAGAAATGCCTAATATCTGGTCTCAGTCAACACATGCACATGTGTACATACATACCACCCACTACACACACACACAAAGCATACAGACATGCATGCATGTACATACTTAAAAGTAAAATAAATATTTTTAAGTTATTGTTATCATCATTATTATTATGCATGTATGGTTGTTTTGCTTGCATGTATGTCTGTGCACCACATATTTGTTCAGTGCCTGTGGAAGCCAGGGGTGTTGAATCTTCTAGAATTGGAGTTACAGATGTTTGTGAGTAGCCATGCGGGTTCCGAGAGTCTAATCCAGGTCCTCTGGAAGAGCAGCCAGTACTCTTAACTGCTGAACCATCTCTCCAGCCCCCAAATGAGGTAAAGTAGTAATTTTTTTTTAAGGATTGCTATTCACTAATGCCAAATACTATACATATAGTAAATTATAATACATCATACTTAACCAAATCTGTAAAAGAATTCAGAAAGCATACATTCAATTTATAACATAGATGCAAAACTACTAAAAGATGGTTTGAAAAATTATTTCCCTGTTAGGCAGTTTTAAATTTCCTATGGCAAAGGGTACATTATATTACTTTGCATAACCTTGGAAACATCAACAAAGCAAAAGGCAAATTTCAACCCAAACTCAATTTGAATGGTAACAAATGCCAAACTGAGAAACTCTTTTTTCTTATTATTTAAAAAGTAATGTTTTCATTTGTGTTTTTATTTTCATTCAATTCTTAAAAGTTTCTAATTTACTTCTTGGTTTCTGTCTTGACCCAGTTTTCATTCAGCAGTAAGTTACTCAGCTTGCATGGGTTTGTATGCTTTCTGCTGTCCCTACTGTGATACTCAGCCTTCCTCCGTGGTGGTCATGTAGACTGCAGGAGGTATTTCAGTTTTCTTGAATCTGTTGAGATTCGGCTTGTGTCCTAATATGCGCCCAATTCTGGAGAAAATACAATGAGCTACTGAGGGGAAAGTTTATTCTTTATTGTTTGGGTGAAATATTTTGTAGATGTCTGTCGCGTCCATTTGGTTTATGGTGTTATGTAACTCCAGCATTTCCTCAGGATGACCTCTCTGTTGGTTAGAACATGGTACTGAAGTCATCCACTATCAATGTGGCAAAGCCAGTTTGTGATTTTAGCTGTAGTAGGATTTCTTTCATGGACTTGTGTGCCTTTGGGTTTGGTATATAAATGTTTTGAATAGTAACATCCTCTTAGTGAATTTTTCTTTTAATGAATATTTAGTGTCCTCTTATATATTCTGATTAATTTTGGCTTGAAGCCTATTTTTTCAAATATTAAGATAGCTCTATACCTACTTCCTTCTTGGGCCCATTTAATTGTAATATGTTTCTATCCTTTTACTCTAAGCTGATATCGGTTTTTGATGGTGAGGTGTGCTTCTTGATTGCAAGAGAAAGACGGATCCTGTTCTCTAGTCCAATCTGTTACTCTGTGTCTTTCTGTTATGGGACCGGGACCCTTCATACTGAGAGTTATAAATGAGCAATATTTGTTGATTTCTAGTATTTTGTCCGTCTCCCTTTTGATGAACCACTCTGGGATTGTTTATTTCTTGTGTCCTATTGGATTGGTAGACATTAATTTGTTTTCATCAAGTGTTTTTCTTTCTCTGCCAATTGTGGTTAATAGTTTTGCAGGGCGTGGGAGTCTGAGCTGGCATCTGTGGTCCCTTAGAGCTTGTAGAGCATCTATCCAGACCCTCCTGGCTTTCAGAATCTCCACTGAAAACATCATGTTATTATAATGGGCCTACATTTAAAGATGACTTGGTCTTTATTTACTGGAAGCTTTTAATATCCTTACTTTGTTCTGTATATTTAGCATCTTGATTATTATGCACCACGGGGAATTTCTTTTCTGGTCCTGTTTGGTGTTCTGCATGCTTCCTGTACCTAGGAACCTCCTTCTTAAGATTGGGGTAATTTTCTTCTACAGTTTTGTTTTAAATATTTTCTGTGCCTTTGATCTGGGTTTTGTTATCTTCCTCTCTATATATTTTTGTAGATTTGGTCTTTTCATGGTTTCCCGTATTTCCTGGATGCTTTGTGTGAACACTTAGATTTCATATTTTCTTTGACTGAGCTATCTATTACTTCTACCTTATTTTTCAAGACTTGAAATTGTCTCTTCTGTGTCTTCTGGTCTGTTAAGGAAGCTTACCTCCAGGGAGTTTCTTGACTTTTTTTACTTCCAGCTTTATTTCAGCTTGGGGTTTCTTTAGTGATTCAATTTCTTTGTTAAATTCTATTTCTGTGAATTATTTTCATTATTTCGTTCAACTATTTGTGTTTTCATGGTCTTCATTAAGGTATTTATTCAGATCCTCATTAAGGTCCTGCTACACGTATTTACAATTGCTATTTTGAAGTCCTTGGCTGCTGCTCGAGCTGAATTGCTTTTCTCAGAGCTGATTGCAATTGGGCTGCTGGCTTCTGGAGAGGGCATATTGTTATGGTTGTTCATGTTTGTGTTTTTGCACTGGGATCTAGGCATCTGGAGTTATGATATTTGAGGTGTTTTTTGGTGTAGATATCTGGTCTTGTCTTTGTTGGATGGGTACTGTTTTTTTGTTTTGTTGTTGTTATTGTTGTTGTTGCTGCTACACACTGCGGTTGCTGGCCAAGTATGGTTGTTGGAAGGTCCCTGATTACTAGCCTAGTTTGGACAATGTAGGTTCCTGGTAGAGAGTAGTTCTACAGTTTTGTAAGAGTCACAAAGGAATGGAGATGGGTTAGAAGAAAAGGCTGAAACAGACTGAAATCAAGAGACCCTAGTACTTGAAACTTCAGTATATTTTAAATGCTTTAAAATGAAACATTTGTGGTAATAGCCATCATGTTGCTTATGCCTTGGATCAGTAAAATTCAAGTCAATAATTCTAGTTTTTAGTATACCTAAAGAGTTCAGTTACAGACTAATTAAAATGATAATTATCTATGCTGCATTCTTCCCTGGTTTTCCCATTCCTTATATTCCATTTCATTCCACTCAGCAAGCTGATAGATCATGGTATATTGATATTGTTTATTTCTAAAGCAAATATCAAATATAAAACAAAGAAGCAGACTCAAAAATATCAAAATATCATTATTTTTCTTCAAAAAAGTAATTATTCAGAGATGCAATGTGTAAAATTCCAAGCTACTTTACCATTATCTAAAACGCTTCATAAAGTTTTGTTGAGTTCTCATGCCCTTAGATTTAGCTTGTGTCTTCTAAACTGAGAGGCTATCTCTTTTTCCTGTTTTCTACTTCCTTGATATTCTAGATATAATTTAAGTTCTGGCACATATTTGTGATACCAAATATTTACAAAGGCTAGCAGTCTTCCTTGTTACTGCTCAGCAAGTTCACCTCTTCCTTCCCTCTGCATTTTAAAATTCTGATCTCTCTCTCTCTCTCTCTCTCTCTCTCTCTCTCACACACACACACA
>NW_021604588.1:0-14010 GCF_004785775.1 Grammomys surdaster
AAAAAACCCCTTTGCCTAAGCCCTGGAGACAATGAGTTTTACACATGTATTATCTTAGATAGTATGAATTTAGTATTTATATCCAGTTGGGAAGAACAAAATTTGTGGAAATGGCTACTGTTTGTTTATTAAAGTGCCCTTGTCCCTTGTCAAATGTCATCACTTTTCCTGTATGTGTCGGTCCGATTCAGTGCTGAGTCCTGTGTATTATTGGCATGTTCATCTATCTTGAAACCAAACAATAGTGCATGCTCTCATCACTGGAGTTTCATAGTGTCATGAAATGAGGTGGTATTAGCATTTATGTTATTCTTTTGTGTCAGAAGCATATGTGTTTAGATTGTTTGTATTTTCATAAATTGTGAAATCCATTTGTCAGTGAGTGTCACAGAGAAGCTTGCTAAGATTTTTTTATTGGTACTATATCTAATTTGTAAAACAAACAAAAAACCAGGCAGAATTGATACCTAACTGAGATGCTCTACTATTGACTTGGCAAAGGTTTCCTTTCACTATGATTTCTAATTTCTGTTGGCATTATTTTGCATCTTTCAATGTATAGACATGTGCATATTTTACAACTTTTATCCCCAAAGATTCTATCTCTTTGATACTAATATATTTGTTTTATTAAGTTATGATTTCTAATGAGTGGGGACTGCAGACAGAAATACATGTGAATATACTTTTCTTTTTAAAAAGATTTATGTTTAGTTGTGTGTGTGTGTGTGTGTGTGAACACATGCCTGTAGTTGCACATGGAGGCCAAAGGTATTGGTTGTCAGCCACTGGATATGAGTGCTACGAACTGAAGTTGAAGCTTCTGCAAGAGCAGTATGTGATTTAACCATGGAGCCATCGCTCCTGTCCCTATATTTAATTTTCTAATCCAACACCTTCCTAAGCTCAGTCCATAGTTTTAGTGGGATTTTCATTCAGAGCTCTTTACATCAATGAGAGCACTGTTTGTGGACAGGAGTTTCACTCTTTCTTTCCCACTTGAACAGCTTTCATTTGTTTTTCTTACCTTTCTGCACTGGTTTGAATCTCCTGGACAATGTTGAATATCAGTGATGCCAGACACCATTTTCCCTTATTTACTAAAGGAGAGTATTTTGTTTGTTCGTATTTACAACCTTGAAAACATTTAAAATGTTTAGAATGTAATTGTATTAAATTAAAATAGTTAATTTTATTAAAATATTATATCATTTTCCCATCCTTTTCCTCTCTCAAACCTGTACCATGAAATCCCCTATGTTCTTTCTTAAATCCATGGCCTCTGAACTCTTTTTCTTTAATTGTTACTTTTATATATGCATCCATATGTATACATGTTTACATGATAATATATGTCCCTATATATGGAAATATAATCTGTTCAGTCTCCACTCTCAGCATTCTTTAGTTGCCTGTAGTTCTTTGTCTAGGGTTGTGGCCTCATGAGAGAACTTAACAAATGAACATAGTTCCCCAATTCTTTAAGGTTCACAGTAGAAAAAATTAACTCCTCCTAAGGGATTCCTCTGCCAATAGATTAAGAGGAGACATTATTATCAGTATCACTGGAGTACAAAGAACCATTAGGGGTTATTAAAGAGCCAAATACTAACCAGAAGCATTTGACAGTTACTGAGAGTTGATACAAGTGAAAAGCATTTTGATGGGTGGGTGGATTATGGTTCTGGCAATGTCCAGTCATAGTCTGGAAGTCAGGCGCCGGTAGATGGAATCATTCAAAACCTTCAGTGGTAAGACCTTCACCTGGAGGTTTGGAGGAACCTGACAGATTTGGAATGGATAGATATGTAGAGGACAGGTTTCCTGCTTCATCAGGCAACAGTTCTTCCCCCTTTGTTCTACATCACAGAACATTTACAACTGGAATTACCTGGAGAGTGACCTCTCAGTGTCTTTTCAGGGATGGCTTACTAAGCAGATCTCACTGAAAATCAGTCCTTGGTGTCAATCTTCACACAGTGAGGGATAGTTTCAGGGCAATGACAGACACTGGCTGGCTGTTTCTTTTGTTGTAGTGAAAGAAAGATTTTTACCCTGTAGCAAATATTAACCTGATGGAAGAAATAATAAAAAAAAATCAAAACAAAACGTTAAATAAAATGACAAAATTACTTTTATTCACACCTAGTTTTGTGGGCTGAAAACAAAACAGTCTTTGGATGTGGATAGCTCGACACTGTGAGAGTTTAGCTGTGACATCCACTGGCCACCAGACTTCAACCCTCTTAAGGAGAGAAAAACAGATGAAAACCTTGTTGTCATTATTTGTTTCTCTTTTAAAATTAAGAACAATATGTGTTTGAAAATTGGTTTTAGCTCAACCCAGCTAAATCCAGGATTTGAATTCATCCAGCTGGTAAGCTGATGCTTGAGAAGTCCGTTTTTACCGTCTTAGTTTGCTTATTCCAGATCAGGGCACAGAGGTGGCAGCTGTGGAGACTCCCTGGGGCAGAGCTACCAGTTAAAAAGCACACAGCAGAAACAGGATGGTACAGATGCCAGCCATGACACTGAGGAAGAATAGCTTTTGATGCTTCATAAGATTGACCCACTGAATCAGGCTGTTCATAGGAGAAAAACTTAACCCATTCCAAAGGTGGTCATGTTCTTTCAAAAGTAGTTCAGTTGCCATGTTGTTTACTCCAGAGCCACTTTTATAAGACTCCATGTGGTTCAGACTGAATCCATGAGTCTTTTTTTCGGCTACTGACATAGCTTTTGGCTTTTGCTTTGTAGAATTCCTATGTATGATCTTGCAATATATGTTTATGTGCTGCAAAGGATGCATTAGTGCTGCACTGGGGTACCTGCACCACTGGTGTGTTCTGTCATTTTATCAATAACACCTGTAAGTGTTGCCAAAGCTGTCAATCTCTCAATGGCATTGTCTCAAACATTCGGTCTTAGTTTGATTCATTTATAGCGGGCTCGTGTCAGAATGGAGACTGTCTCGTCTTCCATCATGGCAGCTCCTGTGACATACCGTGGATGTAGTTTACTGATGGAAACTAGTTTTAGGTTAAGTTCATTTCCAGCTTTTGAGCTTTTTTTCCCCCAGAGGTCTTCCCAGCAATCACTACTTATTGGCACCATCTTTGTTGCTCAGTGTCACTTGAGACTAGTCAATCATCTTTAAAAATGTAATTTAAACAAGAGAAACCATCACATATCTGCCTCATGGTTGCCATTTCCGTCCCCCTTTAATAGATGCAGACTTCCATCTGAAGGACTTCCTTTAACATTTATTATGCTAAAGATTTGCTGTCAAAATGCCTTTTCAGTATTCGAGTGTGAGAAGTTATTTGCCTTCATTTTTTGAAAGGCATTTTCAATGGTTATACAATTCTAGGTTAAGGCAATATAGCTTGTTTTAAGTGCTTTAAAGTGCAACTCCACCATCTCTGCACATGTTTTCTCTCTGGTTCCACTTGTGTTTTTCCATCCCTCAGTCTGCTTTCTTCCCTATCCTGGCTCTGCTCATGATGCTTCACTCTTCCGACTCTCTTCATCATTGCTTTTTGAGCCATTTTATTATGATGTGTCCTTATGTTGATTGTGTTAAAAGTTGTTTGAATTCTTTGGATATTTGTTTCTTTAGATATTCTTCCCTGACACTTCTGCTTGCCACCCACCACCATTCACAGGCACATCTTAGGTATTATGGTTAAATGAATAGGCTGCTGGAAAACAGCCCACAGTGTAATGCTGGTTTGTGCATGCATTCTTAAGTCCTCTCTCTATTTTGTTTTGAATAGTTTGAATTGTTACATCTTTATATTCCTGGGTACTTCTGGAATATGGCTAAGTTCCTTGGAAGGAATCTAATTCTCTTTGTTTGCTTGGTGGGGATTTGTTAGCCAGAACTGGGACAGTTACGAGCCCAGGACTAATTATTTCCCTTCACTGATATAACATCCTATTTGATCTTTGAATGTAGGGAACAGGCACTATTGACTCTATTAGCCTTGACTACGTGTTCTAAGATGTCTCTCTTTCCCCTTCTTAGATAGTTCTCTCTCTCTCTCTCTCTCTCTCTCTCTCTCTCTCTCTCTCTCTCTTTCTCTCTCTCTCTCTGTGTGTGTGTGTGTGTGTTTGTGTGTGCACATGCACATGTGTGTCCATGTTTTACCAGCAACTCAAAAGGTAGCTCTGTAGCCATTCACAGTTTGCTCATGATCTCATAAGCCATATGTATGGCTTACGGATGTCTCTCACTCTCTTGCTCACTTGTTCTTTTTACTTTGAGCCTCTATCTTGAGAATCCTACCAATTAAACATCACCAGGCTCTCAGATTTTTTGTTTAGCTGAAATAGTCCACTGAACTTCAATTTGCACCAGAAACTAGAAATATTTCTGGGATGTAAGGTAGGATGACTATAATGCTTATCTACTACCCATGTCCCACCCACATCCCACCAACACCCCACCTATATCCTGAGATCACTGTCCTTAGTACTTTTTATTTCCAGTATTATGTAAACCAAGATTTCATATATTTTGTCCATTTGTGACTCTATTGTATTTTTTTAAAGATTAAAAAATGTAATATGTATGAGTGTTCACTTTTATATATATATGCACCATATGCATGCTTAGTGTCTACAAAGAAGAGGGCATCTGATCCCCACCCCCTTGATCTCCTCCTACTGAGAATTGCTGGCTATTGCAAATGCAATAGTAAAACATGATTTCTGTTCCCAGCTTAGCCATATGTAGAATCTCCAGAGGCCATAACTTTGTAATTAGTCAATGCAGCCAAACAGATGACATTGGAGAATAACCAAACATGACAAATACTGTTGTAGACTAAGGGATAACTTCACGAAAACATCTTCATTCTTCATACTCAAAAAGTGATACATTGGAAGGCTCTCCATTGCATTTTTTGTTAATCCAAATCTAGGAACTACTTCTTTTTGCTGCTACGGCATTCTATCTGACCAAAATCACTGGTATCTAACTTTTTTCTCCCCTATTCAATCTTAGGATTCCAGGAAGTGCTTCCTGTCAGTCTCCACTAAGCCCTCCTTCCATCACATGTAATTACTGCGCAAAGCCCACCAATATTTGAGAAAGGTAGTATTGATTATGCAAATACTGCTACATTTTGCAGACTGACCAACTGAGGCCACAGGATGAATGGATGGTACCAGGTCCTCAATTCCCACTAGAAGCAAAAGCAGCGAGGAAATCTCTAGGTTCTCTGGGGAGTCGATATATTTTAGCAGAAGGATTCCAGCCCTTAGCAGAAGACCTGATGTGGGTAAACTACAGCCTAAGTCCTAGAAACCAGAGTCCGTTGTAATTTTGTCCAGATGAACACTGTTGCAAAAGCTGTTCTTATCCTCAGGGCTCTGATTTGAGATGAAAGCCCAGCAGTTTGCCTAACTACTCAATCTGTCAATTCTGTCTGGAATTCTGGTTAGATAAGTTTTCCTTTTTCATTTTTACCTTCACTGAAGTTGTGGATAAAAGGGGTACCCTCAAGACAGTGTTAAAATTTTTCATATTGTCTCAGGGCTTATTGTCTCAGGTTCCAGGGAATCCACTAGTGAAGAAGTACCTCTCTCAGGTAGGCATAAGGAGTATATTAGAATAAATTTTATAAGTGAAGGAGTTGAGCCCTTGGTGAATTATATAGCTAAAAGCTCATTTTGAAGACAGTTCTGTTAAAGAGAATGGAGTGCTTAGAGCCTTAAATATGCAAAGCTTTTTTCCCCCCTGTGGCTTCACAGCAGACTACCACAAAGGCAAAATAAAAGCATTCCTACACCTGGCCACTCAGGCACTTCCCTGTAAACCTGTTATGGTGGTTATGCACTGATGCTTACCAGAGCAGCTGGGACAATTAAGTTTAGCCAAGTGGAAATTAGCAGAACTTAGATTGACTGCCAGTCACAGGGTAGCTGGTGTGTTGTTATTTTCAGGCCACTGAAACTTTGGGAACTGAAGTAAACCTAGTTATCTTTTATGTATTAACACACACACACACACACACACACACACACACTTGAGAAAACCAAAGCACTTATTGGGTAAGGCTATAAAGCAAGCCTATGTTCATCACAACATGCCTATATAAGAAAAGACTTGAAAGGGGGAAATTTTGAATCAAGGTCTATGGAAACACACAGAATAGAAAGTCTTTAGAAAAACAATTTGTAGCCGGGCAGTGGTGACGCACACCTTTAATCCCAGCATTTGGGAGGCAGAGGCAGGCGGATTTCTGAGTTCAAAGCCATCCTGGTCTACAAAGTGAGTTCCAGGACAGCCAGGCTATCCTGTCTCAAAAACCAAAATAAATAAATAAATAAAAACAGAAAAACAATTTGTTTCCCATATATATATTTTTTACTGGGGGTTACCTCAGGTTACCTCTGATCATGTGTCTAGAAAGTGGAAACCCAGTTATCAGAACTCTGGGCACTAAATTCAGTGGCTTCCCAAATCCACATAGAATGACTTAGTGATGAAAGAGAGGGCTGGAATTTTCTCTGGTCCTCACTCATTTCCCTGATGTCCTCACCCCTTTCTTCTTTGGTCTCCATCCTGCCATCTTCCTGATCTTGCTCTGTCTGAACACTGCTGCTCTACTCATGCTTGCCTTCGGGCTTGCACACCGCTGTTTTCTTCTGCAGACTGGCTTTCTCCTAGTCTTAACGCAGCGGACACTTGGCTCTCCCTACCACTTTGCCCTCATTCTCACTTCCTGTTACCACTTTGTACCCATCTCTATCTATCTTTACAAAAGGGCAAGCTCTTCGTAATGACATTCGTATAAACCTGGTACCCTTGCACCATGCCAAGGAGCTTGCATATAAGTGTTTTTGCCTTGTCACATCACGAGATTAGTTTACTGTGAAAAGCAATTTTGAGTTAGTTGAGATCAATGACATAACAGAGAGCCTTGGTTCAGATACAGGTAGTTAAAATTGCAGGTCGGCTAGCTTGCTAACCCAAGGCCGTTGCAGGGGATGCAGAGCTGGAGAAACAAAGGTCAATTGAGTGTTCCAGGAATCTCTTCCCATGGTGTCTGACTTAGCCTCCTCTGAAAAAACTCCCACCAGAGGTCCCAAGGACTTGCGAATTAAATTCAGCCAGATGGTCTGTTGGCTCAGATAAACATTCACACTGGGTCCCAAGGCCACAGAAACCAGGGACAGTTCTCGTGAGATCTGCTTACACACATTACAGATGTTTGAAACAACCAATTGTGTGTGTCTGCACCGCAACCCCCTTCCTCCCCACCCTGCCTTTGCCTTTATTAACGCTAAGCTTTTAGGCCTCGATGTCGAGACCTCTGCCTCCTACATGAGGCACGAATCAGCCCGAAGCTTCGATAATAAATCACCTGACTCATGTGATTGCAGCAAGACGGTCTCAGGAGTGTCTTTGGGGTCTTCTAGTTTCTGGGTCTCCTCTTGGGGAGTCTTTCAACTACGGGTGCTTTCAATCTACAGATGCTACTGTTGAGGTGATCTCTACTGAACATGAGGTGGGAGGAAGACTTATCTTATTAATAAGTAGCTAAGAAGGGCTCTGTCTCTGGAGTCTTAGCTCTTATCTACTCCTTATGGAGAGCTGGTGGTTAGCTGGGGCCCTTTAAGAAGTAGACATCAAGGTGACTTGTGCTTCTAAGATATTTGTTTGGATAAATGTCAGGAAAAGACTCTAGGAAGCAACGGGGTGGGGGTGGAAATGGAAGAAAGGTTAGACCATGGTGGAGTTAAGAGAAAAGGAAGGATGAAAAAATAAAGAAGGACAATCAGAGACTGTGGCGGGAGATATTTGAAAAAAGGAGTGCCTGGCTAGCTCCCGGCTAGGCCACCATGTTCCCGCTCAAAGCCCATTTTGTCTCTGCAAGCTCTCCAGCAGGGCGGGAGCTCTGGAACTGGTTCCACCCATCTGTCCTCTCTAAGTTGCCACCCATAGTGACCAGTTGCTGAGCTTCGAGCTCTGGTTCACTCATCCCTGGAGCCACTAGTTCCTTTACAGCCATAACCACCTGGTTGTCGGTGGACCCACCTTCCAGTAACCCAGTAAATCAAAACTCCAGATGCTTTAAGATTAACCAAATAGATTTATATATCAGCAAATACTCAATCCACAAGATGCCCACACAATTAGAATTGTTATCCCAATTATCTAACCTTGATATGAATAACTACCTGAGATTGCTAGACACGAGGGTAACATCTGCCGCCATCTCGCCTCTCCTCTCTCTCCTCTACCTCTCTTCCTGGGTTTTTCTCTCCTTCCAACTCCTAGCTCCGTCTCCCTCTTCCTTGTCCAATGACAGGGGCTTCACTGCAAAAACATTGGGCAGGAAATTTCTGCCACTAGAGACCACAGTAGAATGTTTAAAACAATTTGGGAAGCCAGGATGTCTCATAACCAAAGCCAGGCAGCATGAGAATACCCCATCTTCCAGTCTGACTACCCTTACTGCCTCTACCATCTCTGCCATAATCAGGTAATGATCAGAGGCAGCCTATGGAAATTGGGTCCTAGACAGGAATGCTATAAGTTATTTCTGAGCACAACATCTGGGCTGTCAGTTAACTCCATCCAATAGGAGATTTGAGAAGGGCAGGAAAATGTGGAAGATTGTGTGTATGTGTGTGTGTGTGTGTGTGTTTGTATGTGCACATGCACGTATGCACACACATGCTTAAGACCAGAAGGGGGCATCAGATCCCCCGAAAATGAAATAACAGGCTATCTAATGTGGATGTCAGGAACCAAATTTAGGTCCTCTGGAAGAGCAGCAAATATTCTTAATCACTGAGACATCGCTCCAGCCCTAAGCGAGACATTTTCAACACAGTGGTTGTTATATCATCAGCCTTTTCTATCTGTAACAAAATAATTGGATGTTGTATCAGTTCCTCTGAGATTGAAACATTCCACCCTGCAGGGAAGCTCCTTAAACTAGAAAGTAAACAACTCAAAACAGCTTCAGGAAATCTCTGAAACGGACCAGATTCTGTAGCCCTTCTTTTGCCAGCAGTAAACAAACTAAGCTGCTGAGCTACACATTCAGACATCCCAAGCTGCAAAGAAGTCTCTGACACCAGACCAGCTTGCCTAGAAGAAGCAGAATAGTTTGGAAGAGGCTTAGACAAACTACATCACTGGCAGGGGACACTCTCCAGCCTGTTGACCTGCCTGCAGGGTATGCAATGTGCTCTAGGCTCCCAGCGTCTGTGTGCTGTCACTCGTGCTGGATGGATGATGCAGCTGTCTTTGAGTCATTTTTGCTTCTGTAACTAACCCCTTATTCAAATTCCTCTAACCCTAATGCAACTCACTTGTTCACCAAGTTGGATGTAGAGGAAGGGATTTATTTCTTCTTAGAGGTCAAGGGGGCCACTTTGTCCATCATGCCAGAAAGGACATCACAGCAAGCAGAGAGGGAACGATGGTGGGGACCCCAGCTGGTTCTATTTCATGTACAATCAGAAAGCAAGAGTAAATAGGGAGCAGGGCCAGGCTATTAAATCTCAAGGCCCACCCCAGTGGCCTATTTTCTCTATCATGGCTTTGGTCCCTAACGGTTCTACAACCTTTCTACCTGAAGACCAAGAGGTCAAATACATGAGCTTAGGAGAGACATGTCACATTAAAACCACAACTGTAGCTGCAGGAACATCATCTGGTTCGTGGCAATATGTTCAACATATAGAAAAGTGGCTACTATATGAGAAATAAATGTTTATTAATTGAATGAAGTATCCATTGGGATATATCAGGTACTTAATACTCTTTAAATATGAGCACATAGATGTACTGAGTAAATAAATGTAGAAAACAACAATTCTCCTAAACTTTTTGGCCGTTTTCCCATCACTGCCTCTGCTCTGCTGAAAGTCAGTAGTGACGTGGATTAGGATCACAGAATTTGAAGTCTGCCTGCTTCCCCTTTCCTTGTGGTACCTCTCCAGTTAGGCAGTGATTTACAAGAACAGATATATTCCCCCAGGGAAAAGAATGAGACTTGGCTGTTGTCTGGGCAGGTGCATTTACAGATACTTCAGACCTGTCCGTTTCAAGCACTTAATCCACATGAAATAATGATAGTTCACATGCCTGACACTATTCCAAGCTAACAAGATGTATAGCTTGCAGTAGTACATATATACCAGAAGCTTACAGCAGGGGCTCTGGGGCTCATGAGTTTCCTTTTCTTTATTTATTTGGCTCAAAACAGTAAAGATTACTCTGTCCTAGTTCTGGAAGTCTGAAATCAAGGTGTCAGCAAGGCCAGGCTCTCCCCGAAGGCTGCAGGAGAAGGGTGCTGGCACTCGTCGGGACTGCGTTTTTTTTCAGCCAGCCTGCTCTAGTCATTGCCTATTATCATGTGGCATTCTTCCTGTGCGTCTTCTGTCTCTGCATCCAAAGTTCCCTGTACATCAAGTTTCCTTTCTGTTTTAATTGTGATGCACATATCATGAAATTTTCCATTTTGGCTTTTAAAAGT
Source organism: Grammomys surdaster (assembly GCF_004785775.1). Classification (NCBI taxonomy): domain Eukaryota; kingdom Metazoa; phylum Chordata; class Mammalia; order Rodentia; family Muridae; genus Grammomys; species Grammomys surdaster. The sequence continues at coordinate 10,503 of NW_021604588.1, forward strand.
ATACGTGCTGTGGAGTTAAACACATTCACACCACTGCACAGCCATTCCTCACTAACGTTTCTCCTTCTGTAAAACTGAAATTCTGTACACATTAACAAATACTGTCTCCTGTTCCTCCCCTTTACCAGCCTCACTCCCAGGAAGCCACACTGCTGCTCTCCTCTTTGTAGATTTGTATGAGTTACTTTAGGTGTTTCCTAGGAGGGGATTAATACCACTTCAGTTATACATCTTCCTCCATTGCTCTCTACCACGAATGTATGTATGTATGTATGCATGTGTGTATGTATGCATGTATGCATGCATGTATATATTAAGACAGGTTCTTTCACTAAACCTAGAACTCACTGATTAATCAGAGATATGCTTGCCTCTGCTTTCCCAGTACTGGGATTACAAAGAGGTGCACTTTCTCCTTGGGGACTGTATCCTATAAAACAGTAGATTTCCATCATCTACTTCTTCCTCTTCCTCCTCCTCAGTTAAATCTGAATCCCCATGTTAAGGACTGTCCTTCCAATGCTTCAGAATGTGACTCTGTGAGATAGTTTTGAAAAGGGGTAATCGGGCTGGATGTAGTGACACTCCTCTAATCCTCCAGCACTTGAGAAACAGAGGCAGAGACAGGTGGACCTCTGTGAGTTTGTAGTCATCCTAGTCTACATGAGTTCCAGGACAGCCCATGACACGTTGAGAGACCCTGTCTCAAACAAACAAGCATCAAAAAAGAAGTAATTAAGCAAGAGGTGGGGAAATTTAATGTTTTAATCACTTCTTTTGGAGACCACAATCAAATAATCACATTCTGCAACACTGCAAGATTAGGTCCTTAATGTAAGAGTTTTAGAAGTATCTGACGTAGCTGGTCACCACAGTTCAGTTATTGCACTCAGAAAGTTAGCACTGATGGAAATTCTTGTAAGCATTTGATAGACCCTGTTGACATGTTCTAATTGTTCTCTGTCATTTTTCTGATCCATGATCACTACATCTCGAGTTCAGTGACTTCATCTCTTTAGTCTCCTTTAATGTGGAACAGTTCCTCCATCTTCCTCTGTTCTTCCCGATCTCATTTTGAAGTGTGCTGTTCAGTTATTTTATTCAAAATCTCTTAATTTGCATAATGATGCCTCATGATTAAATATAGGCTAGCATTGCTTCAAGAATATCACAGAAACTATCCTGTGTCCTTCTTGGGGTATCATGTCAGGAGGCTGCTGTGTGGGCAGGGACATTTAGAGACACTTCAGACATGCACACTTCAACCACTTAATACATGAAATAATGATAGTTCATTTTCCTGAATCCATTCCAAGCTGGCAGGCTTCAGTGTTCATTTGTCCCATTGCTGGCAATGTTATCTTTAACCAATTGGTGTTGGTGATGTCTGCCAAGCTTCATATATATATATATCCTTTATAACAAATAAGTGTCACATGGAAAGATACTTTGAGACTATAAAAACTCTTTTAAAAAGATTTTTTAAAAAAAATCTTTTTGGGGCTGGGTATGAGCACATGAGTGCAGGAATACTATTCAGCTATTAAAAACAAACAAACAAACAAAAAAACCCATCATGGATTTTGCAGGTAAATGGAGGGAATCTGAGAATATCCTGAATGAGGTAACCAAGTCCACAGAGGACAGGCATAGTATGTACTCACATATAAGTAGATATTGGCCATAAAGTACAGGTGCCATGTTACACTCCACTGACCCAAAGAAGCTAAATAAGAAGGAAGGCCCAAGTAAGGAAATTTGAATCTCATTTAGAAGGGGGGAGTAGTCATAAAAGGCAGAGGGAAGGAAGGAGGGAACTGGGAGAGATGAGGGGATAAGGAGGAGAGTGGGGGATTCAGGGTCAGGTGTGGAGGATAAGAGAGATGGTTAGACGGCCATGAAAATGAACCTGCAGCTCATGGGGGTGAGGAGGTAGGGGGCATCTACAGGATGAGACGGAGACCTAGGATAAGGGAGATGGCCAAGAATCACTGGGGATGAACTTACCTGTGACTCACTATGCTGCGTATATGGAACCTGAAGAAGCCACCTCCTGTACCCAGGCAGAAACCCCAGTGGAGCAATAGGGATACCAACCTACCCACAGAACTTTCAACTCAAAAGTTATCCTGTCTATAGGAAATACAGGCACAGGTGATGGAGCAGAGACAGAGAATGACCAACCAATAACTGGCTTAACTTGAGACTCATTCTGTGGACAAGCATCAGTCTCTAAACTATTAATGATACTCTGTTATGCTTGCAGACAGGAGCAAGTTGTTCTCCGAGAGGCTTTACCCAGCAGCTGACTTAGACAGATACAGACACCTATAGCCAAACAGTGGATGGAGCATGGGGCCTCTAATGGAAGAATAGGAGGAAGGACTGTGGGTCCCACAGGAAAACCAACAGATCCTCTGGACCTTTGGGGCTCTCAGAGTCTGAACCACCAACCAAAAAACATACACAAGCTGAACCTCCCCACTCATATATAGCAGGTGTAGAGGTGCGTCCCGACAACTAGAATGGGGTCTATCCCAAAAGCTGCCGCCTGTACATGGGATATGTTCTTCTAGCTTGGCTGCCTTGTCTGGCTTTAATTGGAGAGGAAGCACCTTGCCTCATAGAGACTTGAAGTGCCAGGGTGTGGGGAAATACCCAGGGGGGCTACCTGCTCAGAGAAGAAGGGAAAGGGGCATAGGGGAAGGATTGTGGGAGGAGATGACTGTGAGGCGGGAAGTGAGCAGAATGTAAAGTGAATAAGTAAAAAAAAAATAAATTAAAAAATTATTTTGGCGGTGGGATATGTGCACATGAGTGCAGGTGCTCACAGGAGACTGAGGTACCGAGGACTCCTGGAGCTGGTCCTTCTCCAAGAACAGCTCATACTTTTAACCCCTGAGCTACCTCTTCACCCCCTGAAAAATCTCTTCCCATACTTACTATACATCCGTGTATTAATTTTAGGTTCTCCTGATGATTTTTGCTTGAGCAACTGTCAGTGCCGTGTTTGCTGGATGGTAAGACTCTATTCCTAGCATCCCTTCTACAAGTACCAACTGGAGCTGACGATAAAGTGAAGCGCCTTTTCTCCACCATATTTCATCTTAGAGAACTTACCGAATTTACTTTATTCTGTTAGTGATAATCCACCACAATTCCTATGTACAGTACTCAGGACTGGACCACTGGGAATCCATTCAACTGGCTTTGGCATCATTTTGTTGCAGCCATACTGTATTATAAACATTTTCTCACCTCTGACACAAGATATTCTATATCATCTTTTTGTTTCCTTCTCCCAGCATGGAATGTATCATTTTAAGGGTCCTGACTCATTTAACTGACAAGTGGAATTTTATTAAAACATTTCACATTTCTAGACAATGAACACTAAGCTGGCTTGGTGTTATGACATTACAATTGCTTCTTGACCACCTCCAGAAGTAAGGAAGTGAAATACACACACACACACACACACACACACACACACACACACACACACACA
>NW_021604588.1:14020-24141 GCF_004785775.1 Grammomys surdaster
ACACACACACACACACACACACACACACACACACACACACACACACACACATAAATGCACATATATACACAGCTCTCAGAGATCCTTCCTAGACCAGTTTTATGTACTCTTTAATCTTCTTGCATTACAGCCATGTCTCCAACTCCAACAGTCAAGCTGCTGTTTTCAAGAGCTGCTGTCATGAGTAACCATCCTGACACACTTTAGTATGGTTTATTACCTGACTTAGGAGTTGATTTGTCCTTTTTAAAAGTCATATTCCATTTGAATCGTCTTCATCACCCCCTTAGCTTTAATTATTTATTCTTTCCATCTGAGAAATGTTAACACAACCCTAAAAATCACAACCATACAAGTTTTGTTTTACTTAGGAGTTGTCACTCCCCCATCCTTTCTCCCACACTCCCATTCCCTTCCCCACCCTGCTTCTGTTCACCATCTGTAGATAAACACCCTTAAAGCTTTAACTTTATTCTTTCTCATTTATTTCCCAACACCCAACAAATTCATGTGTATCTTCTCATTTCTTTTTTCTTACACTCAAAGTTAACTCTTACATGGGGCTTCTGCTTACCCAACATTATATCCTAAAAAGCACTCTGTATTCATTCATAAGTTACTCCTGTATTCTTTTTTCTGCACTTGGACATCTTTTTATTCAACCACATTGGTATATTTTGTAAGCATACATTTTTCTCAGCCTACTTTAATAAGGAAGGGTTCAACCTCCCCTCTAGCCTACCACCCACCAGAGGTAGTAGAAAAGAAAGGTTATTAGGATAAAGGGGAAGTGAACCTGTTTAGAAATAGTTCTTTGGAGTAAGTCCCATCTTCATTGTCAGGATATCAGGAGTCTAGTCCTCTCGCAAAACACTAACACAAATCAGCAGCTGTAGACTAGTACACTCGGCAGACAACACACAGGAATCAGCAAGGGTAGTTCAATCCAGATGAAACTCCAAGGCTCACCAATGGGCCCAAGTCCACTGTGGAAGCTGCAAGAAGCTGCAGGAACCTCTTGAAAAGTTCTTTATCGAGTTTCTCTCTATCAAGTCACCACCTGTGAAGCTCAGCAAAGCAATGTAAGACGAACCAATACATGAGTGTCACCAGTGAAGAATAGTAAGGCAGAGCAAAGCAAACCAATTCTCTAGCTCCCACTGTTTGTGGGGTCATATTTATATTCCTTCTAAACATCATGCATCCTTTCACATATCTGTTATATCAAAACATCCTTTCATAGGTGTTTGATAGCAAAACATCATTTGGCATAACTGAATTCCCAAAGAATCCAGAAGTTTCCACTTTAATATTTTATTGTTTTCCATACTGCTAAATGGCCACATTAATGAATAATTTATACATGTATGTTTTTATGTTGTTGAAAGCATGTTCTTAGAGTAAACCCCTAGAACAACCTCTAGCAATGGTTTCAACTTTTGTGCTGGGTCAGCAAGTAACCTTGTAGGTTTATTATTATTGTTGTTATTATATATTGCCAATTCTTCTTCAAAAGATCTGCCTTATTTTATACCCACACATGAGCGTCTGTTTTCATTTAGTATCACTGTGAAAATGTTCTCACAATTTTTTAGTTCATATCTTCCTGATAGACAAAAAATATACTTCAGTATCATCAACATTGCACCAGATTAATTTGTTTAAATTTATTTTGGAGGGAAATTGACCGTCTTTTATATATTTGAGATTGATTGGTATATATTGTAAAATGTAAACTTAATGTCTTGACTTTTTTTTAGTCAGGTCTTTGTCTCTCTCTTAATTTTTACATCCTATAACTATCATTTCTGATACATATTTCAAATATTTTCTCCCGCTTGTCCAAATCTCTTCTGATTTTCTTTATGGAGGTTTTGCTGTGAAGATTCTCCTTTGTTCTCAAATGGGTCATGAGGGCGAATGGGTTCAAAACTGTGTCATGAAGATGACTGAAATAATTTCGAGAGGAGTTTGATGCGGATCCAGCAGTAGGTTTTCCCATCTAGTTCTGCTGGCATCTACAGCAATGACAGTGGCCTTTATTGTAGGGAAGTGACCCTAGTCCTGGAACTGAGGTCTCCATTGGAACACCCATGGCTTCTGTGGCAGATTTTCCTCTTCTTTTTTATGCCCTCACTGGTCTCAACTTCCTTTATGCTAACTGTTCCCATGGTGCTTTGCCTCTATGTTTTTGCATAGTTTTTCCCCCTGGTGAGACTGCTTTGTCTTCATCTCTTCCTGACTAACTCTCATCTTAGTTTCTTATCTCAGCTTCTCCTCAGAGTGAGCAAAGTCCCGACCTGCGCATTCTCTCAGTACTGTGCATTCCCCAGTTCTCCTGGAAATGCTCATCACAGCTACAATGGCATGCTTAATGCCTGTGTGGCCCAATAAATTAGAAAGCTATTGTTGTCTTATTCAATTGTGTATTTATAGAATCTGATTTGATTTTTTTGCATAGTGATTATACAATAAATCTTTTGTAGGTTGACTGCAAACTATGATTCAGATTTGGTTTTGCTGGTTCCTGTGTGATATTTGAGTCCTGGTTTTCTGAACATGCTTTTCCCAGGACACATGGAGATATTGAAAAGGATCAATTGTTTTCTCTGAAGATCATACAGTTGGTAGTTGTGCTTTGAGATTACCCAGTCAAGAAAAATATTTGGTACATTGGAGTATGTCCAAGATACATGGATATGGTCTCACTTGAGATAATAATTTGTATTTATTTATTGCTATATTATATTTTTATGGTTTAAATGTAAATATATTTTGATCCTTCCAGATCTTGTCTCCCTCTCTACCCATCCAACTTTAAGTTCTTTCTCAGGAAACAAGCAAAAATCCAATACAACAACAGCCCAGATCCTCGCCTCACCCCTGTCTTAGAGTTTCCATTGCTGTGAAGAGACAGTTTGACAAAGGCAACTCTTAGAAAGGACAACATTTAACTGGAGCTTACTTAAAGTTTCAGAGGTTCAGTCCATTATGATCATGGTGGGAAGCCTGGCATCATCCAGGCAGATGTGGTGCTGGAGAAGGAGCTGAGAGTTCTACATCTTGATCTGAAGGTATCCAGGAAGAGACTCTCCTCTGCAGGCAGCCAGAAAGGGACTATCTTCCGCATTGGGCAGAGCTTGAGCACTAGGAGATCTCAAAGCCTGCTTACACAGTGATACACTTCCTCCAACAAGGCCACATCTATTCCAACAAGAGCACGCCTTCTAATAGTGCCACTTCCCATGGGCCAAGCATATTCAAACCACCACACACACCCAAACCAAGAAAACAAAATAAAAACATGTCCCCTGCAAATCTCCAAACTGTTACCAAATAAAAACATACACACAAAAAACCGTGGAGTCCGTTATATGTTGGTCAACTACTCCTGAATATAAGGCCTGTCCTGGGTGGTTGATATACCCAGGGCCACTCTATTGGAGAAGAATGATTTGTAGGGTAAGAATACATACTTGGATTAGCGAAACCCTGGAATATAGTAAATAGTAAATGTTTTCCAAGATTGTCTAGATAGGAAGAATCAGCCCATCCAGCTGGCACTCAGTGGTGATAATGTGCCTTCATATTCATGGGCTCTTGTGAATACAAGAATGCTTGAGGGAGTTCAAACAGCTTAAGTTGTTTTACAATACTAAGGAACAAGTCAAATGCTTCTGTTCAGGATAAATGGACAATGAGATTTTAAGTAGCATACTTTTTACTGTATTTTCTATTAGGTTTTCATTTATGTATGTTTAAATAACATAAATAATATTAGAGATTATTTAGTTTTACACACATATTTCAGAGTGAAGATGATTAGATAAGAAAACAACACACACACACACACACACACACACATACACACACAAATTGGATAATTTCATTCAAGAGTCCTGACATTTGCATCAGAGTGGGTGGAAGCTGATATCACACCTAAGTGAAATTAGCCAAACTCAGATAAACATGTGTCACATGACTTCTATTGTCTATGGAATATAGAAAAAGAAAGGATGACACTAGAAGAGACACTAGTAGAGACTAGGGAGACAGTGGAAATGGGGTAAGAGAAACAAAGAAGGGTGTCAGAGTTTGTTGTATGCATGTATGAAGATCACAATGAATCTGTTCTATAAAGCCAACTCATGCTAACAAGATGTCCGAATCACTCCAAATTGTCCTCCTATGAAAACAGCCATGGAAATGAGCGTGGCAGGATGTTAATGGTTATAGCAACCACAGGATCATGAAACTGCAGACAATTTTGTAGTAGCAGATTCTTAACTAAATACATGCTGTGTAGATTTTTCATTTCACTTCAGGCACTCTTACTTTTTTCATAGTTTTTCAATGGCTACTTCCCCTGTGTCTCAATGTCATGTTTCTCAGTATAGAGCATGGCCAAATTTGCCTTTTTTCTTAGAAAATTACTCATATTGGATTAGATCCACAAACATATCTCTATAAGTACTTTATTTTTTTTAAATTTAATTATTTTAGATATACTTATTTTATGTGTATGAGTGCTTTACCTGCATGTATGTGCACACCATGTGTGCCTGGTGCCCATAGATGTCAGAAGACCTTGTTGGATCCCCTAAAACTGGAGTTATGAATGACTGTGGGCCACCATATGGGTACTGAACCTGGGTTCCACACAAAAGTAGTAAGTGCTCTTAAGTTCTGAAACATGCCGGGCGGTAGTGGCGCACGCCTTTAATCCCAGCACTTGGGAGGCAGAGGCAGGTGGATTTCTGAGTTCGAGGGTTTGAGGCTAGCCTGGTCTACAGAGTGAGTTCTAGGACAGCCAGGGCTACACAGAAAAACCCTGTCTTGAAAAACCAAAAAAAAAAGTTCTGAATCATCTCTCTATCCCCAAAGATCCAATTTTCTTTTTTCTTTTTTCTTTTTTAAAAAAAGAAACATTTATTTTATATACTAATGGAGTCCAGAAATGTTTTCAGGCAAATATTTAACATGGATTGATTTATATCCAGTAAACATTTTCCATCTTTCCAAACCTCTCACATCCTTCACAGGGCACTAATAATCACTATTTTATTTATTTTCAGATCAGCATTTGTGTGTTTGCCTCCATATACGAGAACACATGGTACTTGTTTTCCTATGTCTGGTTTATTTTATTTAATGTAATATCATTCTTGTCTAATTTTGCCACAACTGCCAGGATGTCATTCTTCTTTAGGACTGACTAATATTCCATCATGAATGCACTCCATCCATTGAGAGGTACCATGGCTAATTTGTATTTTTTAACTGTTGTAAATACTGTCACAATAAACACTGGCATGCAGGTTATTTATTTGGTATGCTGATTCTCTTTCCTTTGGATGTATGCCCAGAAGTGGGAAATCGAGATCATAATACAGTCCTATTTTGAGTTTGTTGAGGAATCTCCAAATTGTTTTCCACATGGCTATGCTAATTGATATTCCCTAAACAGGACACATATTCCCCTTTTTCCACAACCAGCATTTGTTCTTTGTTTTGTTTTAGTATGAGCCATTCTGAATGGAGTGAGATGGCATGTTTCTTTTCTCACTGCTGTGGTCAGAAGATAAAGGACACGAAACAACTTATTTATTTTGGCTCATTGCTTAAAGAGGGTGTGTTGTCTAGTTTTATATCAATTTGACATAAAACTTGTCAACTTGACACCAGAGAGGAGAGAATCTCAACTGAGAATATGCCTCAGTAAGACTGCTATTTGCAAGCCTCTAAGACATGTTCTTAATTGGTGATTGATAGGGGATGGTCCAGCCCACTGTAGTGGTGCCACTGCTGGGCTGGGTCATATAAGAAAGCCTGCTGATGAAATCACAGAGAACAACTCAGTAAGATTTCTGTATCAGCTCCTGCCACCAGGTTCCGGCCTGGACTAACCTTAATGATGAGCTATTACTTAGAAGTTTAAGTGAAGTAACCCCTTTTCTCCCCAAGCTGCTTTTGCCTGTCTTTGTTTGTTTGTTTGTTTGTTTGTTTGTTTTATCACAGCAATAGAAACACTAAGCCAGAAATTAGTACCAGGTCTATTGGGTTTTGCTGTTACAGATTGAGCATATCTTTTTGTGGGGAGGGTTGTGGAAGGACTTTGGAACTTGGGGCAAGAAAAGCCATTGTGTGTTCAGAGCTCAGTTGTTGGAACCTAGAAGATAGCGCTGGGCAGTGTAGATAATGGAGACCTGGCTTATGACATTTCAGAGGGAAGAAAAGACTATTGTGTCTGCTTGATATTTTGAATTAAGAAACTGTGGTTCTGGTAAGCAGAGGGGTTCAAAAATATCCTATGATTAGCAAGATATCAGCACCATGGAAGTAAAACCTTTTCTTTACTGGGACAATTGATACTGGTTAGCTGGAGCTGAGAAATTGCAGTGATTTATTGAGGACCATAATCTGGGAGAATTTCCTCAGAGTCAGAGAAACTGTGATCCAGGTGTGGCCAAGTCTGCATCTGATATCGCCAGGTGAACTTGGTAGTTTAAGAGTCACCCAGGTGGTACTTGTTTTGAAGGCATGAAGGAGTCATGGAGAGCATCTGAGGCTTGACACTATGAGAGGCCAGGAGAAGGTACAGCCACAGAAACAGTTTAAGCTCCAAGATTGAATGTCAGAGAGAAGTTAAGGCTTGGCTCCATGAAGAGAACCTAGGAGAGGCTGTCGGTGAAAGTGCAGCCCACTTACAGGACACCCAGCATTTTGGAGATGCCAGCACCATGGGATGACCACAAAGGACAGCAGCAGGTATGGAAAAGGATGGCTTTGAGCCTGTGCATGCTACAGAGGGACATGAAACAAGCTGTGCATGCTACAGAGGGAAGAACCAGAAAAGTGACCCAACCCCTTTAGAGGAGACCAGAGATGGTCAGTGAATCCTAGACACTGGACATGGAGTTATCTTTACATAGTTTTGCTTTGTTCAGATTGTCACTGTGCCCTGGCTCTTCCTTCAAGAGAAAAAAGTGTAACTGATTTTAAAGAAGCCCACAGTTGAGAGACTTTAAACTTTTAAAGAAATATTAGAGTGTTATAGAGACTTTGGACTAGAGACAACATTTTTAAAGTATTTGTAATGAATGTAGGACTGTTAAAGTTATTGTTGTTTTATACTGTGATATTAACATGCCATTTTGGGGACAAATAAGAAAGCAAAGGTTGTAGTTATAAAGGGATATTTGTGTGTCAATTTTTGTTGGCTCTTTTTTGTGTCTCAACTTGACACAAGATAGAGTTATCAGAGAGGGAGGAACCTCAACTGAGGAAATGCCTTCATTAGATCTGGCTCAAGGCAAGCCTGTAGTGCATTTCCTTAGTGATTGATGTGGGAGGGCTGAGGGCCCAGCCTTGTAGGTGATGCCACCCGTGGGCTGGTGGTAGTGGCTGTAATAAGAAACTGAATGAGTAATCCAGTAAGCAGCACTCTTCTATGGTCTCTGCATTAGCTCCTGCCTTCAAGTTCATAGCCTGTCTTCCCTCATTGATAGACTGTTACCTGGAACTTATAAGTGAAATATCTTTCCTCCCCAGGCTGCTTTTGGTCATGGTGTTTCATCACAGCAACAGAATCCCTAATACAAAAGGATATAATCCATGATGATGAGAAATGTAGAGGAATTTTAATCCAGCAACATGGCTGCTCTGGCAAGGGATCACGTCCAAAGACCTTCTGGGTCTGTATGATATGGCTAAATACAGACATACCCTTAGTACACATCTTTAATCCCAAGCAATGAATGTAGTTAGTTTGTAGAAGGAAGCAGCCATGTTTGAAAGTGACATCTAATTGAGGGGTGAACAAAGTGACAAATCAAAGAACTTGATAGAATGAACCAGAGATAGGATATGAGAAACTCTCATGAGAACAGCACAGGAAAGAAAGGTGACTTAAGAGAGAACACAGCGAGAGGAGAAACGGGCAATTCAGTGAGTGGAGTTCGGTTGGGTTCAGTTCAGTGTAATTTGGTACAGTTCAATTGAGTTCATGCAATTCTGTTCAGTTCTGTTTAGTATGTGCAGTCAATGCAGTTCAGTTCATGGAGTTCAGAGGCAGTTTTTCCAAGCAGAGCAATTCAGTGAGAAGCCAAGAGAAGCCAGTTTGAATCAGTCAGCTAGGAGAGGAGTTTGAGCCAAAACAGTTGAGTTGAATCAGCCAGCCAGAGGCTAGAAAGAGGGAGAGTGTAAATTTAGTCAACAGTAAGCCTCATAAATGACAATAACATCTTGCAAATATAAGCTACTTTTGCAGGGAAAGGCTTGGCAGCAGGATGATGAGGCAGCTAGCCACGTTGCATCTACAGTCAAGAAGTAGAATGCATACAGGAAGTAAAGGCAGGTTTGCCTCTGGTGATCAGCTTCTTCCAGCAAGTTTCTACCTCCTAAAGTTTCCACAGAATTTCAAAGTAACACCAAGCTACAGGCCAAGTGTTAAAATACAATAAACAAACAAACACATACATACATACATACATACATACATACATACATAATCAATCTACAAGGCACATTTTACTTGCAAACAAGAACAAATAGTATATTAATGTTGTAGATTTGCTTGATGACTAAGAATGTTGAGAATTTTCCATATATTTGCTGGGCCTTTATGATTCTTTGGAAATAAAATGGTTCTGTGCAGACTGTTTACCCACTTTTATTATAATTATTTAAGTTCAATTAGTTCCTTACATGTTTTGTATATTAGCCTTCTATCAGATGAGAAACTAGGAAATACATTTCCATTCTATGTGTTGTCTCTTTGCTCTCTCTCTCCTTTCTCTCTTAAATTTCCTTTTTAGTTAGAATCTTTTACATTTTTATAACTTTGTCAATTTTTGTTTGTTTTAAGTACTTTCAGGATCCAGAAGATCATTGCCTGACCAATGTCTTGATGTGTCCTCTTTTGTTTTCTTCTCATAGTTTTAGAGTTAAAGATCTTACACTTAGGACTTTGATCCACATTGAATCAACTTTGTGGGTGCATGCATTCGTGTGCATGTGTGTGTGTGTGTGTGTGTGTGTGTGTGTGTGTGTGTGTGTGTACAGGCTAAGAAAGGGGTCACATTTCACTCTTCTGTTTGTGGATATCCCATTTTCCCAGTACCAGTCATTGAAGAGGCTGTTCCTTCTCCAGTTCAAGTATTTGGAGACTTTGTTACAAATTACTTGGTTGCAGAAGTTTGTGTTTATTCCTAAATATGTTCCCTACAGTTCAGCTATGTGTCTGTCTGTGCTTTTATGATGGGTCCAGAGCAAATGCTGATATCAGGTACTGTGCTGTTCCCAGCTTTGCTCTTTTTGCTGGAGTTTGCTTTGGACTTTTAGGGGTGCCCTGTGATTCATTCCGTATAAACTTAGGGTTCTTCCTTGTAGTCCCTTGTTGAATGTATTGTTGATATTTTGATAGGAACTACATGAAACCTGTAGAGGGATTTGTGTAATGTGTGAATTTTACAGTATTAATTATTCCACCCTTGACTTTTCAAGGTCGTTCCTTTTTCTGTATTTTCCAATTTCTTTCATCAGTATTTTTAATTTTTATTATACAGGTCTTTCACTTCTTAGGTAATTATAGTCCACCCATAGCTGAGGAGCTAATAGCACTTGATGACTACTTGGGAAGGGAGAGTCATTTTTCTTCAACAGTGTGACCCCTGGTAGGTTGTCCATAATCCAGTGAATGAGCACACATCCAAGGGCACATGTGCAGTACTAGACTCAGTGGGTAAAATTATGATAAATATGTATATATATATATATATATATGGATATGGATATAGATAGATAGAGATAAGATAATGACAAACCAAATAGGAGATGATGAGAGAGGAGAGTAAAGAAGAGGCCCCAAGAGGAGGAGGAGCGAGGAGCGAGAGTACATGATGTATAAGATCAAATCATACTGTATCGTATAAAATTCTTTAAGAATAAAGAATAAAAGGGACTTGGAATTTTCTTTGTTAAGAGACATTTTTAGTTCCTTTTCTTTCTTCCTTCCTTCCTCCCTCCCTCCCCCCCCCGCCCCCCCCCCCCGCCCCCCCCGCAACCCCCCCCCCCGCGGGGAGGAGGGGGAACGGGGAAAGGTTGGGGATTTTTGTTTTTTT
>NW_021604588.1:24241-27805 GCF_004785775.1 Grammomys surdaster
CTCTCTCTCTCTCTCTCTCTCTCTTTCTTTCTTTCTTTCTTTCTTTCTTTCTTTCTTTCTTTTTTTCTTTTAAAGGGTCTTACTCTGCACCCCAGATTGGGCTGGACCTTGTAGCAATCTTCCTGTCTGGTTCTCTTAGTAGGGAGAATTTATTGCTGGTTGTTCGTGTACTGTATAGTTTTACGTCAATTTGACAGGAGCTAGAGCTAGAGTCATCAAAGAGGAAGGAGCATCTAATGAGAAAATACTTCCATAAGATTGGGCTCTAAGCAAACCTGTAGGACATTTTCATAATTAGTGATGGGTAGAGGATGGCCCAGCCTGTCTCAGATGGAACCACCCTTGGGCTATAAGAAAGCCAACAGAGTAAGCCACAAAGAGCAAGCCAGTAAGCAATACTCCCCCCTTGACCTCTGTATCAGCCTCTGGTTCCTGTCTAGACTTCCTTCAATGATGGGTTATTACCTGGAAGTGTAAGTAAAATATCCTCCCCTCCAAAGCTGCATTTACTGATGGTGTTTCATCACAGCAATAGCAACCCTAATCATGACGCCGAGTCTGTCTTAGTGTTTGTTACTAGTCTCTTCAGTTTGTCCCATAATCCAATCCAAGTGTCTAGAGATTTGTCCTTTCTTCCAAGTTTTTAAATTTATTGTTCTAGAGAGTTTTTGTTTTTGTTGTTTTTTTATCTCTGATGTGCCTTTGCGGTTCTTGGTATAAACTCTCTCTTAGTGTCTTATTTGTCTGGGGAAGAAAAATGACTCGTTTTGTTTGGTTAGTCTAGCTTAGTGGTTCTCAACCTTCCCAATGCTGTGACCCTATCATACAGTTCTTCATGGTACGGTGACTGCCAGCCATAAAGTTATTTTGTTGCTACTTAATAGCTGTAATTTTAATAGTTATGAATCATAATATAAGTATCTGTGTTTCCCATGGTCTTAGGTTACCCCTGAGAAAGGGTTGTTCTACCCTTAAAGGGGTCACAACCCACAAGTTGAGACCTGCTGTTGCAGCTAAAGGTGTTTCAATTTTGTTTACTTTTGAAGACAACCCAGTTTCCTTGGCTTTGGGCTGTTTCTAGTCCCTCATATTTGTGCTTTGATCTTTATTATGTCTGTTCTTCAAATTTTACATTTAGCTTGTTCTGGTTTTCTAAACATTTGAAATACATCATGATATTATTTATTTGAAATTCATTTTTTATTGAATATTTTGCTTATTTACATTTCAAATGTTTCCCCCCCTGGAAACTCCCTATCCCATTCCTCCTCCCTCTGCTTCTATGAGGGTGTTCCCCCACTCACCCACCCACTCCCACTTCCTTACCCTGGCATTCTCCTACACTGGGGCATCAAGCCCTCACAGGACCAAGGGCCTCTCCTCCCATTGATGCCCGACAAGGGCATCCTCTGCTACATATGCGGCTTAGTTTAGTCCCTGGGAGCTGTGGGGGGTCTGGTTGGCTGATATTGTTGTTCTTCCTATGGGGTGGCAAACCCCTTATTTTCCAATTATACTTAACATTTCCTGCATCTAACAGGTAGGTTCCATTGTCAAATTTATTTCAGTGTTGTTTTCTTTTTATTAAAAATGGATTTTTCTCACATATTATATCCTGATTATGGTTTCCCCTTTCTCCTTCCAGTCCCTCCCATCCAGATCCATCCCTTTTTGTTTCTCATAAGAAAACAAACATGTTTCTAAAAGATGATATAATAAGATAAAACAAAAACTATCACATTGAAGTTGGACAAAACAAACAAAAGGAAACGAGGTCAAGAGAAGACACCAGAAACAAACCCACTCATTTGCACACTCAGAAATCCCATAAAAACACTCAACTAGAAGCCATAATACATACACATAGAGGCCCTGATACAAACCAGTGCAGGCACTATGCATGCTGTCTCAGTCTCTGAGAGTTCACATGCACTTGGATCATGTCGATTTAGAGGGCCTTGTTTTCTTGGTGTGCTCCATCCCCTCTGACTCTTACAGGATTACTGCTTCCTTTTCCTCAGGGTTCCCTGAGCTCTAAGGGGAGGAATTTGATGGAGACATCTGCTTTAGGGCTTGGCATTCCAAGGTCACTCCATAAGTTTGAGTATGCTGTGTATTCATTTTAATTCAATTCTAGAAAGTCTTTATTTTTTTTTTCTTAATTTTTGTCTTGACCATTATTTAAAATTTAGTAGTGAGTTGTTCAGTTTTTGTAAGCTTTCTGTTGTTTTTGTTGTGTTGATATGTAGCTTTAATTCTAAGGGTCACGTGTGTTTCAGGGTGTTATTTAAATTTTCTTGTTTCTGTTTGAGACTCAAACATGTGTGAGTATGTGGTCAGTTTTGGAGAAAGTTTCATAGGTTGATAAAAAGAAGGTCCATTATTTTGTTTGCATAAAATGTTATATAATTATGTTAGGTTCATTTGGCTTATAATGTTAGTTAGCTCCAGCATTTCTCTCTTTAGTTTTAGTCTAGATGACCTGTCCATTGGCAATAGTGGGGTTCTATAGTCTCCCATGATCAGTATTAAGAGTCAACTGTGATTTAACTATAGTAGTGTTTCTTTTTACAAACTTGGGTGGCCTTGTGTCTGGCATATAAATGTTAAGAATTGCAATATCTTCTTTGTGGGTTTTTGACTCTGCAGTGACCTTTCTTCTGCTTAATTTTGTGATATCTCTTCTGATTAATTTGGATATGAAATCTACTTTTTCAGATATTAAAATGGCTACACAAACTTGCTTTTACTTAGGTTCATTTGCTTGAAGTATCTTTATCATTCTTTTACCCTAAGATGATGTGTATCATTGATGTTAAGATGAGATGTGTTTCTTGGATGCAGCAAAAAGGTGGATCCTGTTTTCGCATCCATTCTGTTGGTCTGTGTCTTTTTAATGGGGTATTGAAACCACTGATATTGAGAGATATCAATGATTGTTGATTCCTGTTATGTTGTTGTTGGTGGTGGAGATGATGTTGTTGTTGTTCTTGTTGTTGTTTTGTGTGTGCATGTATATGTGTACATGAACATACATATGTGCTTCTCCTCTTTTGATTTATTGGTCTGGGTTTATTTATTTCTTGTGTTTTATTGGGTATAGTTAACCTTTTAAGGTTGAGGTTTTCTTTCTAGCAGCTTCTGTAGGGCTGGGGTTGCAGGTATATATTGATTAAATTTGGTCTTATTATGGAACATCTTATTTTCTCTCTCTATTGTGATAGAAAGTTTTCCTGGGTGAAGTATAGTTTGCTGGCATCTGTGGTCCCTTAGAATCTATAGCACATCTGTTCAAGGCTTTTAGAGTCTCACTTGAGAACTCAGGTGTAATTTTAAAATGTCTGCCTGTATAAGTTACATGTTCTTTTCTCTTGCAGTGTTTAATATTCTGTCTTTATTCTTATGTTTAGTGTTTTATTATGTGCCAAGGTGATTTTCTGTTGTGGTCTACCTGCTTTTCTGGCCTGATTGCTACTGCTGCTGCTACTTCTTGTTCTGTGTTCTTGTTCTTGTTTTTTTGTTCTTGTTCTTGTTCTTGTTCTTGTTCTTGTTCTTGTTCTTGTT
>NW_021604588.1:27815-66118 GCF_004785775.1 Grammomys surdaster
GTTCTTGTTCTTGTTCTTGTTCTTGTTCTTGTTCTTGTTCTTGTTCTCCTTCTCCTCTTGTTCTCATTCATCTCCTTGTTGTTCTTCTTGTTTTCAGATTTTTGTTCTTCTTGTTGTTTTTCCTCCTCCTCCTTCAACTTCCATTCTGATTTCCTCATGAAACCCAACTGTTTGCTCAAAGATGTATTGCCCAGACTCCCTCTATTTGTTTTTTAAACTTTTATTTTATTTTATCTGACTTTCAAAGTTTTAGATAAAAAAATATCTGAAAGTTCTGTCAAGAATAGACAGATATTGTAAGTAACTTCAACACTCTGTCTTTGGTTTTCAACAGTTTTATTAACATGTGGCTTACATCCACCCCATTTGACATATGTTAAGTTTCTTAGATTTTAGAATTTATATCTTAAATAAAATCCAGGGGGTTTCAGCAATGATGACTACAGTTACTCTTCTCTCTCTCTCTCTCTCTTTTATTTGCTCACTGGCATTCTCACCTCTTTCCTCACTCCTTTGTTCACTCACTTCCTTACTTGCTGGCTCACTCACTCCCTTGCTCACTCACTCCCTTGTTCACTAACTCACTCACTGTCTCCTTCTCTCACTCACTGGCTCACTCACCTGCTTTCTTACTTGCTCTCTCACCCACTCTCTCTTTCGCTCACTCATTCACTAACTCACTCACTCTCTAGCTCAGTCACTCACTCGATTGCTTGCTCACTTGCTCACTCACATACTCACTCACCTTTTTTCGAGAATCTAGAATTAGTGTGCAGGTGTCGTATGGTATGGTATGGTATGGTATGGTATGGTATGGTATGGTATGGTATACACCCTCCTGGCTGTACTCAGTTTCTCCTCTTTTTTCTTTGTCCAGCAGTTTCCATCTTTCCATCTTTAGGTATCTCATACTTTCTCCTGCCTGCCTTCATTTGGCTGGGAAATCCCTTCAGTGAATATCTCATTTCATGGATGGTATTATTCAGTGTTGGAGTTGATTTATTGATGTTTTGGGTGTGTCCATGTATCATTTCCGTATTTTCTCCAAACATTCCTTTACCTTTTGGAGCCTCTTAAAATAGTTATTTTAAATGTATTGGCTTGTTGTTGTCTCCTTTGAATGAGCTCTTCTCATTTTCTGCTAAAATATGAAGTGGATAATCATTGTAACTTTCCATCTGTGCTGGATAGTTTTTGTCAACTTGACAAAGTCTAGAGCCATTTAGAAAAAAAAAGGAATATTAATTGAGAAATGCTCCCACTAGACTGGACAGTGGGCATTTTCTTGATTAATACTTGATGTTGGTGAGCCCATTTTATAGGTAAGTGGTGCCACCACTCTGAAGGGGGTCCTGGATGCTATAAGAAAACAGACAATGCGAGTTAGTAAACAGCATTCCTTTGCAGCATCTGCTTCCATTCCTACCTCCAGGTTCCTGCCTTGAGGTCCTGGCCTGGATTTCCTTAGTGATGGACTGTACCTGAAAGTGTAAGAGGAAATAAACCCTTTCCAAGTTGTTTATGGTTATGGTATTTCATTAAGGCAAAAGAAACCTAACTAAGAACCATGTAAGCCTTTCTCTGGAATTTGTATTCCTTCAATAAACTCTAACATTCCCAAATAATTATATTACACAGACTCTGTCAGTTGTCTAGGAAGACAGATTTCTGATAATTCTGAATATGCAATCTTCTTTTACAACGATTGATTTTAGTATATCAAATCTTACATTCTTAAAGTATCCCATCTGGACATGATACAGTATCATTTTTATATATGGTTGAATTTGCTTTGCTAAAATTTGTCTCAAAAGTTTGCACCTATGTTTATGAGGGATATTTTTGGTAGTTCACTTTTAGTAATTCTGTATGGTTTTAGCATAAGCTGAATTGTGACCTCATTGGATGTCTTGGAAAGTAATTCCTCCTTTTCAATTTTGTGGAAGAATGTGTATAGAATTGCTGTTAATTTTTCAAAAATATTTATTTTAATTAACTGGGGAAGCCATCTGGACCTGAAGTTTCTTTTGTGGAAGAATTCTTTTAATGACATGTTTCATCTAAGTTGTCAATTTTATTGGCATAAATTTATTCATAATATTTCCTTATTAGTCTTTTAATATCTCTTGAATCTGTAGTGACGCTTAACCTAATTCCTAATATCAAAAGCTTACTGTCATTTCTATTTCTTTTCCTTTCAGATATCAAAGAGCTAACTTATATTTTTCAAATCATCTCTATTTCATGTATTTTATTTTATTTATTCCTTTGCTGGTATATATTAGTGTCTTCATCCATGTGGGTGCTGTTTCTTTCTGTTACGCCTGGAAGAAGTGAGTGTCATTAGTTTCTCTCTCTTCTTTCCCAATATTGGCATTCACCCTATAAAACTGAGATATATCACATATTAAGATGTGACAAAAGTTTTCATTTTCATTTAATCTCTAGATACTTCTATTCTTGACTCTGGTCAAAGACTGAGAAGCTGTCTCAGAGTTTTGAATATTTTTCAGTTTACCTTTTGATATCTCTGGGACATGCCTTTAAAAGGTTGATATTAACCTTCTAAATGTGTATGATTTTGCAACATTCTTTTAGTTCCTGATATTTAAATTAGTGCTATGAAGGGATGTTGAATTTTGTCGAATGCTTTCTCAGCATCTAGTGAGATGATCATGTGGTTATTTTCTTTGAGTTTGTTTATATAGTGGATTATATTGATGGATTTCCAAATACTGAACCATCCCTGCATTCCTGGGATAAAGCCCACTTGATCATGATGGATGATTGTTTTGATGTGTTCTTGGATTTCATTTGCAAAAATTTTATTGAGTATTTTTGCATTGATATTCATAAGGAAGATTGGTCTGAAGTTGTTGTGTCTTTGGGTGGTTTAGGTATGAGGGTAATTGTGGCTTCATAGAATGAATTGGGTAGTTTTCTTTCTGTTTTCTATTTTGTGGAATAGTTTGAAGAGAATTGGTCTTCCTTGAAGGTATGATAGAATTCTGCACTAAAGCCATCTGGTCCCAGACTTTTTTTGGTGGGGAGACTTTTAATGACTGTTGCTATTTCTTTAGGGTTTATGAGACTGTTTAGATAGCTAATCTCCTGATTTAACTTTGGTACCTAGTATCTGTCTAGAAAATTGTCCATTTCATCCAGATTTTCAAGTTTTGTTGAGTATAGGCTTTTGTAGTAAGATCTGATGATTTTTTTGAATTTCCTCAGTTTCTGTTGTTATGTCTCCCTTTTCAGTTCTGATTTTATTAATTTGGATATTGTCTCTGTGCCCTCTGGTTAGTCTGGCTAAGGGTTTATTTATCTTGTTGATTTTCTCAAAGAACCAGCTCCTGGTTTTGTTGATACTTTGTATAGTTCTTTCTGTTTCTACTTGGTTGATTTCAGTCCTGAGTTTTATTATTTCCTGCCATCTACTCCCCTTGGGTGCATTTACTTCTTTTTGTTCTAGAGTTTTCAGGTATGCTATCAAGTTGCTAGTGTATGCTCTCTCCAGTTTCTTTTTGTAGGCACTTTAAGCTATGAGTTTTCTCTTAGTACTGTCTTCATTGTGTCCCATAAATTTTGGTATGACAAGCCTTCATTTTCATTAAATTCTAAAAAATCTTTAATTTCTTTCTTTATGTCTTCCTTTTCCAAGTCATCATTGAGTAGAGCATTGTTCAGTTTTCACTTATATGTGGGCTCTCCATTATTTTTGTTATTATTGAAGACCAGCCTTAATCCCTAGTGATCTGATAAGACGCGAGGGATTATTTCAATCTTTTTGTATCTGTTGAAGCCTGTTTTGTGACCAATTATATGGTCTATTTTGGAGAGGGTACCATGAGGTGCTGAGAAAAATGTATATTCTTTTGGTTTAGGATGAAATGTTCTATAGATATATGTTAAATACATATGGTTCATAACTTCTGTTTGTTTCACTGTGTCTCTATTTATTTTCTGTTCCAATGATCTGTCCATTGCTGAGAGTGGGGAGGTAAGAGAGCATTCTCTGTCTGCTATGTCCTCAGCCCTCTAGGCACTGTGGCAGGAAGCCATAGGGTGAAGGGAGGAAAGGTTTTCTTAGCTCACAGTTTCAGAGCTTTTGTTCAGCCCATGGGATAGGGAGAATATGAAGAAGCTCACACGTGATGGAGAGGAAAAAGAGCAGGATAATAGATGTGAGCTGGGGAAACATACCCCCCATTGACACACCTCTTCCTACCTACTTCGTCATCTAGCCCCCACTTTCCCTATTTTCAGCCCCTCCAAATAAACTATTAAAACTCTAGATTCACCAATGAGTTAAAAATTCCTCCCTACACAAAGCCAGAGGTGTGCTTTACTGATGTCCTAGGCATCTCTGAGCCCAAGAACATTGATCTTTAAGATTTACTGTCACATTTGAATATTTTTAAGTTTCTTGAGCCCTTCCATGCCCCGCAATATGGTAGATCATTATAAATACTGCTTTAAAAGATCCCATGAAAGTAGTACATCCTCTAATATATAGAATTCAATGGTTTTCAACTAGGTCAATTAAACAATAGTTATTAAAGTTTGCTATATCATTTTGTCTTTATGTGTGCCTATTTTGTATTAGTTATTGTGATAGGAGTATTGAAATCTTTACTGACAGCTGTATATATGTTTATTCCAATTCTGTCCAGTTTCATTTGTAGTTTCTATGGCACATAACATTCTATGGTTACTAATCCCACTGAGTGAAATGGCAATTTATTATTGTGAAATAAATTCTTTCGCTGGTGATAATTTTTATTCTACAATCTATTGTTTCATTTTAAAACAGTTGATAATTATGTATTTTTATTCTTTAAATTTCAGTTCATTTACATCTTTATAAATTTGAAGTGATTTCTTTGTAAGCATAGAGTTGTATACTCTTTTTATTCAATCTGACAATCTCTGCCTTTTAATTGACGGATTAAGAACATTTACTTTAATGTAATCATTGAGTGATAGATTTAAAATTCCTTTTTTGCCTTCTTTTGGATTAATTGAGTATATTTAAAACTCTGTTTAATTTTGTGGCTTATTTATTACAAGCATTTTGCCATGTAACTGGTTGCTCAATTTTGAGTTTATAGTATGTATCCTTAATTTATTTGTCTACTTTAAGTGATAAAGTATTCACAAGAGACTTACAATAGTGTACTTCAATTTCTCCTGTTATGACCTTGGGCTGTCATAAATTTTGTTGTATAAATGTTAAAAATTATAGAATGTATTATTACTTTTATTTATACCCTGGTATTTTATAAATGTTTAAACAACAGAAAAGCCTTATATCTACTCATGTAGTTACTATTTCTAAAACAGCACAACATTCTGTGGTATATACATCTGAAATAGATCTCAAGAGGTTAGAAATCAAAATATGAATGGGCCACATTTCTTTCTGAAGCCTGTGAGGGTGCACTTCCTTGCAGTTTTCAGCTCTTGGACACTGTCAGATTCTGAGGCTGTGTCCTCATGCTATGACTCCTTTTTTGTTGCTCTCCCTCTCATATCCTCATGATCATACTGAATCAACTCACATAATCAAATACCTCCAGTATTTATAAATCAGTAATTGATTACTGATTTGCAATATTCTATCTTCTCCCTTAATTAGTGTCTTTCATATAACCTGTTTTCAAAGATTAGAATATGGGAACTTGAGGAAGAGGTTCTGCCCGAATAGCATGTCCCCTTTCTTCTCTGAATACTTTTGAGCTTTTTTTTTTTTGCAATGTTTTATTGAGTCTTTGAGAATTTCATACAGTGTATTTGAACGTATTTACCTCTCTTCTTTTCCTCACCATTACTACCTTTCCATACTCCCACCCAAGGCTGAGATTGCTTTTTATCTCTTCTTCCCTATGGAGTTCTGTTTGTGCTGCCCAGAGTCTTGGGAGCAGTACCTGCCCTAGCATGTACTCATTCTACCGTGGATCACATTATTAAAGAAAACTCATTCCTCCTCTCCCTGTAGCTATCAAAGTCAACAGTTCCTCAGTGGTAGATTTTGTCTGGCTGGAGCTTGAGTAGCTCTTGTGCATGCTGTCACTATTGCTGAGGTCATATGTGCAGCTGTCCTGCTCTTTCTGGAAGACCCTGTTCCTAGATGTTATTTTCCACTTCTATTTCTCATCATCTTTCTGTTCCCTCTTCCAGGAAGATTCCTGAGTTATGGGACAGGTTTGAGATTGAATGTCCCACTTATGGCTGAACAATCCACAGTCTTTTTGTACATTGCCTAATTGGGGTCTCTGTGTTAACTACCATTTACTGCAAGTAGGAGCTTCTCTGGTGAGTGTTATAGGATACTCTAATCTATGTGTAGTTTCCTAATTACTGACTTTTAGAAATTTCTAATGCTATGCCTTGGTGTGCTTTTATTTCTCATTCTTCTTCTTGTGGTTGACTTTACTGAAATGAAGTTAATAACTTTTAGCAGTTTTGTAAAAATTTTCAACCATATCTAATTCAAATAGTTCTATCTTTTGATGAATTCACATTATGCTTTTTATAGTGCACAAATATATTAGTTTCTATCCAAACATCAATTATGTATATTTGTGGAACTCAGTATGATAAACTCATACAAACATCTAATATGTATTGATCACATGTAGTTGCATGTCTTCCATCCAGGCCCAACTCTAGTTATCACTGTTCTACTTTTTAGCCTCCATACAAGTAAGAACATGTGCTACTTATCTTTTTAATGCCAGGTTTATTTCCATCTGTTTTGCTGCAAGTAAAAAAAAAAAATCAACACTAATTTATGGCTGAATAATGCTCCATTGTGTGTATGTATAGTGTATTTTTATCCGTCCACCTGTCAGTAGGCACTGAGGCTAATCTTAGCTATTGTAAGCAGTATCACAATAAAAATGGGCATGTAAAAATTATTTATATGTAATTCACACTTTGAGAATTTCATACTTATATGCAATATTTTTTAATCCTATCCATCCACCACTCCCTGCTTCTAACTCTTCCCAGGTCTCTCAACACATCCTCTTCCCAAATTCATGTCCTCTTTTTTTTGGTAAATAACACACCGTGTCCAGTTAGTGTTGCCGTTCTGCACACAGATAGATGAGTGAGTACCCACTGGAGTAAGGGCAATCTACCAGGGCCATGCTACTAAAGAAAAGGATTCTCCTCCCAGTATCTGCCAACTCTACTCTATCTTCTATGGTGAGTCCCTCCACCATACGTGCTTGGATTTTAACAGGCTTCATCTTGTGTAGATTTCACATAAGCAACAATAGCTGCTATGAATTCATGAGTGCCATGGTCCTGCCATGTATGTGACACAGATGTCTCAGTTAGGTCTGATACACCATAGTCACCTATTGTCTGCAATTTAAACAGTTGTGAATCTTTGTATAAAGTGATGTTTATTGCAAAAACAGTAGTGAGAGCTGAAAGTAGCACTCATCTATGAGCGTGAACACTTAGAAAACAGGCTGTTACTCTCTCCGTTTAACACAGAAATGGCAGTATGTTTTCTCCAGAGTCTATGATGTTATGAATCACAGGTTCTTAAACAAGTTTATAGTACCAGGTTTGAGTTCCAGTCTATAGAGTGATCTTATATCCAGTCAGAAAGTGATTAGACACACCCATACCATTCATGAGTCTATCGTGCCCATACGCGTACCTTGGAATGCTGTCCCTTATTGTAGCTTACAGGTTCACATCTGGTCAGGACTATAAATTGTTTTTCTCCTCCATCAGCATACCTAGTAGTACTATAAAAGCTAGCCAGCAGGAACGGGGCTTCCAGGTCAGTACCAGCTTGATTTCTCAATGCTACATGCTCAAAGTATGTTCTGTCGCCAGCAATAAGGCCTCACCACCAAGTCTTGATGAACAACCATTAAAAATTACAATGGTTTGTATGGGGTCTTTGAGCCCCGAGAAAATAGTTTTGTATGCTAATTTAGTATCCTTTAGATATAGTCCCAGGGTTGGGCTAGCAGGATGAAATGGTAGCTTTGTTTTTATTTTTTAAAGGTACCTTTCTGCTGTTCTCACAGTGTCTGTTCTAGTTTACATTCCAAAGAATAGAGTACAAGTTTCTCTTTTTTTCTGTCCTCACCAGGATCTTAAAATTTGGTTTGATCAAAGCAAGTCTTACTAGAATGAGAAGCTATGTCATGAGAGTTTGATTTGTGTTTACCTAATGGATTATGCTATAGTTATTAGATACTTGTACTTTTCCTCTTGAGAAAGGTCTTTTGCCAATTCTTAATTATATTTCTTGTTTTTATCACTACGTTTTTGAATTCTTCATCTGTTTTCAATATTGACTTTACATCAGATGAATGGATGCTAAGTGTTTTTTCTGCTGTGAGCTGTCTCTGCACTCTGATTGTTCCATTTGCTGTGAGAAGCTTTTGACTAGGATGCAATCACATTTGTCTCGTTTGTGTTTGTGTCCTGTGCTTTTCTGGTATTATCCAGAGCGTTGCTTCATTTACCAATGTTTTGCAGTGTTTCCTATGACTTTTTCCTAGTAGTCTCAGTGTTTTGTATCTTACATTTGGTCTTTGAAGTATTTTGAGTTGATTTTTTGTGCAGGATGAGAGAGACAGGGGTCAAGATTCAGTCTTCATAGGATGTCTGATTTCCCCAGCAGCAGTTATTAAAGAACCTTTCCTTCTTCCAGTGTATATTTTTGACAACATTGTCAAGAATCAGTTGTACATTAATAAATATTTCTCAGCTATTTGTATTTTATTCTTTGAAAGCCGTTTAAAGCCATGCCCCATTTTAAATGTGGATTGTTTTGTTGATATTTAATTTTTAAAATTTTCTTTGTATATTCTACATACTGACTCTCTGTCAGACATGTATCTGGTAAAGATTTTTTCCCATTTTGTAGGCTACCCCTTCACTCTAATGATGGTGCCCTTTTCTACAGAGACACTCTTTAGATTCATGTAGTCTCATTTGTCAGTTGTTGGTCTTAAGCCTCTGCTATCATGATCCTGTTCTGAAATTTCTTTTCTGAGCATATAAGTGCAAATGTATACCCTGGTTCTCCTCTGTCAGATTCAGGGTATCAACTCTCATACCAAGATCCTTGATCCATTTGGTCCTGACTTGAGCAGGTTGAGAGAGATGGGTGGAGTTTCATTCTTCTCCATGTAGCTATCTAGTTAGACCAGCATCATTTGTTGAAGGTATGCTGTCTTTTCTCTTGTGTGCATTTTTGATTCTTTGCCAAAAATCAGGTGGCTGTAGAAGTGTGGGTTTATATCTGAGTCCTCAATTCTGTTCCATCAATAAATGTGTCTGTTTTTATGCCAGTAGCATGATATTTTTACTATAACTTAAAATCAGGGATAGTGATGGCTCTATTATATTTTATGCTTTTCAAGATGTGTATGTGTGTGTGTTTCAAATAAAATTTAAAAAAATTCAAAAAATTAAAATTAATGTTATGGGAGTAATCAAACATTTCCTCTTTGGATCTGAGATGAAACTCATACCTAGCTCTTCAAAAAAAGGCCATTCCCCCCAAAAAAGTCCAAACATAACTGTGGTTAGATGGGTGATAAGCCCGAGAGGAGAACCCGATGCTATTGCTGTGCTAATGGATATAGTATTAAAACAGCACCTAATGACTTAGCATTCTACTCATAGATCAGAGTATCTCTCAACCCTAATCGGAGAAACTTCTAGTTGCAGTAGCTGATGATTAACACAGAAATACACAACTGTCCAAGTTTCAGAGAATAGGAGACCATAAAATGTTCATCCTTAAGTGAGACATCATATCCCATTCCTTCCTCCCAGACTCAGGCACTTTCACAGTAGATGAAGCAATGCTGTTTGACGAGACTTTTCCTTGAGAGACAGAATACACATGTCTATTCAGATAAGAAACCCACAACAAATCAAAGTATGGATACCATCAAAGTTCATCTTGGTAAATAAATGAGTTTTATTGGGGTTACTTATAGGAATATGGGTGAAGGGTTACTTACAGCTGAAGAAATGATTCAAAATGCAGTACAGCTATACTACAAAAGTCTACCACAGCATAGACAACCCACAAAATTTGTATTCCTGAAGCACAGTGCACAGCCTGCAGAAAGCTCAACAGTTTGGAGACTACTCTTAGTGACTTGCTCTAAACCTCTTCCAGGAATCTCAGCTGGTTTCTGCTTCTTCCAAGCATCTGGTATAGTCTTAGAGTCTCCTTTGCAGCTTAGCTTGTCTGAGAGTGACTCTCAGCAGTGTTTAGTTTTTATTCTTGGGAAGGAGGGCCCTAATGAATCTGCTAAGTCTGAGTGACTTCCTGAAGCTATTTTGAGTTTTTTACCTTCTGGTTTAAGGAGCTTCCCAACAGAATGGAAATGTTTCAATCTTGGAAGAAACTACTACAAAGAGATGGGAAGATTGTAAGAGCTAGAAGTGGAAGATAACATCAAGGACACTTTTCCAGGCACAAAGAGCAGATGTACATATGAACTCACAGTGACTACCACAGCATGCACAAGTTCCAGCCAGATAAAAATCCTACTATAAAGGCAGGAGAGTAGACACAGAATCTCACCACTAGCTCGGGAGCTATTGACATTTAATAGCTGCTGCACGAGAGAGTCACTTTTCTTTAGCAATGTGACCCATGGTAAGTTAATGGTTCCAGAGGAGAATATAGTCCCAAGACTAGCTGGGCAACACAAATTGAACTTAACAGTGGGAAAGAAAAACAAAACAAGCAAAGCAAAGCAAAGCAAAACAACAACCTTGAAGTTAGGTGGGGAAGGATAGGAAGGTGAAGAAGAAGTTGTAGGAAGTGTTGGAATAGTGATTATATTCAAAATTAAACAACCAGGATTCTGAAAGAATTAGTAAAAATATTGTTTAACATGAAGAAACAAAAATCAATTGCTTTGGATGCATGGGTTTATTTCTGGGTTCCCCATTGTGTTTCATGTCTAGAATTGTGTGATAACTATAGCTTTTATATTCTTGCTTGGGACTGCTTCAGCTGTTGTGGGTATTTTATTGCTTCCATATGAATTTTAAAATCATTATTTCTACTTCTGTGGATAATTCCCTTGGGATTATGGTGAGAATCACATGGTATCTATAGATTGGGTTGGGATACATGGAGATTTTAAGAATATTATTTTCTTCCATGAATGTGAGAGGACTTTCTGAAGGGACTCTGGCCAGCTGAAGCATGGTAAGCATGGCTCTGGCAGGTCTTGCCCTTCTCACTCATTCCCTCTGCCTTTCTCAAAACCATTAGATTACATTCCCTAAAGCTAGTCATCAAGATCTATTCCCTTATTTGTCCACTTCCTCCTCTTGAGGCTGACTACCAAGGTCTAGCTATCAAAGTATTGAAGTCCAGCAATCAACAGCCCCCTTTGGCTCACCTAATTAATATACTCAATTAAAATTAAATATATCATATGAACTCAGGGTTTCCCTTCTTACTTTTATTTTTTTATTTTTATTTTTTAATTGGATATTTCATTTATTTACATTTCAGATGTTATCCCCTTTCCCCATTTGCCTTCTCTAGAAACTATACTATCCCCCCTCCTCCTTTTTGCTTTTATACCATTTTAATTACATGCAAGTATTAAAATCAGTTCTAGGTTGAGGAGTTAGCAATACAATAAATGCAAATAGTCAAGGAACAAGCAAGACAGTAAGCACAAATAGTCAAAGAACAAGCAAGGCAATAAACAAATTTCTGTGAACACTCCCATGATCACTGTTTCTAAGGGCTTATCAGGATGACCAAAATATCTGAGCCTACTTCTCTGTCCTAGCCCAGAGTCATTTTTCATGTCTGAAGCCTACTTCCTTGTTCTAGCCTAAGATTTAGATTCCTGCCTAAAATTACTTCTTTGTTCTAGCCTAAAATTTAGATTCTTTCCTGAAATTATTTCTTTGTCTTAGCCTAATGTCAGATTCCTGTCTGAAGCCCATTTCCTTGTCTTTGGTCCATGTCAGATTCTTGCCAAGCAGCCACAAAAGCTCTCCACCTCTCCGTCTTTTTTATTTCATAAACAAGACTGAGTCTGTAAGACAGCTACTTTTGTTAATCATTTAGCAAAAAATGTTACCAATGTGTTGAATATACAAGAGGATTTAGATAGGCATTTGGAATAACAGATTGATGCTCTTTATCTTATTCAAGTTATTGGAAGGAGATTCAGAGTTTTAAGACTAAGGAGCCATCTTTGGTGTCATGCCTTTTTACTTTCATAAACCACCATTTTCCTATGTGCTATGTCTGTCTCCTCTCTATCTAGAGACATTCCTTTGTCCTCTTAGGGAACAAATACCCCATTCCCCTATCCCAAGTCCCATTCCCTTCTCCCTCTTCCTCCATCTCCTGTCTTTGTCCCTTATCCCTGTCTGTTCTTCTGGGGCAAATAAATCTCCTTTGTACCGAGAATTTGGTAATCTATCATTTATCATCCTAAGCACTTGGCCTGGGGGAAGGAGGTCCTGCGCTTGCCTATATCTTCCTTTTTGCTTTCTCTTCTATCATCTTCTCCCATGTCTTTCACCAGTTTTATGATTTTTTTTTATTGTAGACTTCTTTCACTTGCTTGGTTAGCTTCATAGCTAGATGCTGCTGTGTTTATGGATTTTGTAAATGAGATGCTTTTCACAATTTGTTCCTCAGAAGATTCACTACCAGTCTTTAGAGCAGTTGCTGATTCTTGTCTGTCAATCTTTGTTTTATCCCATGTTACTGAATTAATTGACAGGTCTGTCTGCTCCTGATAGGGTTGTTAGGCATCTCACTTGGTATCATATCATCTGCCAGCAGGATAGTTTTGCTCCCTTCCCATTTGGGCATTTTTTGTTTCTTTCTCTTGCCATCTTTTTTTCTGGCTAAAACTTGGTACTACATAGACTTATATCAGTTAAGGTGGATGACCATCTTTTCTTCAATCTTAAAAGAAAATGTTTTTAATGTTCCCTATTTGGTGTAGCATGTCCATGGGTTTGCCATACATGACATTTATTATATTGACATATGATCTTTATATGCTCTAGTTTGTCCAGGACTTCATCATAAAAGATGTTGAATTTTATCAAATGCTTTTTCTGCAGCTATGATATGATTATATAGCTTGATACTTTGTTCTGTTCATTGCTTGTGTATATTGAACCATCTTAGCATCCCTGAGGTGAAGCAACTTGACTTTGGTATACTGATCTTTTTTATGAGAGTTGGTGAGAGTAATCAATGAAACCATCCAACCATGGGGGTTTTCCTTTGATGGAGGGTTTTAATTACTGTCTGAGTCTCATTATTTGTTAGTGGTCTATTCAGTTTTCCAACATCCCTGGTTCAATTTTGCTAAGTCTTGTGTATCTGTAAATCAATTTCCACAAGCTTTCCTACTTTGTTGGCTTATCACTTTTCTTATAACCAATAATGGTATTTTGTGTCTGTGGTGTCAGTTCTAATGTTTTTTTTTAATACTCCAATTCTATTTGGACATTCTCTCCTTTTGTCTTGGTTAGTGTAAGCAGATTTTATGCTTTTATTTAATGGTGAGAGAATGAAAATTTTTGTTTCATCAACCATGTCTGGTTTTAGTCTGTTTCTGCTCTGCTCTTTGTTATGTCTTTCCTTCTTAAGTTGTTCACTTGAAGTGTTCCTGTTTTAGTGGGTAGATGGTCCTGGATGGTGACCTCCATACCAACACTGTTCTGCTGGATCCTTCAGGTCTGGGCATGTTATAAATCCATTTCATTTGCTTTATTTAGTACATGGTTAATTTTCCTTCTGACTCCTTCAAATACTCATTTTCTTTTTTCTTTTTAAAAGTATATTCAGTCTTCCTATATTTGTATAGTTTTTAGTTTTCTGTTGTCGATTTCTAGTTTTCTGTTATGAGCCAAAAAATAAATTGCTTCAAATTTAAAAATTCTATTGATATTTATTTTGTAGCATGGTCCACATGCTGATAAATAAAACATGTATTCTGCAACTGTTGGATGGAATATTCTGTACATGTCTTAAGTAAATTTGACCTGTAGTAGAGTACTTATGTCTCTGTTGTTTTGTTGTCTTAATGATCTATCCACTGATGAAAAAGAAGCATAGATAGTCTTCACTATTTAGTATCTATAGTCATATAGAATGTTCTGTAAATGTCTTAAGCAATTTTGATCTGTAGTAGAGTACTTATGTCACTGTTGATTTATTGTCTTAATGATCTGTCCATTGATGAAAAATGGACTATTTAGTATCTGTATTCATATACACTATTTAGTATCTGTATTCATATCTAATGTCTGTTATATAAAACTGCCAGCTCCAACATGAAATTTAGATAGGCTTACAATCATATACTCTTTTTCATTATTAGTTCTTTGGGAAGTTTTGGAGACTGTTTTGATCATTCCAGATCCATCTCACCCTTTCCTGCTCACCCAAATTTATGTCCCATTTTCTCCACCCATTAAGTCTAATTTGTGCTGCCCATACATTCTTGGATTAAGGTCTTCTATTAGAGCATGGTTGACTTACCAGGCACAATGCTTAAATGAAATGAACTTTCCCAATAACCATATTTTGCTTATTCATCTGGTCTCTAACAGTCTTTCCTCACCTTTTCCCACATTTTTTCCTGAGCCTTAGGAGGAAGGGATATAGTATAGATGAATCATTTAGGACTGACCATCCTGAAGACTCTGTATCTTGGGTCTCTATGTTAATCACTGTCAACTGCAAATTCAAACTTCTCTCATGAATATCTAAAGAGGTGTTAATCTACGAGTATAACAATAAATCATTAGAAGTTGGCTTGCTAGTGTGTCTGTTTAGCAGAATAATGGTAGTATGTTCTCCTCCGTATTTTCTGTAAAGTACTTTTATATGGGTGTACATGGGGATGATTGGGTTCATGTGCCTGTCATATTCTCATGGAGATCAGTAGTCTTTCTCTATTGTTCATTCCCTTATTTTTAAAATATATTTTTAGGTTTATGTGTATGAGTATTTTGCCTGAATGTATTTAGTGCACCGCATATATGCAGTACCTGTGGAGGTCAGAAGAGGGTGCTTGGTTGACTGGAACAGGAGTTAGCTGCCATGTGGGTACTGGGAACTGAACTCCAGGACTCTTGGAAGACCATCAAGTGCTCCTAACCACTGAGCCATCTCTCCACCTCTTCCTCCTAACCACCTTATTTTTTGAGACAGGGCCTCTCAATCAACCTGGAGGCTATCAGTTGGCTAGTTTGGCTGGCCAGTGAGCTTCTGGGATCTTATTTCTACTTCCCAAGTACTGGGGTTATAGGCACTTACAGTAGTTCACATGGGTGCTGGGCATCTGAGCTCAGGTCCTCAAAAACTTTTTAACCTATAGAGATATCTCCAAAGCCCCCATTATATTTCCTGGATTAATTGATGCCTAGCTTGTTGTATAATGACCTTGTTAATGTCTAATCTTAGTTTTTGTCTTAAAGTCTAGCTTGTCCCCCTGAGAGGGATTCTTTGTCCTCCAAGTGTGGAGGCAGGGGAGTAGATGCTGCTACATTTCTCTTACTAATCTATCGTTCTAGGTCTTAGATTTTTCTAATCTTACTTTCTCTTGTAATTTTCTGTGTTCTACAGTCACAAATCTGAAAATGCAGCTGTATACTCTCTTCTTTATACACTCTTTTTGGGAGTGTTCACAAGTACTGGTTCCTCTTTTAAGCTGTATGAAGTCTCTAAATTACATTCTCTTTGCCTATTGAAAAATTATTGTTTTGGGGTTTGTCCAGGTATATGGTGTAGGTTGAGCCTGCTTTTTTTTTTCTGTGACTCCCTCTCTTCCATTAGTCCCTTTTGCCCCCTTAGACAGTTTCATCTACTTTCATGTCATAAATACACAGACCACACAGACACACACCTTTATGTATCAATATAAAATCTAGGAATCACAAATGAGAGACAACAAGCTGTTTTGTCTTTCTGAGACTACTGGCTTGATTCACTTAGCATAACTGTTTCCAGTTGCATCTATTCTTCTGTAAATGATATAAGATGGTTTTTTTAATGGCTCAAAATATTCTCTTCGGAATGTGGGCCACATTTTCTGTATCCACGCCTCTATTGTTGGGCACCTTGGTTAATAACCTAGCTATTGTGAATAGTGCTGCAATACATATTGTGATATGATTGTTTGGAGTCTCTGAGTAGATAGCCAGGAATGGTACAACTGGGTCATAAGAAGGATTTTAGATTTTTAAAGAAGTCTCCATATTTAATCCCATTGTGACTAGACTAGTTTATATCTCCATAGCTGTGTATGAGAGTAGCCTTTTGTTCACATTTTTATCAACATTATTTCCCTAATGATCCTGACATGAAATCTCAATATGCTTTTAATTTTCATTTCTCTGATGATTAATAAAATTGAAAATTTTTCATATATTTACTAGATATTTGTATTTCATATTTTAAAAAATTTGATTTTATTAAAATGATCATATTCTTTGTCATCTCCAACTCCTCCCAGATCCTTACCTTCCTGTCAACACAACCTCATGTTCTCTCTCTCTCTCTCTCTCTCTCTCTCTCTCTCTCTTTCTCTCTCTCTCACACACACACACACAGAAAAAAAACAAAAGTCTAAATAAACTGAAAAAAATACAAAAGCACAAGAATCTGTTTTGGTCAACTATACACATACACAAACACACACACAGAGACACAATCAGACATACACACAAAGACACACACACACAGTTGGTATGTTGGTCAACCACCCTTGTGCCTAAGGCCTGTCCTGGACAGTAGTTAACATACTCTGTATCACTCCATTGGAGAAAACTGATTTTCCCTTCCCAGCAGATATCAGGTGCCAATAGCTTCTTAGTTAGGAGTTGAGTTACTTTGTGTTCATTTTCCCTGCTCAGCCCTGAGATTCTTGTCTGGATTGAGCCTGTGCAAGCCTTGCTTGAGCTGGCATAGTCTCTGTGTGTTCATGCATGTATCAGCTCCATTGTGTCTGGAAAACACTGTTTCCTTAGAACTATTCCTCACCATTGGTTCTTATGGTCTTTCTGACTCCTTTTCTGCATAGATCCCTGAGCCTTGAGGGAAGGGGTTTGATGAAGACATTCCATTTAGGGCTGAGTACTCCAATGTCTCTTACTCTCTGCACATTGTCCAGCTGTGGCTCTCTGTTCATTACCATTACTGCAAGAAGAGACTTCTCTGATGATGGCTGAGTGATGCTAGGATATATTAGAAACTCTAATTTATTAGACCACTTATCTATTTGATTTCTTGTTGCTTAGGTATTTAGATATCATGTGCATGTGTTGTGGTGCATGTGCCCTATCTAGCATAGGTGTAGAGATCAGAGGACAACTTGCTGGAGTTGGTTCTCTCTACCATGTTGTTTCCAGGGATTGCATTTAGTCAGACTTGGTGTCAAGTAAGTTTATGCTAGCTCTACTAAATTTCACTTTTATTAGGCAACAAGAAGTCAATTCTGCAGATAATGCAGTTTTTATTAAATTATCCTTTTTCTGTTTCTCTGTGTACATTTCTATTTACTCTACGTTGAAGAGTCAGTGACCTTTTCTTTTGCACAGTCTAATCCAGCGATTTCACTTATTTTTCACTCCATGCTTTGTAACTTTATTTCCACAGCTCAGTTTGGTTCAAGTGCTTGAACTCCTGGAAACACAACAACAGTTCTGTGATATCTTACTTTGCTAATGTGCGTGTCACTTATGAGCCAGTTTCAGTGAACATTCCCATGAATTGTGTTCTCCTGCTAGTTTGCAAAATTTTCCAGATACATTTGACTGGGCTCCAGACCATTTAAACTATACTTGTGGGGTAATCTATAATTTTACATGATCACAAATGTTATTGATCCCTACTCTGGTTCTGAGGAGAGTGTTATCTAGATAGAGTTTTATCCTTTGAAGTTTTTCTGTTTAAGGCTTATTACACAGAACTAGATTTATTACTAGCCTAGTATTAATTGTTTTCTGCATTCTAAGCTAATAACCAAAGTCTATATAATGACCATTTATATTGTTTTCTTTCAGTCTGTTTTCTAAATTTTGTCTTAGCATCAGAAACTATTACCTTAGTCATTTCATATTTTTTCTCATCCTTGGATAGTTTCCTCATATGCATATTCCGATCAGTATTTGGTTCAATATTTATTTACATTTCATTTTTTGGTTAATATAAACCTTTATTAGCTTCTGTCAAGAGCATTTTGACAATTTTCTTCTCATCCTACATGTATTTCTAGCAGGTATATGTATGCTGAGGAGAAAATGGGATGTCGGGGGCTAAACAAGTCAATGTCTGCCTTCTAATAAAGAGATTAATTTTTTTAACTTTTTCCATTAGTTAACTAATTATTTATTCACTTTACATCCTGATTTCAGTCCCCCTCCTCACAGTCCCTTCTTATACAACTTCTTTTCCCCCAATACCCCTCCCCTTCTCCTCTGAGAAAGAAGGTTCCCCCTGGGTACCTACCCTGACCCCAGACTTCAAGTGACCAAAGGACTGGGCGCATCTTCTTGCACTTAGGACAGACATACCAGTCCAATTAAGGAAATAGTATCCACAGATAGATAACAGAGTCAGGATAAGTTCTGCTCCAGTTGTTGGGGACCCACATGATGACTAGGCTGCACATCTGCTACATATGTGTAAGGAGCCTAGGTTCCAGCTCTTGTATGCTCTTTGGTTGGTGATTCAATCTCTGGGAGCCCCCAAGAATCCAGGTTAGTTGACTCTGTTGGTCTTCTTTTGGAGTCCTTAGGATCTTCAATCCCCATTTTTTCCATAAGACTTCCTGAGCTCCACTTAATGTTTGACTGTCTCTACATCTGTTTTGGTCAGCTGCTAGGTGGAACCTCTCCAAGAACAATTACTCCAGTTTCCTGTCTGCAAGCATAGCAAAGTATAACTAATAGTGTCAGGGATTTGTTCTTGCCTGTGGGATGGGTCCTAAGTTGGGCCAGTCATTGGTTTGTCATTCCCTCAGCCTCTGCTCTATCTTTGTCCTTGAACTTCTTGTAGGCAGGACAAATTTTGGGTAGAAGGTTTTATGGGTGGGTTTGTACCTTATCCCTCCTACAGGAGGATCTTCAACAAATGGTTCCAGTCTAACTGGATATCTACATGTGGAAGAATGGAAATGGATCTATATTTAACACCCTCCACAAAACTCGAGCCCAAGTGTATCAAAGACCTCAGCACAAAATCAGAAACATTAAATCTAATAGAAGACAAAGTAGGGAATAGCCTTGAACTCATTGATACAGGACATAACTTCCTGAACAGAACGCCAACAGCTCAGGTACCAAGATCAACAATAAATGGGACCTCATGGAACTAAAAAGATTCTGTAAGGCAAAAGACATTGACAATAGGACAAAACAGCAGCCTACAAAATGGGAGAGGGCTGATATCCAAAATATATAAAGAACTCAAGAAGTTAGACACCAGCAACATAAATAACCCAATTAAAAGATGGAGTACAGATCTAAACAGAATTCTCAACAGGGGAATTTCTAATGGCTGAAAACACTTAAAGGAATGTTTAACTTCCATAGTCATTAGGGAAATGAAATCAAAATGACTCTAAGATTCCATCTTACAACCATCAGAATGGCTAAGAGCAAAAACTAAAACGACAGCACATGCTGGTGAATCTGTGAAGCAAGGGGAACTTTCATCCATTGCTGATGGGAGTGAAAACTTGTGCAGCCACTCTGGAACCACTCAATTTGGCTGTGTCTCAGAAAATTGGGAATAGTTCTACCTCAAGACCCAGCTCTAGGATGTGCCAGAGACCTGGGATGTGGGAGGCTCTAGGGAGTCTATAAGGGTGACTCTAGCTGAGACTCCTAGCATAGGGGAGATGGAGCCTGAAGTGGTTCAGTATTTAATGGTAGATCTTTGCCTCTTTTGACTTCTTTTGACATTCCATCCTATCAATTTGAGCTACCATTATCTCCCACAAATGAATACACTGCTTGTTCTTAACTGAGAGACTTCATGACGCTTGACATGGGGTCCCTTCTCCAATCTCTTCCAGGCCTTGGAAAGGTCTCCAGACTTTAAGCCAGGGAGACAGAATGCTTCCCCACTTATATCCTTTGTTTCCTGTTTCAAAGGGACCACTTCCTTTAATGTTCTATATAAAGTATATTGGAAACCATTGTTTCATATAAGTGATTATTTTGTTGTTTTCAGATGGAAACTTTAAAATATACCCTCTGGTGGTATATGGAATGGGGACTTACAACACTTACAACCTCATTTTTGAGAGTGGAATTGTTTTGTATTTGGGGGCAGAGAAAGAAAATAGAATTATAGAAGCTGATCTATTTTTAAACAATTTTATTTGCTTTTTGGACATTTATTTACATGTGTACCTGTTGTAGAAGAGCTTATTCTCCATTGCTGTGTCTCTATATTTATTTGATTTTTCTTTTACTAGATTACTCCCTAGTGTCCCAGTTGTATTCTTTCTATAATGTCTGAATTTTTTGGAAAGGATGCTTTGGGGGTATATATTATAGATATAGAGCAAACACTGGCTCAATTTTGATCACTAATAATGTAGCCATTATGAAATAGCACCCACAAAAGAATTGTAAGAAATCCATGCAGAAATATCCTTTTGATGTAACTATATAAATGAAAGGCAAAATCATTTTGTGGGTGTTCTTATACCCAGCAGACTCTGTCTTCTGACCAATAATAGCTTATACAATGAAATTATTTTAATGGATATGACCAGAGAAATTTATTCATCACTGAATTCATGAAATCATTATGAAGACTCTTGTACATCTCAGACACTAACTAACACTCCCATTCTCAGAGGCTTTATGTGTCTCTCTTAAGCACTTTATTTTCCTTTTCTGGATCATACATGGAATTACATATATGGATATCATTCTCTTTTAACTTGTGAATGTGTTTCACTCAATTTCGCTTCATTACTTGACATGTGTATATCACCAATAGCACTTAGCACATCTACTATGACCTAAAAAAAAAAGCCAACTTAGTAAATGCTTGTCAATGAAAATACAGCTTTAAGTATGTACATGCTTTTATTTGTAGCTACATGCCTTTTTTTTTTTTTTACAATCTTTACTTACAGTCCCACAATTGCTTTTAGAGAGAAAACAATTTATAGGCCATGAACATACCTCATTATAATTGTCATTCCTTCTACCAGTAACCACTGTTGCTCTGCTCTGTAGGTTTAATCAAAGCATGGAATGATAATCCCCAAGAGGCTCCAGATGTTGACTTTAGGAAAAAGAAGGCTTTATTTTTTTTAAACTATAAGTACTTTAAAGAAGAATATGCTTGCAAGTGATGTTTCTAGTCATTTATAATGATGAGATTTACATGTTCCATTCCATCTTTAGGCTAAAAGGCAGCAGCAGGGAATCCAGACACATTCAAACAAGACCCAGTAGCTTTCAGCTCAGAATTAATGATGACAAATGAGATCTTTTAAAGAAATGTTTCCAGTACAGGTTACTCTTAGCTTTATTAGTGATTTTATAAATCTTAGGGTGAATTGGCTTTTGGTCCCTGTCCTTATATTTCCAATAAAAATCCATCCAGGGCTAAATTGATGGATCTTTATTTTTGTAATTTCTTAAGATTCTGGGGAAGGTTTATCAGTCTCTAGAATCAAAGAGGAACACAGGATTGGATTATCATTTGCACTGTTTCTACATCTGTAGAGTTATACAATGTATATTAAACCTCCCTCAAGAAATGAAGCCCCTTTGCTTACTAAATCAGTCAAATTAAATTTGGAGTCAACAGTTCTTATCTAGGGGGAAATTTGCTAAAGTATTTATATGTCTCCTTCTAGTGTTTTCCAAACAATAGTGAAATGGAAATAGTTTATTACATGATAAAAAAGGTATAGGCTATATTATGTGTGAGTTTTAATAGAGTTACTTTACACTGGGGTAATGTTTAACCCAGAAACCATAGACTGCTAAATAAAAGCTTAGTGCCAGGAGTTAGATATCTCCTCTCCAGTGTTGTTCAAGGGGCGATCCCAGAGATCCCTAAAATAAAACAAGCAATGCCCCATAAGTAGATGATATGATGTTAATAGTTGCAAACACAACACACTTTGGGCATAGAACATGGAGAAATCTAATTAATATTGGCCAACAATACCAATTAACAGTCTTACCTTGCTGTGAACTGTAACCTGGCACAGGTTCATTAGTGGCATAAATGTTAAGGGGTCACCAATTGCTTTCTTAATGGACTTAAATTAAGACTTACTTCATAAGAATGAATCCATGTTTGGTATTTTAAACCTACCCAGGAACCTATGGCAGGTAAATTCATACATCTTAGGGGAGAATCTACTATTACTTTGCTAGATGGACATAGTGACAAATTGCCTTTTAAATATGTCTCTGTACCCAAAGATCAATTCAGGTTTTAACCATCATCAGAGAAGATCCATTTTTCAGGGAGTTAGCACAGAGACTCACAGCTGGATAAAGTGCAGAGAACAAGCATTTATGGGGTGCTAAGCCATAAATAGAACATCTATAGCACTCAGAAGCTGGGGACTGCTTAGAAATAGTGTCTTTTGAGTACAACAGGACTATATTCATGAACTTGAAGCAGCTGTGGTTGCCTTCACAAGATCTGTACAAGATCAAGCCAGTTAACAATCCATCATGGATCAGGGAGGGGCTCATGAGCACCCACCTCTAGTTGTAGAACTACTGATAGCAACTAAAGGAGGAGAAGTCAGTTTTCTTCAGGAGTGTGGCCCCTGGTAGGTTGACTGTGCTCTAGTGGATGACCTATGCACATAGGGGGCAAGACTTACTAGACTCTATGAGTCATTGCAAAAAAAAAGACATAAGTAAAATTGGGAGAGAGCCATGGTTAGGGGATCCAGCAGGCATTGAAGGAAAAAAGTAGGAGGTGTGTATGATCAAACACTTTTTATACATGTAAATATATTATTATGTAGACAAGGCTGGCCTCAAACTCAGAGATCTGATTGTCCCTGCCTCCCAAGTATTGGAATTAAAGGCATATACCACCACATCCAGTTAAGTAAATATATTTTTTAAAGATGAGGGCTCAAGATTTTGTTTTTAGTTTATCTTTCACCCTCCTGTGTGGATTTGTTCTCTCCTCTCTATTTAAATAACACATGGACATTCTATGTTCCAAATGCATATGTTAGTGTACATATAGAGCTGGGTTAAATAAATCATTGTTAGCTGGACTTCTGCTTAAAGCTATAACGAAGTAGCAAGAACTGCAATATGTAAACAATTTTAAAAAACCTTGATATTACATAAGAAGTAACTGCCTTAATTCTTATAACAGGCAATATAGGATTGTGGTTCTTACATATCTAAGTGGAAGCAAATATGGTTAGTTCCCTGGATTTCTAGCAAGAGGCAGCTTCTAGGACTCTCAGCATGAAGTCAGTGCTCCACTCAAACAAGGTTTAGTGACCTCACTGAGTTCGAGAGATGAGTTAGGAAGGCTCGGTCTGGGATGATGACCTACTTGATGAAGGACCTGGGTTGGCTGCTTGATGAAGTGCTTGCAGAATATATATGAGAACTTGAGTTCAGTAGCAGTGTAAAAACATCAGGTGTCCACATGCGCGCGCGCGCGCGCGCACACACACACACACACACACACACGTCTGTAATCTTATCAGAGGAGACAGAGATGGGCAGATATCTAGAGCTTACTGACTAGTCTAGCCAGTTGGTGAGTAACTGTTTCAACAGAGAATAACTGTTTCAACTGTCTCTAAATAAGATGTTGAGGAAGACATTTGACATCAATGTCTAGCTTCCACATGCATGTGCACACATGTACATGAAAACATGCAAACATACAGGCCAAATACACAACCAGAAAAGTAAAGTTCAAGACTCTAAGGTTGTTTGATGCTATAATTAAGAAGTTCAGAAAGATGTAATCTGAACAGAAAAAGATTGTAGAAATTCAAGATAGGACTATTCAGAATATTTAATGGATACTATACAAATTCATTAAAGAAAAATATACAGATTCCTGTATAGAATACATAGAGAATTAAAACAAAAATAATATCTGAGCTCATCTATGTTAATAATATATTCAAACACCAAGGAAGCAATGAAACTAACTATAATAACCATACTGGCGCACAGAGGACCTAGGGATGGGCAGGCCTGGTGAAACCCATTTCCTTGTCACAGTACTGACAGTTTTGTGTGGGATTCTTACTTGGAACTCTCAATAAAGCTACAGACCAAGGAGAAAAAGTATCAGGCTGGGGATGTATCTCAGTAGGTGCGAGTGTATATCTAACATACATGAGTCCCTGGATTCCGTTCCCAATATTGCATAAAACCAGGGCTGGTAACATAGCTGTAATCCCAGTACTCTGGAGGTAGAGACAGGAGAATCAGAAGGTAATCCCAACATTAGTAAGCAGAAACAGGAGGATCAGATGGTCAAGGTTAGCCTTGGCTTCAAGACGAGTTCAAGGCTCT
The DNA here is from genome assembly GCF_004785775.1 of Grammomys surdaster. Classification (NCBI taxonomy): domain Eukaryota; kingdom Metazoa; phylum Chordata; class Mammalia; order Rodentia; family Muridae; genus Grammomys; species Grammomys surdaster. The sequence goes on from NW_021604588.1 coordinate 52,386, forward strand.
CCATGGCTGGAGAGACCCTGTTTTAAAAACTAAAACAAGTGTAATTGCAACATTTTGTGGGTTTATAAATCGTAGAAGTAAAATGAATGATAGAATAGCATAGAATTGAGGGAAAAATAGACATATGTGTTTCAGTAAAATACAATTTGAATATGGATACAGACTGGTTTTAGATGCAGTCTATAAAACTTAGAGCTTAGAGAAACTTCTAACAACTAAAACAAATATAGGCAATGAATCAACAAACAGAAGAACTAAGTCCACTTAACTAAATGAAGTTAAAAGGGGCAATGTGCTGATGGGAATAAGGTGGTGAACTTATATAAAATGCTACTAATTATATTAAATATAAAGTCCACATACTCTAACTGAAATACATATATTTTCAATTTAAAAAAAAAGTCCCACCAAAGAAACAAAACCATTTTTTTTCATTTGTATCATGTTTTCCTGCATGTGTGTAGTGCCTATAGATACTAGTCAGACACACTGGAGTTACATGGTTGTGAGCCACCATGTGGTACTGGGAGTTGAGCCCAAGTCTTCTGGAAGAGCAACCAGTGCTCTTTACTGATGAGCCATTTCTCCAGTTCTCCATATTTTAAATATGAAGTTATTGATATGTTAGATAATATGAATCCCACATAAGCTCTTTCAGACAATAGAGATCTTTTCTCAATCAGCTTTAAAAAATTAAATTGCTCATATCCTAAACATATTACAAGAATCATTCTATAGTATTTCTCATGAACACAAACATAAAGCCTCCTGAAAAAAACATTAATAAACATTAATAAACAGAAACCTGTAACCCATACAACCAATTCAGCAAGCAATATACAAAATGTCTGAATGTAGTCTCAGTTATAAACCCAGCAGTGTTCCCATGGGAGTCTGAGGAAATAATTTTACATTTTTTATAGGAATACAAAGGACTTAGAAAAATCAAAATAATGTAGAGAAAGAAAAATTTGGAGTAGTAACATTAATTTAACTTTAAGGCTATCAAGACAGTATAAACCTTGGAACTACTAGACATTTTAAAGACTTCAGAATAAACTCAATATGTGTAGCTGATGGACTTTTAAACAAAGATTCAACATAATTTAATAAAGAATATTCTTCTGTTTTGTTTTAATGGTATTAGAATAAATGCATATTAAATTTAGCGTAAATGTTTAACCCTGTAAGAAATGCAGAGGAAGCTGGCAAGTGGCTTACAATGTCTCATCCCCTCCCCATATGATAAGCAGAATAATGGTTCATGCTCGTGTTCTTTCAATCTGTGAACTTGTGAGATTTCATAGCAAAGAACAATTACAGGACAAGATAGAATTGAGTTTGTTACTCAGCAAACATTGTAACAGGAAAGTTGCCTGAGTTATTTGCATGGTCCAATGTAATCACAACTGTTCTTGACGGTAAACCTGGGAAGCCACAGAAACCAACAGAATGGCAGTGTAATAAGGGCTTATGGTGATGCTGCTGACCTTGGCTTTGCTCTGCCTCCTGACACTCAAAAGCAATGTCACTATGTACCTCAAGCTATTGCCCCCAGGCCTCTGACAGTGATGGGCTGTATCTTCTTTTGTGGAGCCAAATAAACCCCTTTCTTCTGGAAGTTCCTTTTGTTGGATATTCCCAATCCTAGCCACCAGACAAGCAAGCAATATAAACAAACACATTAGAAGCCCACCCTTTACCCTGAAGTTTAAAGACTGGCTCCACGAGAATGATGTAGGATCGATACTGAATGTCCTAGGTCAAATTCTACAAAGTGTAAAGTTTGGAACTTCACTTGAGGTTTTTGTTTTGTTTTCCTAGAAGACAATGCTATCTAAAATTCTAGCTGCCTTTAAAAGAAACATCTCCCACCCTAGCAGGGCCCCTGTAGGAAGGTCTTGGTACCTTGTACACAAAATTACAACAGTTTGAACCAGCAAATGCTTCTAAGAACTGCTCAAGAAGGAAAAAAGATGTTTCAGCTTTCTGTTCTCTTGAGGTCAGTGTCAGCTACTCACATATGCCAAGCTTATAAATATGGCTGCTCTGAAGAGGCATGGTTTTCCTTTTTGTATCAAATATTTTCTCAAATGGATGATGTTTTCCAGAAGGGAAACATGAGAAGACTTTTGCAAAGAGAAGGAAGCACATACTCTCCCTATGCTGTAACTAGAAGTATATTGGACTAGGAAGGGTGTTAAACAACATAAATTTCAACAAAATGATGGACTGCTATTCTTTGTCTTTTGAATATAGTCTTTGCAACAGCTTAAACATCAGAAATACCTATCTAATTGCAAGCTTTGGGGCTCCACCAGAGACCTCCTGACTCAAAGTTTTGCAAGTACCACCCAGGAATCTACACTTTCAATAAGCACCTGCTATGACTAAGTATGAAATGTCCCCTATGTGCTCTCACTGAAGTCTTGGCCTGTACCTGGTGGCACTATTTAGGGAAGTAATAGTAAACTTGACAAGTTTGAACCTAGATAGAAGAAGTGGAACCCTGGGAGCAAGCATTTGAAGGCTGTGCCTTATTCTTTGTGATTACTCTGTCTCCCGGCTGCTATGACATGAGCAGCTAGCTCCACTCTCCCATTTGCTCCCACCAGGATATTCTGTCTCCCGACAGCCCAGGAATGACTGAAACAATGACCATGAACTGAAATCTTTAGGGTAAAACAACTCTTTCTTTCTTGAAGTTGTCTTTTTTGGGTATTTGTCACAGCAACAGAATACTGGCTACCACAGTAGCACATGTTGAGTTTGAGAACTAAGTTGAAAATCGTTTAGTTAGTAATATCCCTTGCTTCCCAAATGTTTCTTAGTCAATAGCTTCTCCCTCAGTCTGGAGAGCTTGGACCGTCTTCCAGGTAGAGATTGTGACCTTGTACCTTATACTTTATAAAAGATTTAAGATGCTCACTGGTTGGTTAGTGCTGAGCCAAGGGGAATCTCAAAATGTGAGAATTTTATTTTTAAAATTCAGGTATTATGGGGAAGTAAAAGGAGCTGGCTATTCCATAAGGGGACTTCACTGCTGTGATCGGTTCTACTACAGAGATCTACAGCCTCTCAGAGGTGCCTGTGAACTTCTCTGTGCCTGATACACCTTCAAGGTTGAACCTTTGTTTGCCCTGGGGTATCTGATTTAGCCATCATACAGCTTTCGCAATAAAGATATGATAAGAAACCAGCTCTCCCACTCTGCAGTCCTTAGCATCTGTCAGTGCATTCCTGGGTCCTCCAGGCTCAGGGCGGGTTGTCAGGAAGACTCTCAGCCACTCCCAGCCATCTGTGTAGGACTGAGAACCAGCATGTGTGAGTCATCTCTGCCACCTCAGAGCAAACCGCCCAGGGTGAGTTCAACCTCCTCTTCCAAAGAGAGGCATTTACCAAAGAGGGACCTCAATTACATAAAAATAGGTCTTGATTAGTGTATGACTAGCCTGCTTAGTTTTCTAATTAAAAAAAAGAAAAACGCCTTTCTTTCATGCTTAGCAACAATTTGTGATGCTTGGTGATGGCAAACTTGTCATTTGTTCCTCTTCTTTTCATCCCTCAACTTCCTTTGATTCTCCTTTCTCAAGAAAATTTATGCTGATGACCAATTGCCCAATTTCTAGGTCCCCCAAAGCTGCAGAGCAGCTGCCATTCAAATGTCTAGTTATTGCCCAAGGTTAAAGTTCCTACCTTTCAGCTTAGATGCCGGAAACAGATAAAGTTGCCCCTCAGAGCTATGTTCATCATGCAAAAGCAACATGATGAGAAGTGTTAGTCAGGAGGAAATTGGCCACCCCATGCTTAGGGTCATTGCTAACTCACCTCCTTCCCCTGAGTTCTTCCTGAGGGGACCTTATCAGACCCTAATGAAACATATAGGCCTATGCTAAAGGCATTGCTTTGAATTCATGTTCAGAAGCCAGAAATTACTTAAACTTCGTGAGACTTTTCATGTATACTACAGCCTATGAAGTCTTCTGTCTGATGTTATTTTATGGCTTACAGTATGGTCTCTACACATCCAAGAAAAGGTAGGAAGGGCTAGAAGACTGGTCTGGTCAAGCTCTCTGCCTTTTGGGGGTGACTACAGATAACAGACAGTTGTTGTTCAAATAGCTGGTGGGGACCATCCCTAGCCTCCAAGATATTAAACTCAATATCTAGAACCTATGTATATCATTTTATCTAGGAGAAGAGATTGTACATGTGGTGAGGGATATGGAGAGGGTACATCCACTCATGGAAGTGGACCTCAGATGCAAAGAAAAGCAGATACTTTGTAATAATCCCACTGAGAGGCAGAAGCAGAAGGATTGGAATCTTAAGTCTATATTGGGTCACACTGCAGGTTCAACTTCATTCTGAAACACTATTGGGGGGGGAATGAAACTTGGTGGTCCAGTACTTGCCTAAAATATGCAAAGCCCTGGATTTGTTCTCTAGCACTTGCCCCACCCCCACCCCCACCCCCTGAAATAACCAAAACAAACCGAAAGCCCAGCTCTTCCATTAAAGGAGCACAAGCTACTTTCTTTGGTATCTTTCCTGCCTTTAGCTTCATTTCTCAATCTCACTCTTGGCAAACCTGTCAGTTTTTCAAATCCTCTCAAATACTAGTTCTCCCCAAAAGCCATTTCTTAAAATAAAACAAAACAAATCGAATTTTATTGTTTCATGAGTAAAAGTGCAGGCATGTATATAGAAGGCAGAGGACAACTCTCCTTCCATCTTTACATGGGTTCAAGGGACTCAGATAAAATCAGGCTTGTGCAGCAAGTGCTTTTGTCCACTGAGCCATCCCCTCATCTTCCATAAGGCCATTTCTGATTCCCCGAGTCACTCCTAGGGGACTCTTATAGTATCCTAGAATTCTATGAAGCTTTCCATGGGCTGATAACTGAGAGGATTCCACTTCACCTGGCTTGTTCGTTATTGAGATCCCAGCTCTAGGGACTAATTGGTGATTAATGCTGATTAATAAATGCTACTTGATGACTGAGTAGATGGACTCCAGATAGCAGTCACTATGTTTTAGTGAATGTTTATAATATGAATGGCAATATGCTAGTTAGATACTTGGTGCACATGATTTCTAGTCCTAAAGAAAACCGTGCAAGTTTGGTCTTTTGAGTTGTCTTGTACGTTTGTGAAAATCAAAAATCAGAGGCTGGATCACATAGCTGGCTCATTATAAAATGCGTAGCAGAGGTTTACCTGTTACCATACATCAGCATCCTTGCTAGCTACATTGATATGATGTGTCCTTTTCTCTTCCCCGCCCCATTCCAGCTATCTACACTGTTTGCTTATTAGCATCAAGGAATCTGATTTGGAGGCAGGGCAAGCAAATCTGTGCTCTCACTATGTTGAGAACTCAAGCTAGATTTTCTCTTTCTATTTGATCTTTCTGAGTTCTTTTGATGCAAATGGTTCTATTGAATGGCTGGCTTTCATTCATTTTTTTTCTGTGCCTTCTGTAGGGCTTGTAAGTAGGCAGTGGTGTGAGGCTGAAAGATGTGAACAAGTTGAGATTTGGAGTTCCCTTCAAGAGCAGTGATGCACAACTTTGGAAAAACCACAAAAGGCATAGTCTGGGCACATTAGCAAGAGACCCTTTGAAGGCATTTCTCTTTTGAGTGGTTGTACTGGGGTCTCTAAGACTGTCTCAAGAAGTGAGGTCATTGTTGAAAAATTTAAAAGTTCTAATCTCATTTCTTTTATGCAAGGGGAAATAGTCTAGGTCGAAGTTGATATCTAGCCTCTTGCTTAAGTATTCTGGGGTTTATGGTTCCTATGTGCTATTATGAATACTATAGGTATGTTAATTTTATACACTGGGATGGTTTTAAATGGAGAGTGGACAGAAAGCAGGAACCAATGTCCTGAGGCATTGGAGTCTTCTCCCTGGATGAAATCACATTGTTTTATCTGTGGTATCCTGAGTATTCCTTTGGCAATCACCTATAAATGATGAGCAATCAATTTACTTCCTAAATTGCTAGCCAATAGTAATTTTTATGGTCTACCTAAGGATGATTCCTTTACTTCCTATTCTTTTTGGGGAGTCAGGAGTGGGGATAACAGGTGGGAGGAATAGAAGGCTAAGATGGGATCTTGCTATGTATCCAATATTGGCCTCAAATTAGATATATACCAGGCTAGCCTCAAATGTGATATATTCCTGTCCCAGCATCTCTGGTGCTAGGACTGTAGATATATAACCATGTACTCTTCTCTTTTCCTTTCTTGATTTTTATGCAACAAAAAAAGAAGAAAGAAAAAAGAAAAGTCAGTCTATTGACCCTGAATTTATAGTTTATTCTCACATGCTGTTAAGTTGTATATTGCTTGATGTTTTAAATTGCCTTGAATATTGCTGTTTATGTATACAGTGTTTTTAATGTTGCCATTAACTTTATTGCTACTTTTACAATTACTATCTCCCACTAATGTTTCTCTCATTTTGTTATTAAATGAATATGGAAATTAGAAGTGGAGAATAAGCAAATTAGGGCTTCTTTCTAAGATAAAAATGGAGGGAGTATTTGAAAATAGTTATGTAATTATGATTTGCTTGCTTTTTAAAGCTCTTGTATTCCCCTTTCCATAGAGGTTCAAATTGTCCTTTGCATTTGTTTCATTAACTGAAAGGAAATATCCACCCACCCAGCATCCTTGACTGGCTAGAAGGTGGTCCTGAGAGGCTTAGCTCACAGGGGTGGTGGGTTTGGGGAAGGCACCTCTGTATGGTGATGAGGAAATATCTGGCTGATCTCTTGATATGTAATAACTTATTCTGAACAGCAAGTTTTTGAGTTAGTTACTGTTATCATTTCCTCTTTAAGGATGCAAACCTGTTCTAGGACACACAGTAAATGAATGGTCATGCCTGGGTTGACCCTCTATGGGCTCTCTAGGGCCATCACTCATCATCTCTGTTCTTTTTTCTCTTCCTTTGTTGCTTCTGAAGTTTGAGGTGTTCTAAAGCCATATCATATGTGACTTGTCTCAATATTTTGTGACTGTGTTTTGCTTGAGTTGCTTCGTTTTTAAAGTTAGGACCTCACTTTGTAGCCCAGGCTGGACACAAATTCTGTTTCTTCCTGCTTCAACCTCCTGAGTACAAGAACCAGAGGTATGCCACACCACGTTTAGATGCTTAAATATTTAAGGGACTTTGGTTTGGGAATTACCCTAGGTCTATAGCAAAAGAACATGGTATGTAAGTCAGGTCATAATGTGATATTCCAGAAGCAGTGTATGAAATTAGGGCACAACATGTAAATATAACCTCTTAGAAACTCAGATTATGGTATAGAATCTAGAGACAAATTTAAAATAGCATTCTTTTTTTTTGTATGTATTTCATAGTATCATTAGCCTGTGAAAGGAAGTGGACTTGAGTTCTAGATTAGAACGAATTTGAAAAACTAAAACCCCACAACCAATTCATGTAACTTCCTCATAAACCTACTTTTGTTGAAGAAAACATTGTGTCATGCCATACCACTGTGATGTAACAGGTTGACAAATTTGTTTCCAATTCAAACCATGATTGAATCACTAGAAGAATATGCTTGAGGGGAAAAAAAATCCAAGAAATTTTTTTATGAATGGACAGATGTCCCATCTGGCCTCCAAAACTTGGATGGATGGCTACACACCACATTTTTGAAAGGTTCAACCATAAGCAAAAAGTCTTACCTAATGAAATCTTGTATCTTAAGACTTAAAAGAAGTTCTTTAATGAAAATACAGAAATACATCCTGAAATGCTGATTTCTATCTAACCAAAAAATAGAAGTATTGCAACTTAAATAATACATTTAGAATTGGAAAAAAGATGGTACCCCAGGGGATGAGACAGATGGCTTTGCCTAGAATGGAGAGTCAAAGGGGCCCATGGATGCAAGGCATGGCTTTTCCTCCATTCATTCAGAAAACTACTCTACCCGAGTAAAAAGCCATGTAGGCTGAAAGAGATGAAAGAGAGCATCTCCTCAGAGCCTTGAGGAGGAGTCAGCTTCCTCCTGAGACTGGCAGCAAAGCAGGAGGAGTTCTTCAGTCATCTTCCTCCTTCAGACTGGAGGCTCTGTAGAGTTTCTTAATTGCAAAGCCCATGGTTCTGTATAGTGGCTGTCTGCTTCTAATCTCTTTCCTTGATAGACTATATTCCATGGCTAGAAACTCAGGTTTGTTTGTTTTGTTATTTATTTATTTATTTTTGAAGAATCAGTTTGTAGGACAATTCATTTCTTTTCTTCCAAGGAAAGGGTCATTTTTAATAGAAAGAAAACCTTTTAAAACCATAATGTTTAGTTCTGGGAACTTTAAGAATATCTAAAAGTATTTACAACTGGGCTAAACAGACCCTGACACTCTGATTACTGAGCTAGCTGCTGCCCTTTCTACCAAGGCCTGGCCAGGCTTTGGTCCCGTAACTACTTCATCAGCAGGAACAAAGACAAGAGAAGCGAGGGGAATCAGCCCAATTGATTCTTTACAACAAGATTTTATTTACTTTTCCTTGACCCACCCCCCCAACAATAAAGTTGTTCATCTTTCTTTTAGTTTTAATGGTTTTCCTTTTGGATCCAAACGAGCATTTATATTACAGGATATCCACCTGACCAACATGCACTGCTGAACTCTGGTGTTTGGCGAGATGCACCGATACTCTGGGTGGGCCAGCATTGGCTGCCATTCAATCACCACTACTGCAGGAGAGTCAGGCTGATACACCCCAGTGGATGCTGCCCTTAAGGGGGAGTCTCATGGGCTTGACTCACATGTTTGATAATGTGGGTGGCAGCATTTTTGACAACCTGAGGCGGAGCACCCATTTTCCCTCTTGATCCCATCCTATATGTTCATCTTCTAAGGTCAAATCAAGGCTTCTCCTTGGGTCCCAAAGGACAGAGGGGATGACCTAGATACTTGTCATTGCCCTCCCACAATGTTGCCCTTTGAGGTTAGTACCAGTGTACCTTGCCATTTGAAATCTATTCCCCAAAAAACACCTCCTGTCCCCTTCACGGGCTCTTGCCCCCTCCTATGGCATATAGGCCACTAAAAAGGGTACTGTTTGGCTTACTATATACGTTTCTGAAGCCATAGATTGTCTTTGGGCTGCTTTTTTTCTCCTCCATCTGCCGGGTCTGGAAAGGATGTTCATTAACCCACTAATCTTTTGGGGATTCAAGTCAGTTTACCAAAAGCAACCCCCCTGAATCCAATATCATGCTAAAGCATTTACCCCAAATCTAAGTAAAAGATTGGATCCAAAGCCACACATCTTTAAGCCTGTCCTCTTCTGGGACTTTTTATATCTTCCATGTCAACTTTGTCTTTGTTCAGTAGTGTCTCTCTCTTTCTCTGTACTCACTTGTCCCCCGTATGGAATGTCAAACATACTTGGTGTATTAAGTGTTTCTCCAGTGGTGGTTTTCTGGGTGAATTCTAAATCTTGGACTCAGCATGAGTAGCCTTGGACAGCTTCTTAACGCCACCAAGAGGGAAGTTCCTCTGCAATTGCAGCACTTAGGGTAGCTTTGAAGAAATTTTGGATTGTTCACAAAACACCAGGATAAAAAAACACTGACTAAAGTTCAGCCTGCAGTCTAAATGTACACTCCTATTGTAGCCATTAAAACATTATGCCTATGATTTCACTAAACCCTCAGGGATCTGCTTAATGGCCTATAACTTCATATCAAAGGTAACTAAGACCAGAACTACTGTGTACTTTAATTGGCAGTTAGATTACACTATTTAGCCCTCATTTCATATTACCGTTATTTTAAAAATTGATTAATGGCACTTTGACACAGTTAAATGTTTTCCTTGTTCATCTCATAAATATCCTTGATAGACTTGCTTTAAGCATTGGCTCTTGGGCAATATAGACCATTGCCTAGAAGAAATAAGAATGATGCAAAGAAAACAGCTGAGTCATCAAATCAGGTCCAAGTCAGATGTGGCAGATGAGGATGATGGCTTCCTTTTTAGTTTGGGGACATCATCTGAGAGAACCAAAGAGGAAGTGGAGGAACTATACGGCCCAAGTTCAAATGTCTCCTTTCATAATATAGAGAGCAACCTATTCGTATTTCTAGAAAACTTGCAGAAAAAAAGAGATAAAATTCACTTATATTTCCATCCCAGGCTATGGAAGATGCCTAGGTAATGGTATTCTGTGTTAGTTTCTGGTTATTTGCTCTCTGACTTAAGTGTCCAGAAAGAGAAGATGGTGGTAGGAAGTTTGTTGGAGGAAATTCATCTTTTTTGATTAATGAAAACATTGTGGATTAAAAAAGAGTGCTAATGTGAGAAGAAAGTACAAGAAATAGAAGGCAGGAACAAAGCAAACTTAGCCTCAGTCTCATGAAGATGGAGGTTTCCTTAAAAAGATTAAATGCTTAGAAGAAATGGCAAGACTTTCCCAAGTCCTTGATGGGAAGTAATGAGTGGAGGTTTTTCCAACTTGACTTGTGGAGACAAGTGCTTTATAATTATTAACTCACAAGCCCTCGACACACACATGAACAAGTCAAGCATCAGAATTTCAATTTCCCTAACAAGGGAAAGGAAATATATGCAATATCCTTACTGAAGGCACGAATGAATTGTGAAGCCTGGATAGAACTCATTATATTTAGCTTCCTGTGATGTTCATTTGTCACACTGCTATATTGTTTAAACTTACCTTATTACTGAGGAATACATCTTATATTATGTATTGGTTAAGGATTGTTCTGAAGTAATCATGTATCTTATACTTTTCTTGACTTTAATTTGGTGGGGAAGGCAGATTTTTTTTTAATAAATCTAGGTTATATTTTCAGACATTTGAAAGAAGAGAGGCAGAATATGGGGAGACAAGGGTCCAAGGCCACTTAACAAGACAAAAGGGTGGGGTGGTTACAGAGATGGGAGGAGAGAGTAACTTCAGGTTTTTAACTCAATTATCATAGCACTAATTTGACAGAAATTAATATTAGAAAAGAAAATTCAGAACATTGTAGAGCACAGATTTACCCTTCTTTGCTGTCCTAGAGTGGGCCTGTTCCAAAACACTTGGATAATCAATCAAACAAAAACTACCAAACAGATAAAAATAAACATTAATCTCAATACTTCTACTTTATTGATCCAACTCTTTCAAAACTCCATAAACAAGAACTTGAAATCCAAGAATGTATTTACATAGTAGTAGCATGGCTTATTATAAAGGCTCTGTTTGCATCTAGAAGGTTAGGGCACTAACCTTCCAATACATAGGATGATAGGAGTGTGTGGGCAGAAGGAAACGATTAAAAATAGAAGCTAGGGCCTATACCTTACATGAAATCTTATTAGACTTTGCTGGAAGTTCCCATTAAATGAGCTAACTTGAACTCTGTTCAGAGACACTTTCTAGGCCCTTAGGACAAGTTGGATCAATTTGTGAATTTGTTATTCTTGGTGTCATGTGACTTCTCTGAGATACACATGACACAGACCAAGTTAATTAAGGGAGAAAAACCCAAAACACCAAAAAGATTCAAGGAAAGAAAAAGATGGCTGCCAAAAAGCAGAGTTATTTTTTCCAGACCTTTCCTCTCATGTAGTACACCTATGTATTATTGGTGTAGCCTGTGACAGCTGACAAAACACCCTAGCAGTCTTAGGCCAGTGGAGAAGGTATCAGCTGCTGCTGTTTGGGACAGACCTGGCTAGGATGTTCTGGGTGGGTCAGAGAGGAAAAACTACAAAAGGCTACTGGTACAGACAACACTTAACATTGGGCTGCCTCTGATCACATTCATGGAAGAGTTGGGTCATAACCCCTAAGTTAATTTTGTGTAGCTTTTGTTAAAAGAAGAGTCTCCATGTGGAGATATTCAAAGACAACTCATCTGAACTGAACCGGATTCCTTAGGGGTTCTTCTTTTTTGGTATTAATCCATCATGCTGTGACTGACCCTCTTCTGCCTGCCTCATAAAGTATTACCCTTTCTCTTGGAGTGTATAGTGCTCTGGGACCAGGAGGGAAGGACACATACAGGCTGGGTGGGAGAGGGAATCCTTCCCAAGGAATGGGCTGCTTCGCCTCAGAATCCTCAGGGAAGGTGTTTCAAAACATGACAGCCATGAGCTTGTTATAGTGATAACTGCTGTGTTCTTTCAAGTCTCAGAAAGTCTCTGTACATCAGGAGACAATTTGATTCCCTCCCACTGTCCACCTTCCTTTACATATAACTTCAACTTTTTCAGTGTTATAACTGAGCTAAAAAGCAAAGGTCCCAACATCTCCCTGCTCTACCTACCTAGATATTCCATCCAAAAATGAAATAGACATTGGAGGCTTCAGAAAGAGATGTAACAAAAAAAATCATGTTTAAAAATAAAATCAAAATTACTTAAAAATTTTGATCCACTATACCAAAGATACTGAATCTCTCTGCAGTGAGCCTTCATTAGGTACACTGACCTTGTGTGCGCCCTTTTACAGTTTACTTGACATGGTCTTGGGAGACTCACCTGGTGAGCTTCAGACAACACTTCATTAGAAGGAAGCATTCCCTAAGAGCATGGCAGAGGCAGTTACTGCATCATGTACAGTTGGATTTAGCCATCGCAGGATGTGTTAGCATGCAGCAAAACAAAGACTAGGCTGGAAGACCAACGGGCACTCCAGTTCACACAAAGAATCAGTGGTGGTGGGGGGGTATGGATATAGGCGGGGAAAGGGAGATGGTGACTAAAGGCTGGAATATGGGGTATTCTTTGTGTGGCCTCAGACTGAAGGGAGGAAAAGGTTCAGAACATCTGGAGTCCACTTCAGGGAAACATGTTTGGGTCCTTAGTATGGGGAATAAGCTGGAATCAGAAGTGAAGACTTCAGTAAAAATAGATTCCTCAGGTAGGAGTGTGGTACTTCCCTCCCCCTTGGAAACTGTCATCATGGCTCATGTGGAGCCTGGTGGTACTAGAGGGTACCATCTCTTCAAGGACAGTTGGTCCTCCTGACACACAGGGCACACTGGCTTGACCCGCCTATCCTTTTGAAGACTGTTGTGCCCTCCTACAAATAGGAAGGTAGGGACATGACAAGCTATCTGGAACCTTAAGAGAAAAGGCATGCCCAAACACAAGCACAGTCACACCTTCTCCCTGCCTGGCTTCTTTTCATGCCCCTCTTCTTCTCTCTCTTGTTTTGAGGCGATGAGGAACAAATGTTTTTGCCAGGGTAATGAGATATCTGACTAAAGAATTCTGCAAAAAGACCTTCTGCACCCAAAGAGTCATGCTATGTACCAGAAGATGCAAGGAGAAGCATGGGATTTGAGAAAGCAGCTTCCTTTCAAAGAGAAAGACACAGGCTCTGATAGCTAGGCGGGAAAGCCCTGGTCAGCTACAAGGAAGGAGGTTGCCATTCAAGTTTATTAGAAAGCAGTAGGAAACTAGAGATTATTATAATAACGCATTTGTGACTTAATAAAAATTCTTTTATGTTCTGGTCTTAATGAAGGGTAAGTGTTGTCCAAGGCAAAAGAAACTCAGGGTAAGTTGAATAATGAAATATGTTTATAAGTTCACCAGTGCTAAACAACAACAATAACAACAAAAAACCAACAAAAAATATGTGGTCAGTTAAGTGACCACAGCTACAATACTGGATAACTTTACAATGCTTCAGTGTGTGTGTGTGTGTGTGTGTGTGTGTGTGTGTGTGTGTGTGTGTG